>NW_024412470.1:10077954-10119143 GCF_014898765.1 Herpailurus yagouaroundi
TTGGGGGGGGGGACAGAGAGAGACAGAGCATGAACGGGGGAGGGGCAGAGAGAGAGGGAGACACAGAATCGGAAGCAGGCTCCAGGCTCCGAGCCATCAGCCCAGAGCCTGACGCGGGGCTCGAACTCACGGACCGCGAGATCGTGACCTGGCTGAAGTCGGACGCTTAACCGACTGCGCCACCCAGGCGCCCCCATTTATTTATTTTTGAGACAGAGAGCACGAGCTGGAGAGGGGCAGAGAGAGAGGGAGACAGAATCCCAAGCAGGCTCCAGGCTCTGAGCTGTCAGCACAGAGCCGGATGTGGGGCTCACACTCATGAACAGCAAGATCATGATCTGAGCCAAAGTTGGGTGCTCAACCGCTCAATGGACTGAGCCACCCAGCCGCCCCGCCCGCCAAGTTATTTCTGACTGTTCTTTCCACTTTGGCAAATACATCAGTCTATTTGCCTGTTGTTAAGAAGAGACCCATTTACTTCTTTCCTTTACATCAAGAGCTGCTATGCGCAATGTGCAAATGAGGGGGTCATAGGATTACCTGTGAAGCATTATAGGTCGTGGTCCATGAAACCTATGATCACCTGATCACCGTGCCTTCAAATTATTACCTCCCAAAAGCTGGTGCCAAAGCCAGTCCAGCCTGAGATCACTAAGACCAAATGGTCAGCTCCTCTGTAGGAGGAGGAATGATGGTTGAACTCATCATCTTAAACCTGCTTTTGGTGCCCTGTGGGTGGACACATCCACCCGAGACAACTCCCAAACCAAACAACACTGATTGTCATAGAGGCAAGGCTGGGAATCACCACAAAGCAACACAATGTGGCTTGCAAAAGGCATAGCTTCCTAGACGATTTCCATGATAAATTTATATAAGAGAATGCATTACTGCCATAATTGTATTTCTCATTTTGTCTCCTAGTGCTAAAGTACAATTGTCCTTTCCTATATGTTGCCTGCTTCCAATCTGCTGAAATTCCTGGCCAAGATGCAGCATCTTCTGAGATATCCCCTTAAATAAAGGCAAACTGATGACTAGAACAAATTCATCACCTACTTTATGCTGTATAGACTTTACTACAGACATAAATATTAGTAAGAGCCAAAAATCATTTGCACTGAGGAAATGCACCACTAACATTTTTATAAATACAGAACATGAAAATCTAGTCGGGCATGTCTGACTCTTTGAATGTCATGGTGGTTTTAACATGCATCGTAATGTGCTCTCTAAAAGCTGGCATCAGAACTCGACCACTTCAAGGCAAGACCCTAAGCAACTACCTCACTTACATCTCCTTTTCCCTCCTGAATTTAAAGTCTTTTGACTCCAAAGGGCCTTCTTTCTAGATTTACTTGGGTCCCATTGGACTGGCTGAATTTTTGGAATTTCCTGTCTAACTCTGTAACACATTGTAGACCAGACACAAAAAAGCTGAAGCCCCAAAGATATTTCAGGTCACTAATACAGTGACCACTACCTAGTAGATAGACCTCTAGTAGTTATGTATGGAATCAATCACTGTAGCTAATATGCATTGAGCTTTTTCTATGTGTCAGGCATTATTCTTAGAGCTTTACGTGTATTATCTCATTTAATATTTAAAACACTCCTAAGGTTCATCCCATTTATGAAGAAACTGAGGCACAGGTTATGAACGTACCCAAGGTCACACACTTAGAAAGGAAAGGAGCCAGAATTTAAATCCAATTCTATGTCACAAGGTGTTTCCATCATGGCCTGGATTGCCATGAAAGTCTTCTTTATTGCAAATGAGACGCCCGTCAAATTCAGGGTCCGAGTTTTATTCAGATGTGTATTGTTGCTAAGCTGTATTCGGTCCATTTCAGTTAGAAGAAATGGTCCAAACAGGAGAGGCCTGTTCTCTGTTTTGGCCTCCATTTAATACGTCAGAGCCACACAGGCATGAAAACACCCTTCTTCCAGAAACAATGGGCGTCCAAAGTAAATTTCCTTATTTTTTAGCAGTGATTTCAATCTTGTTTTTGCACCTTTAAACATAATTGAATTTCCCACGGCATTTCGAAATCTATTTTTTAAATGAATCAAGTTTTATCACTCTCCGTATCCTTCTGTATTTAAAAACTGCTTAACACAATTTTAATCTGAAGTACATTTAATTAAGATGTAAATTGCTTAAGCGTATAATACTTGCTATGTTAAACTTTATTAAAACTTTGTTTAAAAGTGTTTTAAAAAATTCCTAAATCCCTTTAGAAGTGGAAGTTACTAGGGGGTCCTCTAATTCAGCTCCTCTGTTGGGAAGACAAAAAAAACAGAAACCCAGGGAGATGAAGTAGTTTGCCTAGTCCTCCCTGTAAGCTACAGCTCCTACCTCAGTAATCTTTTCATCACACGATGATGGGTTATAAGTAAACTGACAGCAAACCGTAACACATATTTGGAACTGAGAAAATTGATTTGCTTTTGGTCGTAAAATACCTGCTTTACAATGCACTTCCTGTGCATTGTCTCACTTGGCCATACAGGATAAGTATGATCAGTATACCCATTTTACAGATGAGGAAACTGAGGCTGAGAGAGGGAAGGGTAGGTCATAGAGCAATAGGTCCTGGGAATCCTTCTGTGAGTTTAACCAACAAAGAATAAAGATTGTATCAGCTTGCCTAATACTGCTCAGATGCACATCTGAATAGAACTCATCAAATCTTTGCGTAAATAATATAAAATGTTAAGAACACAGAATAATTTCCTCCTATTAGGTAACACTTAGCTTCAAAAGGTTCTTTTTTCATGCTATTGTTTTTAACCCGACAGTGTCTCCTGGGGCATAGAGAGCTAGAAATCATTAGCCCCCCCCCCTTCTTTTTTCCTCAATTGATAAGGAAGGTTTTATTCAAGGCTATTGCAATAGGGGAGAGAACTCAGAACTCACGGTTCAGAACTCAATCTGAGCTCAAATCTACTGAAACAAAGGACTGGAGAGTTGTTTTTTTTGTTGTGTTTTTTTGTTTGTTTGTTTGTTTTTACTTTATAGAGTAGTGAATTTATTCCTGATAAATAGCAAATGAAAGTTTCACATAAAGAACTTGCAAAGATACCTAGGGTGGGCCTACGATGTATACATGATAAAATAATCTTAGCATAAGATTTTCAAGCTGGAAAAGCCATTACTTGAAGATCCTTTTAGTCTCTTATTTGATAGCAGAGAAACGGAGACCCATATTGCCTAAAATGTCAGTTAATGAATGGCAAAGGCAGGATGAGAGACCTGGTTTTTAAAAAAAAATATCTGGTCCAGTGTTCTATCTATCACACTGTGCTATCTATCACCTGCTCATCAGGCCATTTTAAGCTGGATTTTTTTTAAGTTAATTTATTTTGAAAGAGACAGAGACGGTGCAAGTGGGGGAGGGGCAGAAAGAGAGGGAGAGACAGAGAATCCCAAGTGAGCTTGACACAGGACTCAAACTCATGAAACCGTGAGATCATGACCTGAGCCAAAACCAAGAGTCAGACGCTTAACCAACTGGGTCACTCAGGCGTCCTAATCATCAGCCCGTTTTAAAAGGTGACAATAAAAATATTAAGTAATTTTTCTGCCAAAAAAAAAAATCCTTCTATCACTAGTGGTGTCTAATCCAATGGTTTATTATGATCTTTTATTACATAAGCATTAATTTGGGTTGTTTGCCCTATAAAAAAGCTTACCCTACATGTATCACATTTTCTGATGCTGGCCTGCATCATCCTTCCCCTTTAACTGAAACTGACTCCTGTGACCTAGGCCCCTATACCAAGGGCAGGTCACATTTCCCATTTATTTCCTTTAAAGGCAAGCCTCTCTGTGCACACAATTATGTATATTACGTTTTTATAAATTAAGTACTCTTTCAAATCGACTTCCACGAGGAGGCTGGTGCTGGTGCCTTCCCGCCCAACCCCCGGCAGAGGAACACGGTGGGAAGACACTATTAGCAAGGAGCCTACACCCCCCCCCGCCCCCCACCTTCTGGCCTTCTCCAGCACTTTCCCCACCCATCTCCCTGGACCCGAGAGGCAAGAAACAAACCGTATTGAAGGTTTGAGACTTTCTGGGAGGTTCTGGAAGAGGCCTAACTGCCTTCTTTCTCTTGGAACACTTGTGGAATGAGATCTGGAGAAGGGAGCAGGGCCTACTGAATTTTGACTCCAAGGATGTGAGGGCTGAGCGCCAGGCTGGGTCTGCCCGTCCTTTCTCATGGAGATTCTTCTAAGCTCTCCCTGACTATGGGACCATTGCTTGCTTTTTGAATTCAGATTCAAGTTAACAGCCTTGTTTCTTGGCCCTGCTTAGTATCTCAGGAGAGAAATATTTATTAATGCCACACCTTGTCGCCACAAAGCCTTTTGATCAAAGGCAATAAAATCATATTTAACAAAACCTAACAATAGTTTCTATGGGCGGAGAGGCGGCGGGTTGTAAGAGAGGTATGGATACACCGTAATGAGATACTTTTAAGGGCAGGAGGTAATGGGTGATCTAAGCATAGGAGAGGCGTCGTCTCTAAGGGTCATGGGAGGGAAGGGAAGGCTTCAGGAAGAGGAGGCTTGAGCCCGGTCTGAAATAGGGAAAGAATTCAAGAACGCAGAAGGAGCGCAGAAGACGTGGTGACTGGGTCTGCAGTGACACTGATCTACAAAGGGTCTTTCGGAGTCAGTGAGGAGACAAGCTCCCCGGAGGGAGAATCCTGCAAGATGGATGGAGCCGAGAGCGCCGTTGGGGGTGATGTGCAGAGGCTGGAGGCAGCGCGCAGGCGCCTTCCACACGCAGGCTTCCAGGATTGCGCTCCTCCCCCGTGGGAAACATCTGAACTGGGATGGGACCCCGGGTGCTAATTCAGAAAGAGCACCCCCCGGCCCGCCCTTCAGAAAAGGAAAAGAAAACGTATGTTCCCTGGCCCTTTTATTTGAGCTACAATTGAAAGAAATGTCTGGCGCTAAAGCAGATGATTGGATTTTGCCAGATCGCAGGAGTGAGTTCTTCCGCACCCAGAAATAAAAGGAAACAGAGCGGCAACCGGTCACCCCTCAGTGTGGCGGGCCCCAAAGTACTTCCGCGCGGCTCACTTCCAGATGCTCCCTAATCCTTCCATTTCACTTGGGCGTTGGGCCTTGTCATTGCGTGGCATTGAGTATTCTGTAGGGTCCTCTGCTTGGTTCCGCGTGGTCTATTCCTTTGTCTTGGTGCTCCTTGATGGCAAGGAGAATTTTCTACTCCGCTCAAAGTTGGTTTTAGGCCTTTCACCGTCATTCCTCCAAACTTAGATCCCTGCTCCTAACTCTGGGACTATTTTCCTTCGTTATCTATTTAAAACAACAAAGTAAGCCCAGCTGTTCAAATTGGAGCTTATCTGTTCCACTAAATCTACTCTGTCGCTGTAATCGATCTTGGTTCCTCTTTATAAAACCCACATTCTTTTTTTTTTTAATTTTTTTTCAACGTTTATTTATTTTTGGGACAGAGAGAGACAGAGCATGAACGGGGGAGGGGCAGAGAGAGAGGGAGACACAGAATCGGAAACAGGCTCCAGGCTCCAGGCTCTGAGCCATCAGCCCGGAGCCTGACGCGGGGCTCGAACTCACGGACCCCAAGATCGTGACCTGGCTGAAGTCGGACGCTTAACCGACTGCACCACCCAGGCGCCCCATATAAAACCCACATTCTTAAGATAAGAAACCATTGGGCAGGGCAGCCCTGACCATTGGGGAAGAGTATGGAAACACTTGGAAATGCAATGTAAGTAAATAAATGCTTTTAAAATTTTTGGTAATGTTTATTTATTTTTGAGAGAGAGAGACAGAGCACAAGAAGGGGAGAGACAGAGAGAGGGAGACACAGAAGCCGAAACAGGCTCCAGGCTCCGAGCTGTCAGCGCAGAGCCCAACGCGGGGCTTGAACTCACTAACTGTGAGATCATGACCTGAGCCGAAGTCAGACGCTCAACCGACTAAGCCACCCAGGTGCCCCGATGTTAAGTAAATATTTTATTTTCAGATATCTCTTTGGAGGTGAAAAGCTGCTAAGCAGCTTTTATAACTGCTTACAAAAATAAAGTTTCCTCCAGACCCCCGACTAGTGTGGTTTAAAAAAAAAAAAAAAATGAGAAAGAAAGGAAAATACAGATGTGCAATGCACCCAGGTGTGTTTGGGCATTTAATTTTCCCTCCCAGGTCCCGGATCACCCACTTTGGGCTTTATGTCTTCTGAGAGCTCAGTCTCAGTTACCCTAGACTCTGATCCCCCTAACCCCCCCCTCCCCCGAACTTAATGTTGTCTTTTGAACCACATGCAAAGGGAGTGGTACAAGATGTTCTTTAAACATCGCAAGCATTTCAGGGTAAGTAGCATAATAAGGGTTGGGGACTTATCCGGGGACGGTGTTAGTGGTTCCCAGTTAGCGTTTCCCAGTCGTCAGCAACCGCCTCATTCCCTTAAAAGGTCTTGAAATCTCCTCTATAAATCCCTTGACATCACCAGCTGGCCCCCCTCCACACCACTCTGAACATTTTCCCTGAAACAGTGCTGGAGGGGCCTCAGAAATTTCCAGGTCTCTGAGCAGCCGGTCTCTGTGCCATTCCCTGGCCCAAGGTGGCCTCTGTAATTTGAGCTTTACATACATGATAACACTTTAACTGCAGCCAAGCTTAATTCAGAACAAATGTTCCTCGACTTCTTACCTCTCTAGAAAAGCTGCCCGTCTAATAGCTGGGACACTGACGGGGTGGGGGAGAAG
This sequence comes from Herpailurus yagouaroundi, assembly GCF_014898765.1. Taxonomy (NCBI): domain Eukaryota; kingdom Metazoa; phylum Chordata; class Mammalia; order Carnivora; family Felidae; genus Herpailurus; species Herpailurus yagouaroundi. The sequence goes on from NW_024412470.1 coordinate 10,084,716, forward strand.
GTGGGGGTGGGATGGGATTGCCTGACGCAGACCTGGTTGTCCACACCGCGTGCCGGGCACACTGCTGGTGCCCGGTCATCTGCCTCCTGTGGCCCGTGTCCATCTGTGAGACAGACATCATCACTGCCCACGGCGCTTCTAACACATGTTCCAGGAAGTCCTTACAAAGCCTAACGGGGGAACGGACTATTCTAATGAGTCCCATTTTCTGGTTAGTGGGAAGTTACCATGGATATAGGATTTTACCAAGGACAAAAAGACTCTGATACAAAGCACATTTCTGAACAGATATTTGTACACCTGTGTTCCTGGCAGTATTAGTCACCGTAGCCCAAAGGCAGAGACAACCCCGGGGTCCATCAACAGATGAATGGGTGAGCAAAACGTGGTCGATACGTACAATGGATATTATTCGGCCTTAAAAGGAAGGAAATTCGGACACGTGCTACGGTCAGCCAGTCACGAAAGGACAAATATGTGTGATTGCATTCACACAGTAGAGACAGGGAGTAGAATCGAGGTTACCAGGGGGTCAGGGGAGGGGTGTGGATGGGGACTCATGGTCTAGTAGGTAGAGTTTCTGTTTGGGATGATGAAAAAGTTCTGGAGATGGCCAGTGGCGGTGCTGGTACACCAGTGGGAATGTGCTTAATGCCACTGAATCGTGCATTTTATTTCGTAGTGGTAGTAATCTCCACACTCAATGTGGGGCTCAAACTCACGACTCCGAGATCAAGAGTCGCACACTCTTCCGGCTGAGCCAGCCAGGCGCCCCTGAATTGTACCTCTTAAGAGGGTTTTTAGGGGTGCCTGGGTAGCTCAGTGGGTTGAGCAACCGACTTCGGCTCAGGTCATGATCTCGCGGCTCCTGAGTTCAAGCCCCGCCATCGGGCTCTGTGCTGACAGCTCAGAGCCTGGAGCCTGCTTGGGATTCTGTGTCTCCCTCTCTCTCTGTTCCTTCCCCACTTGCACTCTGTCTCTCTCTCAAAAATAAATAAACACCAAACAAATTTAATGGTTTTTAAAAAGCACGTTCCTGAAGATGTTGTTAACACTTCCTTAAGGTATTTGGGTTTCTTGTGGAACCGCAGGGTCACTCCTGCGAGTATCCGTCATTGTTCTACTGATGAGCAGAAAAGTTCTGGTTAATCACTTGTTCTAATGGAACACGTACTCTGTGCGGTTTCAGGTTCCTCTGGAGACAATTTTTATGGTTATTTTCTTGGGAGTTTTGACAGATTTTAGAGCTTGAAGGATTAGATGAAAATGATTTCCATCTGAACATCGAGGGCAGGGAAAAAAGGCTCTTACATTTCCTGGCTGTTGGAGATGGATGTTGTTTCATTCAGTATGCATTTACTGAGTGCCTACTGTGTGCCATTGTGAGACACATCACTTATTCAACAGACTTTTTTTTTTTAAGTTTATTTATTTTAAGAGAGAGAGAGAGAGAAAGCGGGGAGGGGCAGAGAGAGAGAGACAAAATCCCAAGCAGGTTCTGTGCTGTCAGCACAAAGCCCTACATGGGGCTCAAACTCATAAACCGTGAGATCACGACCTGAGCCGAGATCAAGATTCGGATGCTTAACCAACTCAACCACCCAGGCGCCCCTCAACAGACATTGTTGGTCGCTAACTGTGGGTGCTGTGAACAGCTCTGATCAGCAGAAGGAAATAGATCAAATGATTCCTCTTCTGTGGCCCCTGGCTGGCTCAATCAGTAGAGCATGTGACTCTTGATCTCAGGGTCATGAGTTCAAGCCCCACATTTGGTGTGGAGCCTAATTAGGGGGAAAGAAAAAAATGTTTCCACTTCTCAAAGAACTCACTTTGACCTATCAAGGAGTTAACGGAGTAAGAGAAGTCACTTTGTGTGGCAGCCAGGGGTGCGTCGTGGTGGAAGGTGGGAGGCGACGTAGGGAAAGCTTCGTGGGGGAGGCAATATTTCAGGCTGGCATTGGAGGACTGTAGTACGTCCATGGGCAAGACCAGAAAAGGGCATTCCAGGCAGAGGAAATGGCCAGACTCTCGTTGTCACTGGGTATAACTTGAGGCAGCAGTGCCCCTCCCCCATCCTCCTCTGCAGGTGATGCATTGTGGGGTTCCCCGAGACGCCTCTGTGGTCAGCCGGGGAACCCTGTTCAATCGTCCACAGAGCTCTGCTCTCCCTTCCCAAATTAACTCGAGGGGCTTGGCCCTTTGAGAGGGGGATGAGCAGCACTTGGCAAGACCTGTGTGAGCTCAGACCTCCTTCCTCTGGTTCTGCATTATCGGGCCAGAAAATGACGGGGTCCCCACAAAGGGCATTCTCCTCCCGTTTAAGCCAATAAGAGGAAAAAGGGATAGAAAACGTGGTTGTGTATTTAAAGGTCACAATTACTTACAGAAAAGAAAGACAACGTCACGCTCTGGAGCAGAGAACGAAACCGAGCTTGTCCGTGGGCCTGTCTTACCCATTTGTGCGCACACACATCCACACACGTCCGTGATTTCAGGGACAAGAAGCAACCATACCGGGGCGCCCGGGGGGCGCAGACGGTTAAGCACGTGACTCTTGATTTTGGCTCAGGTCATGATCTCGCAGTTCGCGAGCTCGAGCCCCGCATCGAGCCCTGTGCTGACAGTGCGGAGCCTGATTGGGATTCTCTTTCTCCCTCTCTCTTTGCCCCTCCCGTGCTCGTTCTCTCTCTCTCTCTGTCTCTCTCTCAGTAAATAAATAAACACTGAGAAAAAAAAGGATTCAGCACTCTGTTCTGTACTCACCGACACCCCACACCGCAAGGTGAAAGGGTAGAATCCTTCCACTTCACGAGACAAATCCCCCAGCAGCAATGACACGCTGACCTCCAAGAGTCACACCTTGGCAGTGTGTGTTTTCTTGACGTCTGCCCCTGCGGAGGGAAGCCAGGTGCCCCAGGCCCAGGAGGGAAGGGAAGAGTACACAGAATGACCGCTGTGGCAGGCTGCTAGGTGCCCAGCGCTGACCTTATCTCATCTAATTCTCACACAACCCTGGGGAGTGGGGACCACTGACTCTTGGAACTGAAGACTTCAAACTCAATGCCTGTCTGTTCCACACTCCACACGGCATCCGGGTGTGGGAGAAGATGTAAGAAGAGGCACCAGAGGCAAACTTGTCCCAGTGTACAAGTTTGCCCAAAGTTGACCTGATGCAGGTGCATATGTGTATACACACACACACATGCAGAGTTGTGACAAAGGCTCAGGAGTACAGGCCCATCTGTCATACAGAGGTTTTTTTGTTTTGTTTTGTTTTGATATTTCTTTTTCTTCTTCTTCTTTTTTTTTTTTTTTTTAAGTAAGTTCATGTCCAACATGGGGCTTGAACTCACCACCTGGAGATCAACAGTCATGTGCACTCCTGACGGAGCCAGCCAGGTGCCCCCATGTGCTTTAGTTTCAATCCTAGCCCATTGTTCACGAGCTCTAACTTTGGTAAGATAATTCATTAGACACTCTGTGCCTTAGTTGACCCATCTTTGAAATGGACGCAGTCATGGCAGGTTTGACGTTTGAGACATGCCTCAGAGTAACGTGGGATGAGAGAATTAGATGCGGATACAGATGAAACATGATGGGCCATGAGTCGATCATTGTTGAGGAGTTGGTAATTGTTCTACATAAGGGCTCATTATATCTTTTGTCCACTTTTGTACATGTTTGGAACTTTCCATTAAAAAAAGCTGTAAGCAGTGTAATTCGCAAGAGCCAAAAGGCAGGAATGACCCAAATGTGCATCAACAGATGAATGGATAAATAAACTGTGAATAAAATATTACCCGGTCCTAAAAAGGAAGGAAATTCTGACGCATGCCCCAACACGGATGAACCACGAGGAATTATGCTAAGTGAAATAAGTTGGTCACAAAAGGGCAAGTATTATGTGACTCTGCTTATAAACAGTACCTGGAATAGGCAAATTCACAGAGACAGAAAGTCGAATAGAGAGTGTAGAGGCTGGGAGGAGAGGGTGATGGAGAATTACAGGGGTCTATTTGAGGAAAGACTTCCGGAGTCCGGTAGTGGTGATGGTCGTCCAACCCTGTGAATGTACTTCATGCCATTGAGTTGTACACTTTAAAATGGTTAAGGAGCGCCCGGATGGCTCAATCTGTTAAGCGCCCAACTGTTGATTGTAGCTCAGGTCATGATCTCACAGTCGTGATTCTCTCTCCCACTCTCTCTCTCTGCCCCTCCCCCACTTGCGTGCAAGCACACTCTCTCTCCCTCAAAAGAAATGGATAAACATTTAAAATAAATAAGGGGTGCCTGGGTGGCTCAGTCAGTTGAGCGTCCGACTTCGGCTCAGGTCATGAACTCACGGTTTGTGGGCTCAAGCCCCGCGTCGGGCTCTGTGCCGACAGCTCGGAGCCTGGAGTCTGCTTCAGAGTCTGTGTCTCCCTCTCTCTCTCTGCCCCTCCCCCGCTCATTCTCTCTCTGTCTCTCAAGGATAAATAAATGAATATTAAAAAAAAAATTAGATGATTGTTTTATCATGCCCTCCTCACAGTTTGCCAAGCCCTTTTGTTCCTACTGCCTCATTGAATCCTCATGAGACCCCGTTGAGGAAGGTGCGTGTATCGCTCCCATGGTGCAGGTAAGGAAACTAAGGCAAAGGAGGTTATAGGGTTTCCTGGAGAGCACATACGCATGGAGCATGAGCATAAGCACCGAGCCAGGTCTAGAGGGTGAGCCCTCCACGCCTTACCACACACCCCCTATGCATTCCTTCTGCTTAGTCCTTGACTCCCATACTCCACTCCACGGTCAACCCATCTGCCTTTATGAGAGGGACTTTGTGGAAAGGGGCATATTTGCAAAGCCAAGACCAAAGACAAGGTCCTTGCCATCCTCATGGCTCCTCAGGAAGAGTGATGAACTCTTCTGTCTCTAAGCCATCTTCCCCAGACTTCTGTCTTACTTGACTGAGCCACGTCCCGTGTGGCATCCCTAGAAAACAAGTAGTGAAGTGTCTGATGTTGCCCCAGCAGAGGGATAACGTGGTTCTCCAACATTCAGAACATCCTCTCTATCGTCCGCATTTCCCACAGAGTGTCTTTGGGGTCCTCTGCCACACCCTGGACTCTACGTCTGACCTACGTTCAAGCACTGCTTGGGACAGCTAATTACACCCCATCGGCTGGCCGCCATGTTCTCTCTGCTCAGAAGCTAGGTTCTGCCACCCCAGAGGGCTCTGCCTCAATCAGAGTTGCCCTTTCTCTCCTCACAGCCAACACTCCCTGTCCATGCTCATTCTTTCTTCCATCCGTTGCTTCACTCATTCATTTATTCGGGAAAAATGCTACATACGTGCCTTATCACACAGAACTCAGGAGTGGAAATGAATTGTCAAGGAAAGCTCATTGGTACCTCAGAATACCATGGACACCACTACCCACATTGCAACGGGGCTGGTGAGTGGTACTGACCCTCCCCCCCGGGCAGGCCTGGGTCATATTGTGCCTCTTACCTGTTCCTCCATACACAGCAAGGCAGCTGGGGATGGTTACAAAAAAGTTATTTAATCTTTGTCCAGATTCTGCTCCCAGCATTGGCTGGGATCCCAGATGAGGGACACCTTGTGAAATTTCCACCCCCAGTTGATCTCCCGAGCCTCATTTCCCTATGTTGTCATTCACAGTTCTGACGTCACCGCCATTCCCAGCCGCCTTGCCATTCTCGCTCCCAGTCAGGGAGGCCAGGACAGGGATGCGTTCAAAGGTTTTAGGAAATAAGAATCTATACTATTCTATCATTTCCCATTTTCCCTTATTATTTAGAGCAATTTAAAACACTGAAGGAAGACACTTTTTGGGCTGGCTCCTTCTACCCCCATCCTTTTAAGACAGGAGGAAACTGACGCCCAGAGAAGGTAAGTGACTTTTGAAAAGCCACACAGCTAGCTGATTGCATGGTGGGAGCTAGAACTCAGGCTTCTGGGTCCTTCCGTGACCCCAGTAATTTAGCTATTATCTACCTGCCATGCAGAACTCTGCAGGGCTATGCCTGTGGCAGGACTATCCCGGCAGGCCAAACACTGACTGCTCAGGCTCCCCAGAACCTGTCTGCTTTCTAAGGGCCGGTCTCTGTACCGTAAAGCAGTCTCTGGTGCCCTCAAGGGGCAGAATCAAGTAGTGGAGAATTACTCACACGACAGGATCTGGAGGCCATCTGAGAAATAAAACCCTCTGATTCACCTCCACCCCAATTTTACAGAATGTGTTGGAATCATCTCTTCGTTTCAAAGATCATGAAACATGTTTAAAACCATCAAAATATGTTTGAAACACAAACTGCCCCCAAACACCTTTAAAAGCATTGACCAGAGGCACCTGGGTGGCTCAGGCAGGAGTCTAACTCTTGATTGTGGCTCAGACCATCATCTCACGGTTTGCGAGTTCGAGCCCCACATCCGGCTCTGTGCTGGCAGTGAGGAGCCTGCTTGGGATTCTCTCTCTCTACCCGCCTGTGTCTCCCTACCCTGCTAGTGCTCTGTCTCTATCTCTAAATAAGTAAATAAACGTTAAAAAAAAAAAAAAAAAAGCCTAGACCTGATCCCTGTTTTTTTTATTTTTAACGTTTGTTTTTGACAAAGAGACAGAGCATGAGTGGGGAAGGGGCAGAAAGAGAGGGAGACACGGAATCCGAAGCAGGCTCCAGACTCTGTGCTAACAGTTCAGAGGGGCTCCAACTCGCAAACCCAGAGATCATGATCTGAGCTGCAGTCGGATACTTAACCACCTGAGCCACTCAGGCACCCCCAGATTCAGTGACTTTAAAATCTTGGTTTTCTTTTTAATGTTTATTTTTGAGAGAGAGAGACTTAGCATGAGTGGGGGAGGAGCGGAGAGGGAGGAGACACAGAATCCGAAGCAGGCTCCAGGCTCCAAACTGTCAGCACAGAGCCCGACACAGGACTCAAACTCACATACCTGGAGATCATGTCCTGAGCCAAAGTCGGAAGCTTAACCAACTGAGCCAGCCAGACGCTCTCGATGATATAGTTTACATTAAGAGACAATTCAGTGTTAATCGTTCTATCCCAAACAGACTGCTTCTGTTTTGGATATAACAATTAATGCTTCCCTCCTCAATCAAAAAAATAGATACAAATATTGCCCAAGCCTAAAATCCTGCCCAAGCAGGCCCTTTGGGTGGACCTGGGAAAGAGGAGGAGGGGAAGGGTCAGTCCAAGGGCTGTATGGTGAGCTCTGTAGAATGAACCAACTAACTAGTGAGAAACGGGCCCCCTAGAAGTAAGGGGGATCCTACGGTATGCACCCACTCCCTTCCCCGGAGCTTTATACCAAACCCAGAGAACAAGAGAGGGGCCAGAAGAGATACCGAAGTCACTGAATCATCACTCTCCATGCCTATCTCTGGCTACGGACCTGTGGATTCTAAAATTCTCGCTGAACGTGTGCAAGACTGATCCCAGAACCTAGGTGGGGACTGACCTGTAAGTAGGGACTGAGTTAGCTCTAAGTATAAGGGGTTGAGAAGCAAGAGCTCGGTGGACAGTACATGATCATCGCCAGAGAGTACAGTAAGAAGCAAGCACCCTGTGTGGTTGGTGGTGTTTAAACTAAGATTAAACTGTCCTTCAGGGGGCGCCTGGGTGGCTCAGGTGGTTAAGCAGCTCACGGCATGATCTCATGGTTCTTGGGTTCAAGCCCTGCATCGGTCTCTGTGCTGACAGTTCAGAGCCTGAATCTTGCTTTGGATTCTGCGTCCCACCCCCCTCTTTCTGCCCCTCCCTTGCTTGCCCTCCGTTTTTCTCTCTCTCTCTGTCTCAAAAATAAATAAACATTAAAAAAAAAAAAAAAAAGAACTGTCCTCCAGGCTGATGATCTAAACTTAGTGCATGTAAGTATCATCCTGGGAGTAGGGAGGACAATGTGTCAACATGCAAAGTCCCAGGGCCCCAACTAGAAGGGTGATTTGGGGTAAGACCAGAAATCTGCATTTTTAATCAGCATGACTAAGTATTTCTCTGGTATGTGCTGGGGACTTAGCTGAAAACAACTGTCAGCTAAGAGGCTACAGTTTGGTGGATTTGACAGAAATAAAAAAGATTTCCATCACCCTCCAAGAAAAATTAAAACCTTTTTTTACGGAAAATATTCACGTCACTCGGTATACTCTTATCGTAGAGCTTTCAAAAGTTGAATATGTATGTTTCATTTGTTGGCAATGCACATTTTAAATTTTAAAGCAGGGATCCAATTTTTATACGTTTGACTTTTTGTCTCAAGAAAGCTAAATGGGGGCGCCTGGGTGGCGCAGTCGGTTAAGCGTCCGACTTCAGCCAGGTCACGATCTCGCGGTCCGTGAGTTCGAGCCCCGCGTCGGCTCTGGGCTGATGGCTCGGAGCCTGGAGCCTGTTTGCGATTCTGTGTCTCCCTCTCTCTCTGCCCCTCCCCCATTCATGCTCTGTCTCTCCCTGTCCCAAAAATAAATAAAAAACGTTGAAAAAAAAAAATAAAAAAAAAAAAAAAGAAAGCTAAATGTTGGGGTGCCTGGGGGGCTCAGTCGGTTGAGTCTGACTGCAGCTCAGGTCACGATCTCATGGTTCCTGGGTTCGAGCCCCGCGTCGGGCTCTGTGCTGACGGCTCGAAGCCTGGAGCCTGCTTCGGATTCTGCGTCTCCCTCTCTCTCTGCCCCTCTCCCGCTCACACTCTGTCTCTCTGTCTCTCTCTCTCTCAAAAATAAACATTAAAAAAATTGCTTAAAAAAAAAAAGAGTAAGTGTTGAGTTGCTCATTTAGGTGCAGATGGGTGGAGTCCCTGGGGGTAAAGGTCTCCAGGGTGGCAGGGGAGTCACAGGTCCTTTAGGAAACAGGTGGTAGCATTTCAACACGGATCTTATAAAACACAAACAGTTGTACAAAAGTGTTTTGTTTCATTAAAACGTGCGTATGAATTCTGAAAAAAAACTTCAAAGGCGGTAGTGATTCTAATTAAACTGGCCTATAGTTGATTTTTTATTTTCTTATAAACTTATTTTTAATGTTTATTTATTTATTTTTGAGAGAGGGAGACACAGAGTCCGAAGCAGGCATCAGGCTCTGAGCTGTCAGCACAGCCCGATTCGGGGCTCGAACCCACGAACTGTGAGATCATGACCTGAGCAGAAGTCGGAGGCTTAACCGACTAAGCCACCCTGTGCCCCCAGCCTATAATTGATTTTTTTAAACTACTGTTTTTTATTTTATTTTATTTTATTTTATTTTATTTTATTTTATTTTATTCTATTTTATTTTATTTTATTCTATTTTATTTTATTTTAATTTTTAAGTGATCTCTATGACCAACATGGGGCTCAAACTCACGACCTGAGCAGAAGTCGGAGGCTTAACCGACTGAGCCACCCCTGTGCCCTCGGCCTATAATTGATTTTTTTAAACTACTGTTTTTATTTTATTTTATTTTATTTTATTTTATTTTATTTTGTTTTGTTTTATTTTAATTTTTAAGTGATCTCTATGCCCAACATGGGGGTCAAATTCACAACCCTGAGATCAAGAGTCACATGCTCTACCAACTGAGTCAGCCAGGTGCCCCAAAACTATTGTTTTTAATTTGAAGTGTTTCTTTATTCAGAGAGAATAGCATGAAATATTTCAAATGTTAGTTTTTGTAGGAATAATATAAAATTCTAAATATAATAGGAAAAATAATAAAGGACTCTGAGTTGAAAGGGACCTTTCTTTTAAATTTTTTAAAACAATTTTTATTTATTTATTTGGAGAGAGAGAGAGAGAGAGAGAGCAGGGGAGGGGAAGAGAGAGAGGGAGACAGAAAATCTGAAGCAGTCAGTGCAAAGCCCAACGTGGGGCTCAAACCCCCGAACCGTGAGATCATGACCTGAGCCAAAGTCAGATGCTTAATCGACTGCCTGTGGCTTACGTTTTTCTGGACTTCAATGTCCCCATCTGTAACATGACAGGGTGACCGCCACTGTCTCTTTCAGCCCTAACATTCTGGGAGCATTGTCTTCTGACAATCTTTACTTTCCTCCTCATATTTATTCATAATCTGAAGAAGAAAGATGAACTGATTTCTTCTTTGCAAATTGCCCCTCAATTTAGAATGAATGGATTAGAACATACATATGTACAAAGATTTTTTTTAGAGTCTGTACCTAAAATCAAAATGTCCTCATCTAAAATGCCTAAAATGTGAATAAATTAACTCCCAATAAACTCAGAATGGAAGAGCCATCCCTGATATAATGCTTCAAGCAGACAATGGCAATCACCCACATCAACGATGCTGTTCCTGGAATAGGATGTGTTTCTGATGTAGACGTACGTGCTCCTCAAAACAGATAAATAGGGCCATCAAACACATAGTTGTTATCACAGATGATCTCTGGAGATCATTCTTTGAGAACTAAAACTCCAGGGCACCTGGGTGGCTCAGTCGGTTAAGCATCCGACTCTTGATTTCGGTTCAGGTCGCGATCTTGCAGTTCATGGGTTCAAACCCCAAGTCCGGCTCTGTACTGACAGCACAGAGCCTGCTTAGGATTCTCCCCCGCTCGCTCTCTGTCTTTTTCAAAGTAAACAAATAAAAACTTAAAAAAAAAAACAACTAAAACTCAGCATCTCTTTGATGCTTGATGGGAGGCACCATCCTGACTGAACATGAACATTTCCATCAGTAAAATGGCTTCCTTTTATCTTTCTAAGTAATCTGTGTAAGAATATCTTACAAACCTTCCTTAAAAGATCACAAGGGTAATCACCTAAATTTTAAAACTATGAATTCAAGTAAATAACTTTGTTCAGTGCTTCGCACTGTTAAAGCACACCGTATGAGCTCATTGAATGATTGAAATTGAGTAAAGCACCAGGCAGTCGACAAATTGGATGATTGGTACAGTTGAATCAGCCCTGGCATCGGAGTCTTGACTGCCTCTTGCTAGCTGCATGATCGTAGAAATTTACATAACTTCTTTGAGCCTCAGTATTCTTATCTGTAAATGGGAATAGTTCTACCCGAACACTAAGCTTAATGGGAGAATTAAACAGATAATATAAAAAAGGAAATCTAAGGAAAACTTCACCTTACTTTTTTCTTATGGTGAAAGTTTGATTTCTTTTTTCCCTAATGGGTTCTGATCACCAATTCTAACATGTGGGGCTTTCTCCCCGCACCAAACAATTCTCAGACACCAGTTTGTGTCCTATAATTCAAGTAAATTCTGACACTATCTATCTGGAGATAGTGTTAGATTCTGCAGGTTAAGGCTTTGGTCCTGTAAGACTTCCCCCACTCTACTTCACGTGCTAATTTCAAGCCCAGATTGTCACCTGTCCCTTCTGACCAAATGGCTATAAATCAGAGGCTCCCATCACCCCCTCTTTGGGTTCGATTAATTTGCTAGGATGGCTCACAGAACGGGTAGCAACATTTTACTTACCTAGATGGTTTTTTATAAAAGGACATAACTTCAGAGCAGCCAGATGGAGGATGCATAGTGCGAGGTGTGGGAAAATGCGTAGAGCATCTGCCCCTTTCCAGGTGTGGCCACTCCCCCCAAATCTCCATGTGTTCAACAACCAGGAAATCCTCTGAACCTGTCCTGTTGAGTTTTTATGGAGGCTTCATTACGTAGGCATGACTGATGAAGTCATTGGCCCTTGGCAACTGACTCAGCTTCTAGACCCTCCTCATCTCCGGTGGTCAGAGAGGTGAAACTGAGAGTTCTAACCTTCTAGTCACATGGTTGGTCCTTCTGGAAACCAGCCCTGCCCTTAGAATCATCTCACAAAAAAAAAGACCTTTATTGCTCTCATTACTTAGAGAATTCCAAGGGTTTTAGGAACTCTGTACCAGAAACTGGGTGAAAACCAAATATATGTTTCTTATTACAAATCACAATGTCATACCCCAACACCGGCAATAAGTCCACTCCCATGTCTATTCAATACCATACTGGAGGCCCTAGCAATAAGGCATGAAAAAGAAATAAAAGGTATATGGATTGGGAAGGAAGAAATAAAAATTCCTTATTTCTCAGACAATATGATCATCTATGTATAAAGTCCTGAAGAATCTATAAAAACTAAACTAGAGGTAGTAATGGCTGTAGCAAGTCACAGGACACAAAGTGAATGTACAGGGAGAACATAGGAGGAAACGATGTTATTGGGCAGCTCAGAAATCAAAGCAATAGCAGATAGTGTAGATAAAAAGGACCTAAGACCAGACAGTCATAGCACGTATCCCACTCTAGTTTCACGAGAATGTGTGCACCTGATTTTGCACATGGTACATTTTCATAGGCTTGTCTTGAAAGGAGCAATTTAAGTTGGGGTTTTTTTTTTAATTTTTTTTAAAGTTTATTTATTTTTGAGACAGAGAGAGACAGAGTGTGAACGGGGGAAGGGTCAGAGAGAGGGAGACACAGAATCTGAAACAGGCTCCAGGCTCTGAGCTGTCAGCACAGAGCCCGACGCGGGGCTCGAACTCATGGACCGTGAGATCATGACCTGAGCCGAAGTCTGCCGCTTAACCAACTGAGCCCCCCAGGCGCCCCAAGTTGGTTTTTTTTTTAATGTTTATTTATTTTGAGAGAGAAAGAGAGTGTGAGCAGGGGAGGGGCAGAGAAAGAGAGAGAAAGAGAGAGAGAGTGGGGGGAGGGAAGGATGCCCCAGCAGGCTCTGCGCTGTCCGCACAGACCCCAGCGTGGGGCTTGACCTCACGAACCACGAGATCATGACCTGAACGGAAATCAAGAGTTGGTCTCCTAACCAGATGAGCTACGCAGGCACCCCCAAATTTAAATTTTTTAAATGCTCAAATATATTTGTGAGATGTTAGTCCTAATCATGCGTACTGTCTTACAGGGTGATGGGTTCCTTCTAGAAGTCCTGAAGCTCTTCTTGAAACTTGAAAAGACAAAAGAGGGCTTTTTCTTGTGACAGTTACTAACATTCAGTATGAAATGAATATTGCTTATGATCACCACCTATCCGAGAAAAGAAATCAAGAATTTGTTATAATGCAGATGAACATAGGGGAAGAAGAGGAAAAATAAGATGAAAATGGAAAGGAAGGCAAACCCTAAGAGACCCTTTTTTCTTTTTAATGTTTTTATTTATTTTTGAGACAGAGACAGAGCATGATCAGGGGAGGGGCAGAGAGAGAGGGAGACACAGAATCCAAAGCAGGCTCCAGGCTCTGAGCTGTCAGCACAGAGCCCGATGGGGGGCTTGAACTCAGGAACTGTGAGATCATGACCCGAGCTGAAGTCGGACACTCAACCGACTGAGCCACCCAGGCCCTCCCATAAGAGACTCTTAAATACAGAGAACAAACTGTGGGTTGCTGGAGGTGGGTGTGACGGGGGTTAAAATGGGTGGTGGGCATTAAGGAGGGCACTTTTTGGGATGAGCCCTGGGTGTCATATGATAAGAGATAAGTCACCTGGCTTCTACTCCTGAAGCCAAGACTACACTGTATTTTTTTTTTTTTTTTTTTTTTTTTATTTTTGAGAGAGAGACAGAGTACTAACGGGATAGGGACAGAGAGAGAGGGAGACACAGAATCCAGAGCAGGCTCCGGGCTCTGAGCCATCAGCACAGAGCCTGATGCGGGGCTTGAACCATGAGATCGTGACCGAAGCCGAAGTTGGACGCTTAACCAACTGAGCCACCCAGGCGCCCCTACGCTGGACATTAACTAACTTGAAGAAATAAAAAGAATTTATTATAATGGGATTGACGTGACACTTTTAACGGATTTGTTAAATCTTCATGCAGTTCTCTAGTGGAAAAGACTTCCCTGTGGTTACAGCAGGAAGTAAATTTTTCTATTGCTATAATAGATTCTATATGAGAAATAAACCTTCTTATTACTCTTGCAAATAACTGGGAGTTTCTGGAACAGTCTTCGATATTTTGCCAAAAAAGGATGCAAACACTCATTATATGAGAAGCCATATAAGTGATCTACGCCGTCTCTAACATCAGTAATTTTCTACAACAGAAGATTCAGTTACTGGAATTTGGCAACACCCACATACTTGCCGGAGCACGTCCTGTGTTTTAGGAGTTCTGACCGAGATTTTCATGGCACTCGCTACTTTAACCCCTGTCCCATGCAAAAGCCTGAGTCATCAAAGATTTGAAATATAATTCATTATATTTTCTAATAGGTGGTTAACTAAGACAACTGTTAAAATAAGAATGTCTTGCTTGTCACGTAAGGTTATCAGACATCTCACCAGCGGTGTGTACGCCAACTTGGGAAATACTCTTACAAGGGGGAGGAGCAATTAGAATTGGAGCCAACATACCTAACTTCAAATCGTGGTTCTGATGCTTTGACCTTGAAACGCTATTTGACCTTGAAACGTTACTTAACATTTCTGAGCCTCTGTTTCACTTTCAGAAAGAAGATATGCAATAAAAAGTGTATTTGGGGGGCGCCTGGGTGGCTCGGTCGGTTAAGCGGCAGACTTTGGCTCAGGTCATGATCTCACGGTCCGTGGGTTCGAGCCCCGTGTCGGGCTCTGTGCTGCCAGCTCAGAGCCTGGAGCCTGTTTCAGATTCTGGGTCTCCCTCTTTCTCTGACCCTCCCCCGTTCAAGCTCTGTCTCTCTCTGTCTCAAAAATAAATAAACGTTAAAAAAAAATTTTTTTTTAAGTGTAGTTGGGGATCATCCAGAATGCCGTCGTAGATGACCAAATACCGCTACTTACTAGTAGTTCAAATAGAGAGAAACGCGGGAAGAATTGAGTCACAGGGCACAGGCATGCTGAACTCCAAATCGCTGCATTTTAGGTATCAACACTATAATTCAGGGGTTTTATTTCTCTAAAAATATGAATAATGCTTCATGCCAATGGAAGACTATATGATGTTGCAGCATGAATTATCCTTGCAGAAGAAAAGGTTTATCCTTAAACCATTAGGAGAACTCAGGGGTGCCTGGCTGGCTCAGTCAATAGAGCATGCGTCTGGTTGACCTTGCGGTCGTGAGTTTGAGCCCCATGTTGGGCATAGAGTACTTCAAAAAAACTATTAGAAGAATTTGCCATGGTAACAGTCATGGGTCACATGGGACAAATAACAGTCACAGGCCAATTATCATTTGGACATTAGAACTTATCAGATTTTAACACATTAAAAATCAAGGACTGTCACTTAGGGGATCACTGGGTGGCAATGCAACCGTCAACAGAAATGTAAATATGAGCCCTGTTCTAGCATACTCTGACATCTGACTTCAAAAATACTTTCAAAATGAAAATATAAGATGAAAAAATTATGGAAAGATAGACGTATCATCAGATTTTTCCTTATTGTGACATAGACAATCATAATGTCAGATTTACCCTCACCTGTTCTTATGTCTACACAACATGTAGGATATTTTGATATGTATATATGAGTATATGTGGTTGATAAGATCACGAGTAGAGGGAAGAGGTAGGCTAACAACGTGACCAAGAAAAAGAAAACGTCCATAGGAAATTACAATTAGATATCAGATTTCCAAGACAGTATCACTCACAAGTAGACAATCTTTGTCTTTATTTTGGTAGGAGTTGCTGATTCACTCCTGGCCTTGAAAAGATAGTACATGATTGTAGCCCACGAAAGGGAACCCTCTTCCATCCATCTGTCTCTGACTAATACAAATCTAGGCTTATTCGCCTAAGCCTTGTGCAGACCCATTCTGTGAGTTTGCAGCGGGCACAGAAAATCCACGTTCATTTTGGCTTCAACAAAAAGGACTCGTATTTTTTCTCTGTCATAAGGTATTCAGATGTTGGGAAGTTCCACATAGGATTCACCAACCTCCAACTCCCGGTAGCAAGATGGCCTCTATAATCCTGGTAGCAAGATGGCTGCAACAGTTCTAAATGTGGTACTCAAACACGATATTTGGAGATAGGAAAAGCATTGTCTCTCCTCGCATGTCCTCCTTGGGAATGAGAACAACTTCTCCCAGAAAGATCTTAGTCATTGGCCAGAACTGTGTCACCTGCTCACCCCTAAATAAGCAACCATCGATGGAAATGAGACTAACCTGTGTGGCTTCAACCAGTTAAGACCTAACCCTGAGCAGGGCATAGCGTTACCTTCTGATGAGTCACGTGGGTAAGAGAGCGAGCACGGTGAAAAAAAGGAAAGAAATGGGTACTAGATGGGCATCAATACATAAACAAATAAACCACGTCTTCCATTCACCAAAATGCCTGAACCGGGCATAAAAAGAAGAGTTGGCCAGTTTAGCTCTATAAAGACTTAGCTGGATTGTTTTTCACACCTGATGAGGTTGTCTACTTTCTAATAACCAAGTAATATTATTGACTATTTTCATAATTCCATTTCATCTCCACTTTGGGTTTATCAGCTGTACTGGACGTTTATCCAGTGTACTGTACGTTCACTGGAACACCACTGGAATAAGGAATGTGGCCTTATTTGGAAATAGGGTCTTTGCGGATACAGTTAAGATGAGGTCACACTGGATTAGAATGGACTGTAATCCCATTACTGGTATCCTGATAAGAAGAGAAAACAGAGACATACAGACATGGCACACCACATGAGGGAGACAGGGATTGAGTGTGGCATCTATAAACCAAGAATGCCAACATTTGCCAGTAACCACCAGAAGCTAGAGAGGGGCAAGAAAGGATTTTCCCCCAAAGCTTTCAGTCACCTTGGCCCTGCTGACACCTTGATTTCAGACTTCTAGTCTTTACAACTGTGACAGAATAAATTTTGGCTGTTTTAAGCTATTCAGTTGGTAATAGTTTGTTATAGTTGCCCCAGGAAACTGATACATTAGCTATATACCTCTTAAACTTATTTTTTATGGGGTTGCTTTAGAGTTTATAATATTTAAAAAAATTTCAAGTTTGTTTATTTATTTATTTATTTTGAAAGAGAGAAAGAGAGAGAGCATTAGCTGGGGAGGGGCAGAGAGAGGGAGAGAGAGAGAATTCCAAGTAGGCTCAGCACTGTCAGTGAAGAAGCCGGTGAGGGGCTCGGACTCACAAACTGTGAGATCATAACCTGAGCCGAAGTCAACATTCGGATACTCAACCGACTGAGCCACCCAGCTGCCTTGTCTTTTCTCAGCTTCTGATTCTCTAAAGAGGTCTCGATTTTCCCTTCATCTCTGAAGAATATGTTTGCTAGATATAGAATTCTAGGTTGATGGGTTTTTTAAAAAAAATAATTTCAGGGGCGCCTGGGTGGCGCAGTCGGTTAAGCGTCCGACTTCAGCCAGGTCACGATCTCGCGGTCCGTGAGTTCGAGCCCCGCGTCAGGCTCTGGGCTGATGGCTCGGAGCCTGGAGCCTGTTTCCGATTCTGTGTCTCCCTCTCTCTCTGCCCCTCCCCCATTCATGCTCTGTCTCTCTCTGTCCCAAAAATAAATAAACGTTGAAAAAAAAATTTAAAAAAAAATAATTTCAGCACTTGAAGAAGTTCATTCCATCCTCTCCTGCCTTGCACTGTTTCTGATAAGGAGTCAAGAAATTCTTGTGTTTTGCATTGCTATACACTGTGTGCCTTTATTTTTTTTCCTTCTGGTCGCTTCTAAGATTTTTGTCCTTACAATTGGTTTCCAGAAATGTAATTATTACATTCTTTCGTGTGGTTTTTGTGGGGGGCAGTGTGTGTGTGTGTGTGTGTTTATTTCACTTGGGATTCATTTAGCTCCAGTTTGTAGGTTTTATCAAAATGGAAGTTTTTCAGTTCTTGCATTTTGAAATATTTTTCTTCCCCACCCTATGACTCCAATCTCACATATAGTAGACCCCCCGAAATTGTCCCACAGGTCACTTGGCTTCTAGTGGTTTTTTCCAGCTTTCCCCACTCTGAGGTTCAATTTAGATTGTTTCTATTGCTGTCTTCAAGTTTACAAATCTCTTTTCTATAGCCTCTAATATTCTAAGTCCACTTGGTGAATATATTTTCCAGCTCTAGAGAGACCATTTGATTCTTTTATGTCTTTCATTTTTCTTCTTATACTCATATTTTGTATTAAGCCTTTTTTTTTAGGGTTTTATTTTTAAGTAATCTCTACATTCAACATGGGCTTGAACTCACAATGCCAAGACCAAGAGTCTCATGCTTTACTGACTGAACCAGGCAGGCACCCCCTACATTAAACTTTTTTAAGGGTTGCTTTGCTTATTTTTTGTTGTATGGGATAATCTATATATTTTTCCCATTAAATCTTAAACATATTTTATTTATTTTCATTATTTAAAAAAAATTTTAATGTTTATTTTTGAGAGAGTGAAAGTGAGAGTGGGGGAGGGGCAGAGAGAGGGAGACACAGAATCAGAAGCAGGCTCTAGGCTCTGAGCTGTCAGCACAGAGCCTGATGCGGGGTCAAACGCACAAACCACGAGATCATGACCTGAGCTGAAGTTGGACATTTAACTGACTGAGCCACCAAGGTGTCCCAATTTTCATTATTTTTTAAGTAATCTCCACACCCAATGTGGGGCTTGAACTTACAAACCTGAGATCAAGAGTTGCATGCTCTACTGACTGAGCCAGCCAGGTGCCCCTTGAACATATTTCAAATATATGTTTTAAAATGTTGTGTACTAATTCCATCTGGGTCTGGTTTTTTTAATATAATTTTTTATGTTTATTTATTTGTGAGAGACAGGGAGACCGTGAGTGTTGGGCGGGTGGAGCAGTCAGAGAGAAGGAGACACAGAATCCGAAGCAGGCTCCAGGCTCTGAGCTGTCAGCACAGAGCCTGATGCAGGGCTCAAACTCATGGACTGGCCCGTGAGGTCGTGACCTGAGCTGAAGTTGGACGCTTAACTGACTGAGCCCCCCAGGAGCCCCACTCTGGGTCTGTTTCTATTAACTTATTTTTCTCTTGGGGATGGATCACATTTACTTCTTTGTGTGTTCAGTAGTATTTTTTTTTTTCGTTAGATGCTGGACATTGTTGATTATATTTTATGCTTTTTTAAAGATTAAAAAAAAATTTTAAGTCATCTCTACACCCAACGTAGGGCTCAAACTCAGAACCCCAGGACTCATGGCCTCCACCAACTGAGCCAGCTGGGTACTTTTTGCCTTTTTTTTTAAAAGAAAGTTTAGAGTTTATCTATTTATTTTGAGAGAGTGTGGGGAGGGGCAGAGAGAGAGGAAGACAGAGGATCCAAAGCAGGTTCTGTGCTGACAGCAGATGGGGCTCAAACCCATGAACTGTGAGATCATAACCTGAGCCAAGTCAGACTCTCAACCTATGGAGTCACCCAGGCACCCCCAAAAATGAAAGCTTAATTTTGTGTTCAGATGTGGTTATTTTTAGACTACCTTGAATCTTTTAAGAATTTTTTTAAAGGCTTTCTTAGGGTAGACTTTGTACAGTCTTTCCTTGGTGGTATTGAGAAGTTTTTTCCTCTGACGCCAACCAATTCTGACATCAACTGGGTGTCTTATAGTGCTATTCAATTCTGTCACTAACTACCTGGAGACAATGTCAGACTCCACAGGTTTCAGGGCTCAGTCCCACCAGAATGTCAGCAACAAGTTTTGGGTCCCGAGGTTATCCACCTTTCTGTTCAACGTGGCTCCAAAGTCAGAGGTTCCCGCAACCCCTCCCCACCTTCAGGTTCCATAATTTGCTAGAATGACACAAAACTCAGGAAAGTACCTTACTCACTATTACTGGTTTATTATGAAGATACAACAACTCAGGAACACCCAAATGGTAGAGATATAGAGGGAAAGGTATGGGGGAGCAGTGTGGGGCCCATCACACCACCCTCCCAGCACGTCGATATGTTCACCAACCCAGAATCTCTTCAAACCCCATCGTTTGGGGGTCTTTATGGAAGCTTCATTATGTAGGTACAAATGATTAAATCAGTGGCCATTGGTGATTCACTCAATCTCCAGTCTATTTCCCATCCCCAGGGGTTGGGCAGGGGGGCTAAGAATTCTAAGCTTCTTTTTTTCTTTTTTAAGTTTACTTATTTACTTTGAGAAAGAGGGAGAGAGAGAATCCCCAGAAGGCTCTGCACCATCAGTGCAGATGCCTGACATGGGGCTGGAACCCACCAACCATGAGACTGTGACCTGAGCTGAGATCAAGAGTCAGATGCTGGGGCTCCTGGGTGGCTCAGTCGGTTGAGCGTCCGACTTCAGCTCAGGTCACGATCTTGCGGTCCGTGAGCTCGAGCCCCGCGTCAGGCTCTGGGCTGATGGCCCAGAGCCTGGAGCCTGCTTCCGATTCTGTGTCTCCCTCTCTCTCTGCCCCTCCCCCGTTCATGCTCTGTCTCTCTCTGTCTCAAAAATAAATAAATGTTAAAAAAAAAAAATTAAAAAAAAAAAAGAGTCAGATGCTCAACCAACTGAGCCACCCAGGTGCCCAAGAGTTCTAAGCTTCTAATCAAGCCTTGGTCTTCCTGGCAACCATCCCTCATACTGAGGCTGTCTAGGGGCCTGTCAATAGTCACCTCATCAGAACAAAGGATGCTCCTATTACCCTTATAACTCAGGAAATTCCAAGGGTTTTAGGAGCTCTGGGCTAGGAACCCGGGGCTAAGACTAAGTATCTTTGTATGATACCAAAGGCATGCTGGTAATCCTATGTGAATTCTGAGATTTGCTCATCAAATATCTCTCTCCGGTCATTGCTCCTTCTCTCGGATTTTTACTCGCCTGGCCTTCACGGGGTTTTATTCACATGTACAGCTCAGCATCCAGGCAAGGCTTCACCTTATGCAGGTTGCTGAATCGTTCTCTCTTTTTTTTTTTTTTTTTAATTTTTTTTTTTAACGTTTATTTATTTTTTTGGGACAGAGAGAGACAGAGCATGAACGGGGGAGGGGCAGAGAGAGAGGGAGACACAGAATGGGAAACAGGCTCCAGGCTCCGAGCCATCAGCCCAGAGCCCGACACGGGGCTCGAACTCACGGACCGCGAGATCGTGACCTGGCTGAAGTCGGACGCTTAACCGACTGCGCCACCCAGGCGCCCCTGAATCGTTCTCTTTTTACCTCCCTTCTCCCTGGCACTCTGCTTCGTGCACCCGCACCACCTTCACCTGCCTGAACGCTCTCTCCTCACCTCAGCGAAACTGCCGTGGGCTTCTCGGGCTTCCCACCTCGGTACCACATTCTAGAAAGGGCCTCCAGGCCGGAAACTGTTCGTCGTAGCACTTACTGTGTTTGCTCCCTTTCTCTCCGGGACCACGGCTCTATGTGGTCTTACCGGCCACCGTCTACCACAGGTGTTTCTCACATTTTGTCCAGTTTTCTAGTTGTTGCCAACAGGAGTGCGAATCTGCTGTCCATTACTCCAGTGCAGCCAGAAGAGGGAGTCATCTTCCTGTTCCCACTTAAGCAAAGCGGATTCCTTTCCTATAGGGAGATACCACATTTCGGATTTCATATTTTCCTGTTACAGAAAAGGAGCTTACTTTAGCCCTGTCTTCCCAGAAACCATCAGCTTGCTACTCTTGCTTTAGGGGATGGATTGCCCTCACACTCTGGAATAACTCTTGTAAAGCCAGCATTCTGGAAGGGGCACATTTCATCCGGGTTATCCAACCAGAGCACTGCAATCTGAGGAACAGACAGAGATGGCTATACTCAGGTACCCCTGGGACCAGCATCATCCGTAACGATACCGGGAGGACGTCTTTACCTCAGGAGATTGTGAAAATAGCACGAGGACTGGTTGAAAGTAACTGAATTCACATCGCGAACAAGAATAAAGGACTACGTGTTACAATTAGTCAAGCATAAAATAACAATCGCTCAACATTTGCGTTTTGTTCATATTAACTTCAAAATTTTCCTTACGAGGCAGGTGGAAAAATCTTTAGCCAAGTGTGCCTAAAAGCCTTGTGCCTGTTCTGGAACAATGTCGACCTCCCTTTTTCAGCAGCATTGTCTGGCTTGGCCGATCCCCTTCTGAGCGTCCCATGCTGTTTCTGCCTCATGGAAGGAAGGGTGGGCTGGACGTCTATCCATCACAACTGATGTTTAGCCTCTGTCTAAAATTGCTCATTTCTACTTTGAGTGTCAGGGTCTTTCACAACCAAATCAGTAGTGATATTTTTCTTCCTTCCAATAATAATGTTCTTCATGCTCCACTTCTGCAAAAATGCCCCCCGCACCCCCACCACCCGTGGTTACTTATCATCGAGGGAATGGCTTGTCTTTTTTCACCGGCGTCTCGTATTAGTCTCCTATGGCTGCTGTAACAAATCGCGACACATTTGGCGGCTTAGCACGACAGAAAAGTAGGCTCTCACAGTTCTGGAGACCGGATGCTCTAACAAAGAATCTGTTCCTCGTCTCTTTCAACTTTCAGTGGATGCTGGCTTTCCTTGCCTTGGGGCAGCCTTGCTCCAATTTCCAAAGCCAGCAACTTTAAATCTCTCTCTGCCCCTTCATTACCTCTCTTTCTCCTCCGTATGTAGCAACTCTTCCTCTGCCTCTCACCTATAAGGACATTTGAGATGGTGTTTAGGGCCCACCTGGAGAATCCAGGTAACCTCCTCATTTCAAGATCCTTGAAAATATCTCAAAGCCCCTCTTTCCAAATAAGGTAACATTTACAGGTTCCCCGGATTAAGATGTAAAGGGGGAGGGGCATTTTCAGTCTCCCGGGTAGGGGGTTCGTGTCTGTGTGTATTCCTTCAGTTACTGCTGAATTCTGTGAGCATAGTCTGCTGGTTGTGGCACTTTGAGGACAACATCTAAAGAAAGAAAACCCTAGAAAAATTGAACTGAGTAGGAATACGATGCCATGGGCCCCTGTGGACCGTCATTGAATGAAATACCCTTTCTGTCTGCAGCAACTAAAGATTTTTCTTTCGTCCGTTTTGGACTCACTCTAGCCAAGGTTACCCTGTCTCTATAAGAAGCCTGGTGACCTATCTCAGAGAGTGTTCAGGGGACATTACTATCTCTATTACACGATCTTCATTTATTCTAGAACTGCACAGTCTCCTAGCCTCAAGAGAACCTAGATAGCAAGGCAATGCTCCCGGCCACGCTTAATCACCTGAGAGTTTACACGGGGAGGAAAAACTAGAAAATGCAAAAAGAGGGGTGCCCGGGCGGCTCAGTTGGTTGAGCATCCAACTTCGGCTCAGGTCACGATCTCGCGGTCCGTGAGTTCGAGCCCCGCGTCGGGCTCTGTGCTGACAGCTCGGAGCCTGGAGCCTGCTTCAAATTCTGGGTCTCCCTCTCTCTCTCTGCCCTTCTCCCACTCGCCTTCTGCCTGTCTCCGTCTCAAAAATAAATAAACATTAAAAAAAAATTTTTTTTTAAAAAGAATGCAAAAAGAGACATCCTGGGTCAAGAGAGATTGAAGGAGAAGAAAGAATAATAAAGAAGGGAAGATAAAGGAAAAAGTAGCCTCATCGCAAGGAAAAGAGTCAACCAACAATTTAAGAAGCGTTCAACGAGCAATCATAATGCAGTGGAACGTGCTAGGCTCTGTTAAGGGAAAGAAACCAAGTATGACATCATCCTTGTCATCAGAGGACCTCCACTCTAGGAAGACAGAGATGAACTTATGAGTCCCAAAGAGGCAGTGACAAGAAGGGGCAAGGCACACAAACTCAACTAAGTCCAACTGACAGACCGTGGCAACAGAGGGGTCTCCGGAGAGGAGAGAGGAGAAAGCATCGCCAATGGCCCTGACGTGTTCAGCCCAGTACCGGGCTGCAGGCAGCGGAACAGGGCAGTCGGGGGAGGAGGGGGAGGAAGAGCAGCCGGTGTGGGGATGGAGACGGGGAACCGCTGGGTTGGAAGCGCGACACCAGACAGCAGGTGTCACTCTGCTCCCAGTCTGAAAAATCACGAAGCAGCCACGGAGCTCCCAAAGGGTCATAAAAAGCTGTGACCTTTTATAGCCACCTCCTGGTCCAGACTGCTGTCCTGACTTTGTCTCTGGCAGGACTGGTACAGAAGCTTCAGAGACTCACACCGTGTTAGTGACATCCGCGCTGCTGGTGGCTCCCGGGAGCTCTGGGCTCTGAAGTCCCCCTACTGAGGATTTTGATCTCGGGGAAGATAAGGCCTTAAACCAGGGGTCACAGGCTCATATGCCTTCAGGGGCCCGGAGTTACCTACCTCACGTGGAGGTGGGGTCTGTGCAAACCAGATTGGGTGCCATCCCTGAAGATATTCAAATTCAGAAATCGACATCACTGCGTTGGCCTAACTAAATACATCTTCGGCCAACCACCTTGCAACCTATGACTTCGGCCCTTCTCTAAGGGATATGTTGACAGATACCTGACAGCAAAGTCTTGGATGCACAGGAGACGTGGGGGGGGGGAGGGGGGGGGGGGGGAGTAGATATGAGAGTATCCAGACCAAGTAAGTCTTCCGGATACACAGTTTGTTTCTTTCCTCCCTTCATTTTTCTTTTTCTTCTTTTTAAGTTTATTTATTTTTGAGAGAGACAGAGACAGAATGCGAGTGGGTTGGGACAGAGA
Organism: Herpailurus yagouaroundi; assembly: GCF_014898765.1. Classification (NCBI taxonomy): domain Eukaryota; kingdom Metazoa; phylum Chordata; class Mammalia; order Carnivora; family Felidae; genus Herpailurus; species Herpailurus yagouaroundi. The sequence continues at coordinate 10,109,206 of NW_024412470.1, forward strand.
GAGAGGGAGACAAATCTGAAACGGGCTCCAGGCTCCGAGCTGTCAGCACAGAGCCCGACGCGGTGCTCGAACTCACGGACTGCAAGATCACGACCTGAGCCGAAGTCGGACGCTCAACCAACTGAGCCACCCAGACGCCCCTCTTTTCCCCCCTTCAAAGGGCTCCAAATGCCCAAGAGCTGGAGACACAGTACCAGGTGCTCAGGAAGAGGCCGTGGTCCTGCTCTGTCTTCATGGAACCAATGAACATCGGAATATATTCATCTGATTCAGTGGTCCCCAAACCTCAGGCATTTGTAAAAGTCCCCACCTTCGAGATTTTTGTCATCTCACTTAGACGGACTTAACCCTTTTCTTTAAATAGATATTAAATTAATTCACGCTTTACATTTAGACTCTTCCTTTAGACGTTTCCTAAGAAAGCCTGGATGTAGGTGGGTGTTTCAGAGTACTGGCTTTGAATAAATAAGACCGAGTTCCAATCCAGACGCTGTGACCTTGCTCTAATCACTGCTACTTTCTGAGTGTCGGTTTGTCTCATCTACACGATGGAGAAAACCGCACCTGCTTTGAGAATCGGTAGCGACGTTCAAGCCAACTGTGTTTCAGAACACACAACGGGAGGATCAATAAATCAAGTTGCTTGGACTGAGGAATCCGGAATGTTTGGGCCGAAAGGCACCGCCCTGGGAATCACTCGGTCCAACTGATTCTCTTGGCAAAGAGGCAAAACTAGGCCCGTGACTTCCCAGAGAGGCCAAGGACTTCCCGAGTTCGCATCCACAGCTGGAGGGGCAGCGTTGTGACGGGGAGCGGGGTCTCCCGACGGGACATCTCCTGGCCCGCTTGTGGCGGCAGCCAGTTGTGTTCCCAGAGGTGTGCCACTTTGCACGCCAGTGGCCAGAGAACCTGAAATACGGGCTTCTAGAAGAAGAGGTTGCGTGTAGGTGAGACGCCGAAGTTGAGTTTTAAAAGTTAAATGTGGGAGGACATGTGCTGGGTGTGATTCACAGCATGAGCTTGGAGGCAGACAGACCTGAGGTCAATGCTGGTGGACCCCTCACTAGTTGTGCAGTCTTGTCCCTGGGCAGGTCAACCTCCCTGCTTCTGTTTCGTCCACCCAAGCGCGGGACGGTGGTGAGGATGACGTAAGATTTCTGCACCCGGCTTTACTTAGGGGCGCAGACCATCCTGAACCCCAGAGGACAGACGTTACACTGCCTGGCGCCCCCTGGAGTTTCGCAAAGGCAACGGGTCACTGGACGTGCGAGTCTAGGTCAAGAAGAATCGACCCTCAGACGCTGAAAATCTCCAGTGAAGGAAGGAAACCACACCCGTCACTGAGATAATGGTTCTGAGTGGCTTTTTCCTTGCGAGCAGAAGGGGAGGGAAGCAGGGTGTCATCGATGGGGTGAAGGACGTTCGGGAAGGATGGGTGGAAGAGGAGGACGGGGGAGCCCCAAGGTTAATCGGAACAAGCTTGAGTTGGGTTTTCAAATGGGAGAAAGTAATTTCTTAGAGGAAGGGGGAGAAAGTCGGGGGAGATGGAAACCCGTGGCGCTGCCTCTCCGTCCAAGCGTGTTGCTGCTATTTTAGGTGTCTTCTCCTTGGACGGGAGGGTTGGCTCTCAGAGCACGGAGCTGGCTTTCCTCCTGTCTGGAGTGAGGGGTCCCTTGGGTTTTCACTCGGGACTCCACATCAGGCCAGGGATGCCTCGCTCTGCTCACTGCCTAGCTCCAGGCTATGCCGCTGGTCCCCCCTGAGGACCCCCCGCCCCCGACCTGGGCCACGGCAGCCTCCAGATGTGCCTGGGCTGTCCGGCCAACAAAAGCAAGGGGCTGGCAGCTGCCTCCAGAGCCCAGTTGCTGAAGACACTTCAGGAATCGTTCAACTTTCAGAAAGTGACCTGGTTGAACTTTAGTCCCTGAAACAAAGCAAACTCCCAAAAGGGAAAAACTTCAGTTTGCCTAAACCATTATCCCCAGGTGGAAGGAACAGAGGATCAAAAATGATAGTTTCCTGGGGCGCCTGGGTGGCTCAGTCGGTTGAGCGTCCTACTTTGGCTCAGGTCATGATCTCATTGTTCAAGAGTTCGAGCCCCGCACGGGGCTCTGTGCTGACAGCTCGGAGCCTGGAGCCTGCTTCGGATTCTGCGTCTCCATCTCTCTCTGACCCTCCCCTGCTCCCTCTCTCGCTCTGTCTCAAAAATAAATATTTGAAAAAAAATGACGGTTTCCTTTTTCAGATAAAGAAATCGAGGCACAGAGTTCCTACTAAGGTCACATAGTAAATCAGAAACAGGCATAATAATATCGTAGCATTTAATGATTCCTATGTGAGCAGCCACTCACCATTCAGCAAATATTTGTGCACATGGCAAGCCACGGGCTAGGCCTTTTTATGTATCTCTAATCGCTGCAACAACCTAGTAATATTAGAAAAGTGAGGTTTAGGAGAGAAAACTCGCCCAGGATCACCCACCGGATAGGTGGCAGGATTAATATCAACCCAGGTCTGTGCTTCTGAAGCCCCTCCAAAGCTCAGGCTACAATCACTTCTCTTGCTCCCAAGTGAACCTTCACCTTCGTATCAGTGTCTGGGTTTCCTCTCGATGCTCAACACGAGACCTTTCTTAATCCACCTGCGATTTTTATATTTCTCGTTATTTTTAGTATTGGAATTGGGGGGTGGGGTTCATTCCTCAAGGGGTAGAGAAAGCAACATTGCTGAGCACATAGTAAGCACAGGATGGTACTTGCATGATTCCCCTGTTGGAATGAAGAGACCAAGGCTCACAGAGGGGAAGTGACTTGTCCACTTACTTACTTACTTACTTGCTAGGTCACTAGTAAGTTTGGAAAGGCCAGATTCCCTAGCCCATCTGTCTCAGCCCGGAGCCCGGGCTCCCCACGGCCCCTGGCTGCCTGATGAGGCTAGGATTGAAAGCTGTTCAAGTGCCCCAGTGAAGGAAAGGGAGCATCCTGAAGAGAACGTGTGTGGATTAAGTATTTTCGGGGGCTATTCTGCCAAGTGAAGTGTCTATAACGAGCTGAGAGCTATTGGCTGTGGTTGAACCTAGTGAGAAGTCACATCTGGACAAGTTTCACGCCAAGCTGGAAAAGATATCTCGTGGAGATGTGGACACACAGAAGAGTTGCCTTTGACATTCCTAGATACTAATTTTGGATTCTCTCTCTTTTTTTATGCAGGATGATTTGGATTGTCTCTTATAGAGAGATAGTTCTGCTTTCCTGTTAAGATGATTACTTTATGTTAAGTAAGTGCGTCTTTGGAGGTCGAGGGGACACACAGAGAGAGCCAGCCAGCCACGGGCAAGAGTGCAATGGATCCCCTTTGACTTGTCTGGTCCTTCCCGGGGCCTGCGCCTCTCCCCACTTTCTTTCTACAAAGTTACCTGACCCCCTCGGCACCCACCTTATGTGATTCATTCAGGAATAGGTACCTGACCATGTGAGATAGGACTCCCTTCTTTGGGCATTTGGAATTGGCCCCGAGAAGGAGAAAGCCTTACTCTTCTCTTCACGTAACTGTGGCCTGAACATCTTCTGTCTCTTGTATGGACCCTACTGACCTTGGAGACCTCGGGTTCTGTGAGACACTCCTGTATCTGTATAATAAGTCTCCTTTGCTTTGCTACTGACCACTAAGGATTCTTACTAATATCCCCAGCCTTCTGTCAACCCTCCCCTGCCGTGCACAGCACATGTTCTCTTTCTCTTCTAGAGACAGTTTTTCTGCCTCCCTCTCTCCCCGTAGCCTTTGACTTCAATTCCAAACTCCCGGCATAGTGTAAAGGCCTCGTGTGATCTGGCCCCTGTTCTCACCTGTTTCACCCTTCTCTTCCTTCCCTGTAACCCCCATGCCTGCATTTCCCAACCTGGCACGTTCCTCTCCCATCTCTGTTGAACAAGCTTCTATTCATTCCTAATGATACTCAACAAACGTGAGTCCTTTAGAACTCATGTCAAAGTCCAAGACCTCTGGGATTGTCCCATAATGAGTCTTTTTTTTTTTTTCCGAAGATTTTTAAAAATTTTTTATTTATTTTGAGAGAGAGAGAGAAAGAGCACGTGCAAACAGTGGGGGAGGAGGGAGGGCAGAGAGAGAGTATCCCAAGCAGGCTCCGCGTTGTCGGCGCACAGCCTGATGTGGGGCTTGAACTCAGGAACCGAGAGATCAAGAGCTGAGCTGAAATTAAGTGTGGGAGGCTTCACCGACTGAGCCGCCCAGGCCTCCCCCCCGTAATGAGTCTTTTTAACTTCCCAGTGTCTTCCTTCTGTTACTTCCCTAGCAAAACCTGTTACCAATGATTTATTTCCTGGTATAGGTTTAAGGCAATGAGTTACCTCTACCGGGAGTATTTGCTTGTAAAGGCTCCCCCCTGAGGCAGAATTATTAAAGCCACATTAGGCATGTGTGAGAAGGCAGGGGAGCCACACAGCCTGACATTAGCGGCATCAGAACTGCTCTGTTTGTGATCACGGAAGACGGGGCACCGGGAGAAGAGGGAGGGAGAGGGCTGGGGTGGGGGTGAGCGAGGGCAGGGATACGATGGTGGGCAGGACGGAGCAGGCTGTCTGCAGTGTTCCTGACCTGGCCTGGTTGGGGGCTGTGCCTGCCTGATGCTTGGGGGACGGGGGGTCCATTCACATGGACTGTGGTGTGACTGGTCTCTCCCGGAGCTGTGCCACAGAGCAGAGCTGGGAAATCCCACGGGAGGGCAGAGGGCCTCTGTCCACCCGGCCCTCCCTAGGTCACCACAAGGCAAGGGCGCTCCTCTCTGAGTCAGAGCACTGACCCATCCAGCACAGGACTCGGGCTCAGGCAGGGCCACCCTGGGAGGCCAGGTGGTCTGCAAACAGAAAACTGTGTTTGCCGTCTTGCCTCTCCCTCTGCGCTCTGCTCTCCGCCGCCCTGATCAACCCATCTGGTCTGCCCAGCTGACCACGGCACCCTCCTCCCGGGCCCAAACCCTTTCACGGCTCCTCCCTGCCTACCAGACACGCTCCCATCCCTCCCGCAGGGAAGAAAAACGTTTTGCTTTGCTAAAATACCTCGAGGGGAGTGAAAGCTCTTTTGTGTGCTTCCCCAGAGTTACGCATCTATAAGCTTTAGCATAGGAGCTCCTGAAAGCAGGGGTCTGGCCGTCTTCATCTGCGTGTTCAGCAGGCCACAGAGCACCTGGCTCCTAACGTATGTTCAAAAAGTGAGCTAAACTGAATTAAAGAAGAGAGAAAACGTGGAAGATCAAAGACGAACTAAGAAGCCGAGAAAGCAGCAACGCGAGGTGAACGGGGGTCGGGGGGGGGGGGGGGGGGGGGGAGAACTCTTTTTCAGCCAAGCATTCCCTCACCCCTTTCCAGCTTTTTATGACAGTTCCCTGGCAGGGCTCCCACGCTGCAGCAAGCCAGGAGAGGGGGGGCGGCAGAATGATGTTGCTCGTGGGATTTTGTCCCGTTCTTTGATTCTGCTGCTGTGGGGCAGGTGCATATGCTAAATTACCCACTTAGGTGGCAGGTCATTTATAGCCGCCCCAGCCCCACCTGGCAAATGGAGCCTTGGTTTTGTACAGGCAGACATTTCAGAGCGAGGCCAAGAGGCTCCCAGATGAACTGGAAAACAGATACTCTTGCCAGCAGCGGACTTGGCTGGGGAGGCCTGGTGGATGCAGCCGCTGACCAGGGATTCCTGGGACCCGGCAACCTGTCCGATAAGGGTCCTGGGTCCCAGGCGGCTGAAGTGGCACGTTCGGGCCTTTCCAAGACCCTCTGAACATTTCCATCTTTGAGCCTGCTTTCTCATTTGTAGAAGGGGATGACACTACCTACTCCAGGAGTATTTTGAATACCAAATAATGTCCGCACATGGGAAGCACTCTGGGCAGAGTAGCTACAATACATCTCATTGCCTTTTTTTTTTTTTTTAAAGTTTATTTATTTAAAAATGTTTTGATGTTTATTTATTTTTGAGAGAGAGAGAGAGATGGAGTGCAAGCAGGGAGGCACAGAATCTGAGGCTGGCTCCGGGCTCTGAGCTGTCAGCACAGAGCCCGAGGCGGGGCTCGAACTCACGAACTGTGAGATCATGCTCTGAGCCGAAGTCGGACATTTAAGCGACTGAGTCACCCCGGTGCCCCTAAAGGGTTTTTTAAGTTTATTTATTTATTTTTGAGAGGGACAGAGACAGCACAACTGGGGGAGGGACAGAGAGAGAGAATCCCAAGCAGGCTCCTCACTGCTAGCACAGAGCCCGATGGGGGGCTTAAACCTACGAAGGAGCCATGAGATCATGACCAGAGCCGAAACCAAGAGTCGGACGCTTAACCAACTGAGCCACCCAGGTGCCCCTAAAGCTTATTTATTTATTTTTGAGGGAGGAGGAGGGCATAGAGAGAGGGAGAGAATCCCAAGCAGGTTCCGTGCTTACCAGCACAGAGCCCGATGTGGGGCTCGATCTCACAAACCGCAAGGTCATGACCTGAGCCGAAATCAAGAGCCGACACTTAACCAACCGCACCACGCAGGTGTCCCCACCTCATTATCTTAATGCCTCAATGTTTCCACCTGTCCAACAGGGAGCGTAATACCTATTTGACGCTCATCTGCTAAGGATCGAGTGAAGTCGAATCTGTAGGTGTTTAGCAGAGGATCCCTAAGGAATTTCCAGTACATCGGCTTGGATGTTCAAAAGCCAAAGCAAGCTCACTTCAGGATCTTCAAATCAGGCTATCAGACCGGCAGGTGGAAGGAACACCATGGGCAGTGTCTTGATTTCTGAAAGGCAGGTGCTAAAAGTCTCTCGAGAAACGCTTGTAGATGTGAGGAAGCCCTGGGGGCTAGGCACCAGCACCTCCGACTACCCAAGCAATCACACACCAAAGGACGTAACATCAATAAGGAAATACTTTTTCTATGGGTATAGGGCTCTAGAATCTAGCTGTATTCGAATGACTATGACTTAATAAATTAATGATTTGAATTAAGACAGAAATCGTGCTTATTTAATTCGGAAAACTTAGACAAGATTTCAACAGGGTGAAAAGATGGGCCAAAAGCATCATGATAATCAGTGGGAAAAAATGTAAACGTCTGTACTTGGATTAAAAAAAAAAAAAAAGAACATAGCTGGAAAGGACAGGATGGAGGAAACCAGCATAAACTTCATGTTAAAAACAAAAAGAAAAGGGAAAAAAACTATATTAAAAAAATAAATTAATGTGAATCATTGGTGCAATGTAATGCCAAAAAGGCAAAGTCAATCTTGGGTTACAGTAATAAAATAACAGTGCTTGGAAAAAGAGAAAAAATGGTTTCAATATGCTGTAACATCTACTCAAACCTCTTAGAGAAAAAAAAAAAACTGGAATAATAGGGGGTCCAAAAGACCATGTGGTCTGAGAAACAGGTGAATAAAATGGATATATAAGGTGAGTTAGTTATCTGGTTAGTTAGGTTGAGAAAGAAGGAGATCCAGAAGGTACTTAGCTTCTATATTTAAGTGAAAGAAAAACTCTCTCATGGGAAAGGTCTTAGATGTATTCTGTGTATGACCATGGGACTGAACGTCATTTTAATTAAAAATTAAAAATAATTTTTGTTTTTTAGAGCTGGTGGGGTGGGGAAGAGAAGGAGAGAGGGAGAGGAGGAGAAGGGGAGAGGGGCAGAGGGACAGAGAGAGAGAGAATCTCAAGCAGGCTCCTCACTCAGCACACAGCCTGACCTGGGACTTCACCCCTTGACCTTGGGATCATGACCTGGGCAGAAATCAAGAGTCAGATGTTCAACCGGCCAAGCCACCCAGACAGCTTGAGCTTTATTTGATTTTTGAGTAGGCTCCATACCCAGCATGGGGCCCCACATGGGGCCCAATGCGTGGCTTGAACTCATGACCCCAAGATCAAGACCTGAGCTGAGATCAAGAGGTGGACACTTAACCGACTGAGCCACCCGGGTGCCCCAGGACTGAACTGAAAAAGAGACTTTCAAAGGAGATCTATTTCAGTTCAATAGGAGAAAGGCCTCATGGTCGTGAGATGGCTGCCACAGCTCCAGCCATCATGACTACAATCTAACACAAGAAACGGGGGCACCAGAAAGCTCCTCTCTCTAATTTGTTTCTTTTATCAGGAGGCCACATATCTTTTCTAGTCTCTGTAGTTTTATTTTATTCTATTGACCAGAAGCGAATCACGTGGCTGCCCCTAGCTGCAAGAAAGATTGGGGAATTGAGTATCTGACCAAAGAGAATGGCAGAGGGGTATCGAGGACTGGCCTCTACCACGCGTGATTAAGTACAAAAGCCAATACCCTAAGAATAATAGTTGGGAAAACAGAAAGAGCGTGGGTCCTTGATGACATCATTGAGCTGCTGAACTAAATTTAAAATGGCCAACTTCCAGTCTTCTTAGAATGACAGAAAAATAAATGCCTATGTGATTAAGCCACCGTTGATTTTCTGTGACTTGCGGTCAAATGCACGCTAATAGATACAAAGGCCGTCTTTGTGAAAGTACCTGGGATGTGTCCACCCGGACTGTTTGTAGACCCCATTCATCCAACCAGTTTTGCGAAGTGTCTACTTTGTTCCGGGCACTTGGCTAACCTCTGGGGCTGTAATGGTGAACAAACCCGGACAGAAGCCCTGCCCTCATGGAGGTTACATTCCAGTGGAGAAGACAGGCGTGACTGAAGCAATCCACGAAGGAGTAGAAAAATGTAATTCCCATAATGCTGCGGGGCAAAGGTACAGGTGCTACGGGAGAATACAATGTAGGAATGGCCCTGGTGGTAGAGTCAGGAAGGTGTCCCTGAGAAGCGAGCAGTCTGAGATCTGAATATCCGCTTCAGGCTTGTGTCTCTGCCCACAATGCCCTCTCTTTCTTGCCTATATCTTGTTGGCTTATCTTCTCCCTTGAAGCCTTTCCATACACCCAGACACCTCCAGCGTCACTCTTCCACGAAGCCCTGACCTTTCAACCACACGTGGCCTATACCTCCTTGAACGCCCTTGGCCAATGCTCTCACCCTGCCTTACAACTCGAGCCCTTATTCTGCTTACCGCCTCACTTCCACCCCACCCCTTCTGGAAAACACGGACATTCTTATCTTCCCATTAAAGATCTAGCAACCTAGTTTGTTGTCTTGCGCTTAACCAACATTCGACACTTATTCGAACTGAATTTGAAAACTGTATTTTATGGATGTTTACTACCGTCTAGTTTCAGAAAACATTTGCTAGCTCACACAGAGTACTTTGCATGTGCATGTGTGTGTTTGTGTGACAGAGAGGTTTCCACAGGCCCAGACACCCAGAACCTTGGACTTTTGTCCACAAACTGAGATTACAAAAAAAAAACAAAACAAAAACAAAAACAAAAACCAAACCAAAACAAAACAAAAAAAAACCCCTATTTAAACATTAATAAAGACAATCATTATATGTCTGTCAACTATCATCACTTACATGAGCTGAAGCTCCTTAGTTCATGACTTTGACTATTGCAACTTACTCCTTAGCGTGAGAGGCAAGGTGTTTGTACTTCCCCAGACGCGTACTGACACCTTTCACATCTTTGAAGGGGTCTGGCTCTGTTCAATATTTTCAGGATGACAGTTGTCCCGGAAGGCACTGTGCCTTTCCTTGAATTCACACAGTATTCATCTTTACAGTAGGTTCACAAAAGGGAGACTAAATTTTTTAAATGTTTATTTTTGAGAGGGGGGATGAGCGGGGGGGAGCAGAGAGAGAGGACAGAGGATCCAGAGTGTTGGTGGAGGGGGGAACAGAGGATCCAAAACCGGCTCTGCGCTGCCAGCAGCGAGCCCTGAGGGGCGCCATGCGGGGCTCGAACTCACGGTGAGATCATGGCCTGAGCTGAAGTCCCCCGCTCAACCGACTGGGCCACCCAGGCGCCCCCC
>NW_024412470.1:10124143-10125778 GCF_014898765.1 Herpailurus yagouaroundi
CCAGCAGCAGGGGCTTGGGGCTGCTGGCGGCGGGGAGGGCATGCGCCGGGGCTCGGGGGCGCACCCTCCCGCCGCGCTCAGCCGCGCCCAGCGTCAGCAGGCGCTCTGAGCGGCCACTCCCGGGCCGCGGCCGCGCCGCCCTCCGCCTCAGTGCCAGCCGGCAGCCCGAGCCCGCCGCTCTCCCACGGGCGCAGCCCCTCTGCCCGCGTCCCTCATGGCCAAGCCCCTGCTGCTGGTCGTCTGCGGCGCTCTGGTGGTGGCCCGGGCCCAGTGGGGGGCCACCGTGACCCCCGCCGGCACGAGCGAGCCGCCGGACGCGCCGACGGTGGCGCCCACGGAGGACGAGACCCTGCAGAACGAGGCGGACAACCAGGAGAACGTTTTGTCGCAGGTAGGCGGCGGGCCCTGGCCACCCCCGGGCCGGGGCGCTGGGTGGAGGGGGGACCGGAGGTGGCCGTCGTCGCTGGCGTGCGGCCGGCCGCTGCGCCCCGTTCCCGGAGGGAGGGGCGTGCGCGGTGCCCTCCTCGCTGCGTTTCTCCGGGGACGGGACGGGTACTTCAAGGTTACCGAATCGGGAGAAAGGATAGAAGGAAGGGAAGACTCCGCGCAGCTCCCTGGAAAGAGGGACGTAAACGGACAGTAATAATCCAGACCTAGTTTCTAGCTCAAGGGTTGCGAAAGTGTGGTCGTGTCTTGCCTGTGTGGCTGTTCGTGGGAATTGGAATGTGACAACAGGCGGGCACGTTGGACTGGGGCGGGCGGACGGCTGCCCCAGGGGGAGACACTTGACGGGGCCGGAGTGAGACACCCACCAGGGAGAAGCGGGGTTGAGACCCAGCAGCAGCTGCAGGTGTGACGCGTGGCAGGTGGCCCCGCGCAGAGGGGCTGCGGACGAGACCCCGTGTGTTGGTGAAGGCAGGGTGGAAATGCAGACCCACTCACCTGTGGTGCGTGGTCAGTGGGGGGGTGAGTGACAGCTGATAGGGACCGGCTTCGTCAAGTGCCCCTTTACAAAGTACTTGGCTCGCTTTATCTGACTCGATGGTCGCACACGCCCTGGTTCCCCGGCTGTAGCTCCAGGTGGGTAGAGCCAGGTCTTCTGACAATCTGCAGCCCAGGTGACTGGAAGGGACAGTTCTCTGGAGTGTTCCGTTCAGCATGATGACGTGTGGTGGGAGTTGCCGTCATCCTCAAGATGAGGGATGGCTGCATCTGGAGAAGCCTTTGCTCTGGGTCCTGTCTCCTTCCCGGGGGAAGAACAATCAGTTCCCTTTCCTCGGGAAGTTAGGCTGCTATCTATCCCTAGAGCCACCCATAACCTCTCATTGTCCCCTAAACCGAAAGGACATGAAAACCCTTCATGTTGGGGCTCTGGAGGACCATCCACAAGTGTTCTTGAAACCGGAGTCTGAAAGGAAGGAATCCACCCGGGGCCTCGGCGCGGGCTCCGGCAGGAATCTAGGCAGAGTCTCAGGGAGCAGACAGCCACGATTTACTGTCAGCCCCTGAGGACCGGCCGCTTCAGTCACCCTGCACTGCTACCCCTTAGCCCGCTGCGCCTTTCTGTATTTGACAACAGCTCTAAAGCAAATATTAGTGTTAGAAGAAACCCAGCCTTTGCAAGAAAAACATTAC
>NW_024412470.1:10125878-10168688 GCF_014898765.1 Herpailurus yagouaroundi
GACAGCATCCCAGGAACATTTCCACTCCAGCTAGGTCTGCGCCTGCCTGCCGAGGTCATTAGGCAAGTGAAGGGAACCCTTCCCGGTGCCTAGAAAGGCTTTGGGGGCCCCCATGGCTTTGGGGATGCGGGATCTGTGCAGAGGAGGAAGGAGGCTTCCCCCCCCCCCCCCCGAGCAAGTGCCCAGAATAAGTGCCCAGAATGGTGGCTCCAGAAAGCCTGCTGCTGCTGCTGTGTGATTTCCAGCCTGGGGAGGCTGGCAGGGGCCAGGGCTCAGAAGGAAATGTTTAGCATCGTAGAAGCAGCAACCACTGCCAGTTTGCTCTCCTGGCTTTGGCCTAGGGTTTGGGTTCAGAAGCTGTTCAAGGAGCCAAATGAATCCCTAGGCTGCGTAAACCTTACTCAGCCTCTCTTTTTCCAAACTGAAGCCGTCTTTCGAGGGCCAGATCAAATACCACTTCCTCCAGGAAGTCTCCTCTGATGCTTGGCTGGAGCCCCTCCCGCCAGGTTGAGCGCCCCCTCCCCCCCGACTGCCCTGCATCATCACGTCAGGGCACTTACCACCCTTTACCTGGCATGGCTGTGATCTGTGTGCCTCCTGCACGGAGAGCTCCCTCGCGGGTGGGCTCTCTGGCCCGTCTGTTTACCTGGCACAGCCCCGAAAGGGCATTCAGTGTGTGGTCACTGAGTGAACAAGGATCAAAGCAAGTAGCCTTCAGATTGGAATATCAGCTTTCCAATCCTCCCTTTAGCCCCTTCTCCTTTTTCTTTTTTAATCTAAATCTGGATGTCCGCTAAGGCAAGGGCCGTTGGAAGAATGATGGGGCTCATTTGTTTTTTTCCTTGAAATGATGAAAGGCTAAGGCCCCCTGAGAAGCAGACAGCTTTCCAAGACAAATGAAGAGAGCTGAACTCCTCGTGCCTTCAAGGAAATTTCAGAGTCAGCAAATTGTGTTCTGATGACCTCTTCTCTCCACAGTTCAGAGTTGTCTGAGGTCTTGGGCTAGTGCAGGACATTCAGCAGGGTGAGTGGAGAGCCTTCCTAGGTGCTGGGCTGATAGGCGCCTGTATTTGCACATCCAGCCCTTTCTTGCTTTATCTCTGTTGTCTAGTTGCTGGGAGACTATGACAAGGTCAAGGCTGTGTCTGAGGGCTCAGACTGTCAGTGCAAGTGTGTGGTGAGACCCCTGGGCCGAGACGCCTGCCAGAGGTTCATTGAGGGGACCTCTAGGAAGGAAGACTTCTACACCGTGGAAACCATCACCTCGGGCTCGTCCTGCAAATGTGCCTGTGTCGCACCCCCGTCGGCCCTCAATCCCTGCGAGGGAGACTTTCGGCTCCAGAAGCTGCGGGCGGCAGACAGCCGGGACTTGAAGGTAGGACCTGGTGTGGGGGCGAGGCCAGGGGTGGGAGGACGCCTTCGGGACCCAGGCCTCTGGCAGAAGCTGTTGCAGGGACTGTGAGGCCTTTGAGTAAATGGGACGTGTCTTAGCCTGTAAAGGTCAGGCCCTGGCATCTGGAGTACTGTGTGTGTCCAAGGCTGGTCATGTGACAAAGCGGTCGTTCGCAATCCGGACGTCTAAAGGGGATGCCGACCGCAAAGTGTGCCTGCCTCTCCCTATGGAGCCAGGGAGGCTGGGCCTGGGAGCCACTGCCAGGCCCGGGGGCCAGAAGTGTTCTTCTCCCGGAGAGCTGTTGCCACGATTTACTGTCAGCCCAGCACGCACCCTAAAGAGACGAGAGACGCGGAGGGGCGAGCCTGTCAGTCCTCAGCCCGCGGGCCGGGGTGACCCAGGGTAGGAGGGGCCTGGGGCCGGCTGTGGGTCGGCATCAGACTGTGATCCTAGTCCGGGGGGGTGGGGAGGGGGGGAAGCTCAGGCCTGCCTGAGGCTGCTGCAGGGGTGGGCTGAGGGCTTTGTCCGATCTCTGCCCTCCCCGCTTCATTGCAGTGGGGGGCGGCAGGGGGGAGCGATGGCCTGGGCCTGGTTTTGCAGTCACACAGACTTGGGTTCAGGTTGTTGCTCCGCTATTCTTTGCCGTGTAATCCTACTCAAGGTGCCTAACTGCCTTGCCTGACCTGGGTCTCCTTGAGTAGCAAGTGGGGATAACAACGTCTGCTTTGGGGGGTTGCTTTGGGAACCGATGGATGACCCTACGGAGTACTTGGCACGGTGCCTGATACGCAGTCAGGGTCAGTAGACACGCGTCCTGTTCGTGAATGACCAACGTGAAGAGCTGCCTCTGTGCCCGTGCCTGGTCCGTGCTCGGTAGCTGGCGGTCATGGATGCCCTTCTCGCAGAGCGGGGGTTAGCAGGACAGTGCTTTAACATCCTGCCCCGGGATCCAGTGTGCCTCAGAGCTGCAGCCCCACCATCAAGCCGCTCTGTGAACCACCCAGTTACAGGATTGGACTCCTGGGGGCTTCTGGAACAGCAGCAGGCAAAATTTTCTATTGGGAGCCACTCAGAAAATCATCCCAGTGCGTGCCAACAAGATGCCTTTTTGCGGCTCTCACCCACAGTTCAGCTACTTTCCTCTGGTGGGGCGGAAGGAGGGCTTCTGAACACAAGTGTCTCATGACATGGAATTCTTCATCTACCAGCAAGGCTGGGAGACGGGTGGGGAACAGAAATTGCAGAAGGGTGTCCAGCGGATTCTTCCAGGGACTGGTCCTTGGCAGGGAGGCCCAGTTCAAGCATCTCTCACCTGTCCCTTTGCCTGCACTCTGGGTGACCTGGATATCACCAGATATTCGGCCACCGTCCTCCCAGAGTACTGGCGGGAAGGACAGCATTAAAAGCACTGAGAAGGCTCGCGCCCTACGATGGCATGCTATCGCAGAGATGGGTCATGGGGCCTCTTTTACCCCGTGGTTAGTTTAGTTTTAGTGCTGAGGGAAAACTGTTGGTATCTCCCAGGGTGGACAACGAGGTTGGGTATTTCAGGAGCACATCCTCAAGGCATCGAAGTTTATGAGCCACTTTGTTGAGTATTTATAGATCACCTCTTGTGGGCCAGGTGCTGTGCTAGAGATCTTGGGGGAACAAAGATGGGGCACCACTTTCAAGGAGCTCAGCGTCTAGGAGGAAAGACAAGCAGGCATACACCTAACAGAAGAAAAGGGGTCTGAGCGATTGGGTGAAGATGTGTAGACTTGTTTCACTTGTTCTTCTAGGATTCTTTTTTTTTTTTTTTTTAATTTTTTTAAATTTTATTTTTGAGACAGAGTGAAACAGAGCATGAGCAGGGGAGGGGCAGAGAGAGAGGGAGACACAGAATCCGAAGCAGGCTCCGAGCTCCTGGCTGTCAGCACAGAGCCCGACGTGGGGCTCAAACTCACAGACTGTGAGATCATGACCTGATCTGAAGTCAGACGCTTAACCGACTGAGCCACCCAGGCACCCCTAGATTCTTCCATTTTCTTATCTGAGTATTCCAGGGGGCACAATACTTCCCACCTACAAAACGCCAGTTTCCAAGAGCCCCCCTCTCCGTTCCTGGCCAGTGGCCTCTCTGTTGAGCCTCCAGCTTGGGGATCTGACAGGAGAAGTCTCGTCTTGGGTGTCACACCCCAGCCCTCGACTAACCTGCTACTCACGTTCCATAGCTTTCCACCATCATAGACATGCTGGAAGGAGCCTTCTATGGTCTGGATCTCCTGAAGCTGCATTCTGTCACTACCAAACTGGTTGGACGGATGGATAAACTGGAGGAGGTAAGGAAGATTCTGGGTTTCCATATCTTTCTCTCCATCAGGCCCGAAAGCATATCCAACTTCCCACAATATTTTTTCAGAAAGCATGTATCCTGACTAGACTTCACCTATCCTGTGCTTTGGGAAGAAAACATATACATTAAACACCCATTCAAACTCATGCCAAATCGTGGGTGACAAAGAATTGATGAAATATAAATGCAAATACCTTCTTTTTTCACACACAAGAACCATATAATCAATGTATTTCTTTTTTTTTTAAGTTTATTTGTTTTGAGAGAGAGAGTGTGTGTGCGTATGTGTGCTCAAGAGGGGGAGGGGCAGAGAGAGAGGGACAGAGAGAGAAAAGAATCCCAAGTAGGCCCATGCTGTGAGTGCAGAGTCCCACACAGGGCTTGAACTCATGAACCGTGAGATCATGACCTGAGCGCACATCAAGAGCCAGATGCTTAACCCACGGAGCCATCCAGGTGTCTCCATCGTATTTCTGTTTTTACCTTGACTTCCAGGGAACTCAGAGCTAAATGAAACGTAGAAGTACAGTAAGCCTCTCACTTCCGGTTTTAAGATGGCGGCATCTCCCTTCTGGGTGTATGGCTGTTGGTTTCTTCTTCTGGTTTTGCTTTGTCATCTTAGCCATTCTGCTTTCTGTCTCTGTACGTGTGCGTGCATTTGCGTGGTAACGCACCTCCGGTTCACGTTAGAGGAAAAAGACGTGAAAACGGTTACTGACGCATAATATTCCCCGCTGGAAAACATTCAGGCTCTTCACCCCCTGGGAGAACGGACTGATAGTGTCGTTTCCACAGACAGGCATCACATGGTTATGACCAGGCTCCAGGGAGATGTGTGGCTGGCACCATGGTTTCCAGGGGGTGGTGTGTGGGTCGGGGTGCGAGAGAGAAATCCTCACACACCACAGTAACCTGGACACCATTCCATTGCTGTAATGCTCTGACACATAGATAAGTCATTTAATCACCAGAAAAGGGACATTCCCCACTCACCCTTCTTGGTCGGGAGCTTACATAGGTGTCATTGCCTGGCATCCACGTCTTGAACTGATACCTGAAACGGTGACTCAAAAAACTAGGTCTGTTCAATCTTTAGAATGTTACCGTAAATGGCAAGTTTAATAACGGAATGATTAATAGACCAATATTCCTCATGAAAAAGTGGGCTTTGGGGGTGGGCTCTCATGGAGGAGCTGGGGTTCCATGATGGCTGAAGAGCAGCCGCAGGATGTGAGAAAGGGAAGACTCTCCAGTTTGGCAGCAAGAGCGCTCGCTGGGCCGGGAGTCAGGACGGAGCGGACGCCTCTCTGTTGGCTGCTCCCCAGCGGCTGTGTCTCACCTTCCCCATCTGTAAAGTGGGAGAGGTGCCCTACATACCTTGCATGGTTGCTCAGGGGATAAAAAAGTGAGCTAATCATCTTGGAAACACTTTGAAATGGTTAAACGAAACAAGGCGCTCGGGGTACGGCCAGGGAGTGAGTGGGGGCAGCATCATCTCTCTGCTGCTTTGTCCGAGTCGCTGGGATGCGGGTGATGAAACGTTGCCCTTGCGAAGGTTGGTTCCAGCCCCTTCCTTACACCCCAGTGTTCCCGGAAAGCGAACGCCGCTTCCTTGTCCGCCCGTCTTTAGGCTTGACTCCCCCTGTGCTGTGATGAGCGTTTTCTGACCATGGCCACCAGCCCTGGGAGGCTTGGTGGGTCCCCAGCCTTTCAGTTACCAGGTCTGCTGAGAAGCATCGGGGCCCTGGAGCCTGAGCTTCACAGACAGTTCGAGGCGGCCAACGGGACCACATCAGCCCACTCTTGCTGAGGGCACTTCCCAAGAGAAGCTGGCCTCATCTTCACTCTCGCTGTCCCCAGCATTGGCGGCTGGCGTGGAGAGACTGGGAATGGTCAACGCCACCCTTCTGTCGAAGGGCTTCATGTGGGCTTGGGATTCTTTCTCCTGATTCTTTCAAATGGGCTCAAAAGAAGTTAAACCAGGACCCAAGTCGTCCTTGGAAATTGGAAAGTGCTTTAACCCTTGGCGTCCAGCACCATCCAAACGTGCAATGCCCTTTCTGAAAGAGGGTTGTTTTTTTTTTGTTTTGTTTTTTTTAATAGAACAGGGCGGGCGGCCACTTCCGCTTTCACCTGGTTTTCATTCTGTCTGCAGAACAGCCTGGAGCCTGGGAAAGACAGCTCCAGGGGTGGAGCACAGTGCTTGTGAGGCCAGAGTCAGGCGCTGGGCCTCCGAGCGCTTGGTTCAAGGGCTGTGGTCTCTTTGCAGCCTGTTAGCAGCTGAGCCCTTACTGCCGGCACAGGAGAGGAGTGGGTTTAGTGGGTGAATTTGGTGCAGTCACACAATAACTGGATTTTTGCCAAAATTGATCCTAGTTCTTTCAGCAAGAGTGATCTCTTTTCCTTTTTCTTTTTCTTTTCTTTCTTTCTTTCTTTCTTTCTTTCTTTCTTTCTTTCTTTCTTTCTTTTTTTTTGAGAGTGATCTCTTTTTTAAAACCATGGTATGTTTAGTAGCAAAAACTGGCCCTTCGTATTAATAATAATAATCCCCTATATTTATATAGCAATTATGGTTTTCAAGCCACCCCGTATACATTCCGTACATTTGTCCCTGTGAGCTGGGCAGGATGTGAGGCCTGTGGAAAGTGCTAGGGAAACGTAGGCAGGAGCTCAGGCCTTCTGGCTCCTGGGCTGGGGCTCTTTCTAATCAGCCCCGTAAGTTGCTTTGAATCATTGCTATCTGCCCTGGAAGCATCAGTTTTTCCTAACTGGAGCTGAAAACAATAGCTCTTCCAAGGGAACTTCTAGGCAGAACTGTGGCTGTGTCCCAGAATTCCTGTTAAATAGGATTAGCAGGAGCGAGAGGTTCCGCACAGCAGGCAGTCCAAGGCTGCAGGGTGCTGTGGCGTGGCAGTTGTCACAGATGGGTCCGGGCCCTGGGCCCACGGAGCAGAGCACCGTCTCCCGGCGTGACATCCAGCCTCTCGTCTCCCGGCTGGCGCTGGCTGGCTGTCTGTCTGCAGTCGGTGGAGAGGCGCGGTGTTGGGTAAATGGGGAAAACACTCCTTCTGCAGCCGGGCTCTGCGGGAGGAATGGAAGTACAATCCTGCTCCTGGTCTTTGGATATTCTGGAAGCCCAAGGGGAGTGCTTCGGAGGTCAGACCGGACAAAGGGGGCAGATTGAAGGGGCGTCTTGCCCAGAGTAGGATCAGGGCCTGGCAGTGGGAGCGGGCACACGTGTGCATCCCCGCCCCTGGGATGTAGGAGGACGAAGGAATGGAAACTCCATTTGCAGATGAAAGAGGAAGGAGAGAGAAGTCTAAACCGTTCGAGTCTCACCTTTTGGTAAAATCAACTCCGAGAGCTCTGCTTCGTGGAGCGATTTTGGTGAAGCTGTTGTTCTGAATTGTGAAAATAACACACGCATAGAAAAGTACATACACGGTGAGGGTACAGCTTAAATTATTACAAAGCCGGGCATCTGGGGGCTCAGTCAGTTAAGCGTCCGACTCTTGACTTCGGCTCAGGTCATGATCTCATGGTTTGTGAGTTAGAGCCCTGCACTGTCTGTGCGGAACCTGCTTGGGATCCTCTCTCTCTCTCTCTCTCTCTCTCTCTCTCTCTCTGCTCCTCCCTGCTTGCATTTTCTCTCTGTCTCTCTCTGTCAAAATAAATAAACTTAATAAATAAACTTAAAAAAAGATTATAAAGCAAATGCCCATGTAACTACCACCCAGCTCAGGAAAGCTCAGCGCCCCCCACATGGCCTCTCCTCACACCCCTTCCCTGAAGTGAACCTCTGTCCTGACTTTTATGTTAATCATCTTCCTTGCTTGTTTTTTTTTAAACATTTTCATTACCTAAGGATGCATCCCTAAATATACTAGTTTTGTCTGTTTTTGAACTCTAAATAAAGAGTCCTACAGAATTGTGTGTGTCAGTGTGTGCACACACGTGTGTGTTAGGCTTCTTTCACTCATTTGTGTGTTTTTTTAAGATTTTATTTTGTTGTTTTTTTTAAACATTTATTTTTAAAATATATTTGTTTATTTTCGAGAGAGAGGGAGAATGTGAGCGGGGGAGGGGCAAAGAGAGAGGGGGAGAGAGGATCTGAAGTGGGTTCTATCTACGCCGAGAGCAGAGAGCCCTGGACATGGGGCTCGAACTCACAAACCATGAGATCATGACCTGAGCCGAAGTCGGACGCCCAACCGACTAAGCCAGCCAGGCGCCCCTCAATTTTGTTTTCAATAGTTTTTAAGTAAATTCCACGCCACGCGTGGGGCTCGAACTCGTGACCCAGATAGCAAGAGTTACATGCTCTACCCACTAAGCGAGCCAGGCACCCCTTGTTTTTAATAGTTACCTACGTGGTTTTGTGTCCTGTAGTTCATTTACTTTTATCGCCGTGTAGTAGTCTATCGTGTGAATGTTCCACGGTTGATCACTCTGTTGTACTGATGATGGATACGGGGTGTGTTTTCAGTTTTATAATTCACAGTAGCCCAGGAGTCTCCCTGTACATGCACGTCCCTGTCTGTGTCCCTGGCCCACACGCGCGTGCATTTCTCTGTGGTGTGTAAGTAGGAAGGGAGCTACTGGGACGTTAGTTACGCTCATCTTCATCTGTAGGGCGGGGGGTTGCCAAGCTGTGTTCCCAAGTGGTAGTTCAAGTTTACGTTCCCTCCAGCGGGGACTGAAAGTGCCGCACACGTCCTCGCCAGCACCTGCTGTGGTCAGACTTTCTAGCTTTCGTCAGTTAGGAGAGTGTAGCAGAGCAGGGCCATTTCACTGTATTCCAGAAACCTAACCCCCCACACATCTTTTCTGTTCGCCTGGTGGAGGCCCGAAGCCCCACGGGCGCTCCTCGAGAGCTGGTCCAGGGAGAAGTAACATCCAAAGTGGTCAGCGGTCCAGGACCTTGGATGTGGCAGAGTAAGGCTGACCCTCTCCTGGCAGTGGCTGGGGAGGGGAAGGAGAGCCAGGAGTATGAGTTACATTAGAGTCAGGGGTGGGTGGGCACAGAGAATAGGTGCCAGCAGAGGTGGGAATCGGAAGTCTAGAAGGACAGTCTGTGGCTTCCAAAGGCAAACCCTGTTCATTGCATATAGGCCTGGCAGTGACAGTGATTCCGCTGAGAAGACTTTTACCCTGAGCTCTGAGTGCACCCGGAGACCCGAAACCTCGTAGGCTGCCCAGGACCGGGGATGGATTCTGAAGGCAGCGGGACAGAGTCATGGGGTCCTATGCCCAGTGCCAAATACTGCTCCCAGGAGCAGATTGATTATCAAAGTGGAGAAAAGGACAGAGGGACAGGTCATTAAAATAATCTCTTCTAGCATCAGGGTTTTAGTATGATTAAGTCATTCCTACACAACTTGCAGGACTTTGTGAAGAAGTGCCCCACCCCCGCGTGGCAGCAGGACACCTGTCAGTGCTCCCAGGTACTTGGATATGCGTGTGACTGTGGATACGTATGTCCACGTGTACGTGTGGGTGCACGGCCCCTGCTCTTAACACAGCTGCGTGCCTGCAAGCCGCCCGGAGTGTGCTTTCTGTTGCGGAAGCCCTGCACCTTCTGGAGAGGGTGACTCGACGACTCTTCTCCTCACACGCGTCTGCCGGGGTTTGTAAAACTTGTCCGTGAGCACAGATGGTCACCGTGGAACCTTGTGTGTTCTCCGAAGCCTTTTCCCCTGATAGCTTTGTGTCCGAGTAAGATTTAAAATCTGTGATGCAAAAAATAAATAATAAAAATGGGGCGCCTGGGTGGCTCAGTCGGTTGAGCATCTGGCTTTGGCTCAGGTCATGATCTCGTGGTCTGTGGGTTCGAGCCCCTCATCGGGCTCTGTGCTGACAGCTCAGAGCCTGGACCCTGCTTCAGATTCTGTGCCTCCCTCTCTCTCTGCTCCTCCCCTGCTCATGCTCTGTTTCTCTCTCTGTCTCTCAAAAGTAAACATTAAAAACAATTTAAAACTCTGTGAGGTAGTTACCAGACTCAGAACTGGCCTGCTCCCCAGAATGTGCCAGCACAGGCTTTGCTGAGGCTTCTTCTTCAAACCAAAGGATTCGGTGGCCTTTGTGTTTCTGGTCTGAAAGGCAAGATCACAGGAGCATTCCTGACTCGAGGGGATGTATCTTTTCATCAACTAATAGGAAAATGTAATTTTCGTCTGTGCAGGCCTGGCCGTGAGTTAGGGGAACTGTCTCTTTCCAGGCCTCCCCTCTGTGCCTGCCTTCCATGCCCTTCTAGACACCCCCAGGATTCACTGTTTTTCCTGAGCAAATCTGCTTTTGCAGTTGGTCACGTCCTGCCTCTCCTGCTCTTGGAGAGAAGTGTCCCCCACTCTGTCCGACCACTGTGTTGTCATCTCTGAAAGGGGAAAGGGTTGGAGATAATATTTCTAAGATAGATTTCAGCTTTAATGTTACTTAATTCAATTACATCTGAATATGGGTTCGAGTGAATATATTCCATCTCCTGGGCTTGTATGTACTTCAAATCGAATTTGTCTCTGTGGAAAGAAAGGTTTTCTTTCGGCTAACCAGACTAAAGGCGTGAGAGCCCGCCCTCCGTCTGCTGGCCTGGGAGCAGCTCGTAGGTGCCAGGACGTGAAGGAGCCCGTGGCTGTTTTAAAGGGGTGAGGTTGCCCCTAAAGCAAATTCACCAGCAGAGGCCTGGGACTTCTTGTTCTTTGCTTGGTTGACTGTCCTTCCAGGCTCTGGACTTTTGAGGGCAACCTGGGCCTGAGCCATCTCTGTTTCCGGGTCTTGGCCCCACAGCTGATGCGGGCTAGCCGCGCAGCAGCTGTCTGGGGCTGGGCGGGGGGAGTGATTGAAGGCGACAGCAGGTGGCCCCTGCACCCAGGCGGCCTGCCCAGCTCCGTCATCCGCGCTCCAGGATCGCTCCGGGTCCTGTCAGCTGGAGCACCGGCTGCTTCTAGCTGCTCTCCCCCCGCCAACTCTTTCACCAGGGGCTGGAGACAGCTGTCGGCTGGGGCGGCTGTCCCAGGCCACCTGGTCCTCGCTGTGTCCTGGACGGCTCAGAGGGGGAAGGGCAGGCGAGTGACCAGGAGCCGTGAGTGGGCCCCCCCACCCAGGATCCGGTCACCCCCACACCTTCACCCTCTCAAGGAAGGCCAGTGTCTGGGCCCTCAGGCTTGCCATCTGTATCGGGCCCTGTGTACTCCCAGCCAGCGAGCGATGGGGTCAGGTGGCCTCTTGGGATGTGGGGACACGTGCCTGCTGCATGACCTGGGGCCCAGGCTTGGCCCAGCCGCAGTCCAGCTGTGTCTCCTCCTGCAGGTGTCTGGTGCGTCTCTTTAAGACCCAGCAGCCTCGGGGCCGTCCCCTTCCCTCCTGCCCAGCCCACCGAACGTTAGCTCACTTGCCCTTTCCCACCTGCCTGTCTGCTGCTGGGGTCGCAGGGGTTCCACTCCAGCTTCGCTGGGCACACCAAGTCCTACTCCGTGCCTGGCACTGTGCAGGCAGCTCCTGGTTCATTCTCCACGCCAGGCCTGCTTGGGGGGGGGGGGGGCAGTGTCATTATTCCCAGAGCGGTCCCATCACCTGCCTTCCGGTGGCGATGGCGGTGTGGCTGGTCCCCGGAGCCAGCACCTCCCCTCACAGCAGCGCTGTCCAGTGCTCTGGGCAGGGGGAGTGAGACCACAGCGAGCGGCCAGAGCCCTGCGCTGTGGTGTCTCTTCCTCAGGTCCCAGCAGGTCCCAGCAGGTCCCAGCACCGCCGGCTCACGCTCTTGCTCAGTCTCCCCCTCGGCCCTGGCCCCTGCCCCCATCCCACCCACCTGCACCAGACCCTCCATGGCTCTGGCTGACCACGTGCCAGCTGTGCCCCCGACTTCGCCTACACCCAGCCCCTCGCCTGGTTCCTTCCTCTGGTATCTGCGCATCTGGCCGTAGTCAGCACGGGACGCTGGTCCCCTTTGCACCCTCGGCTCGCACCCTCCTGTGCCCAGTGCCCGACCGCGTGTCCCTCCAGCACGAGCCGCCTGCTCTGTCAGCGCCTCTCAGGTCCTTGGATCTGCTCGGGTCTTTAAGTGCTGCGCCTGGCTGTGCCCAGCCTCTGGTGCCAGCCTTCTGTCCACTGGCTCTTCTGCCCTCCTCCCCACCCTCCTCCTCATAGCACCAGGATCCTTGGCGGCCACCGTGCGGTGTGCCGGCCCCTGCCAGGTAGACCCCCTGCCTGCCTCCTCGGCCACATTGCCAGCGCTGCCCGTGAGCCAAGCAGCACTCGCCATGGACGTCACGGTTGCAGCTGTCCCGGGGGAAGAGCCCAAGGCATGAGGTCATGGGGTTCACTCTTCTGCCAGGGCTGAGTCTAGAGGGCCCTGTGTGGGCAGCCTCCCCCGTACTTCCTGAGAAGTGCCCCACGGGGAAGCCAGACTCTCAGGGGGCCGTGGGGAGCCCTGCAGGGCCAGCACCCCCGGGTAGGGGGGAGGTGGCCGGGTCAGTGGGTGGCTGAGGAGGTAGAGCCGCTGTGCCATCCTGGGGGACACCGCCTGGCTCAGCCTGGCTGGCCAGTGGGGTGATGTCACCGCCAGCCGGGTGTTGATTCAGGAGAGTAAACTCTGTTGTTCCCATGGGCGCTCAAGGCCGTGCCATGTCAACCCTCCCGTGCCGAAACCCAAAATAATGCTTCCTCACTGAAATCAGAAAGGGTACTGGGGACTCATACATCAGTGAGAAGAAAGCCCCTCCAGGGACCTAGAACCCCCGGGGTCTAGAGAGCAGGTGAATCTGGGGGGCCGCCCCTTTGCCTCCCAGTGAGCTCACAGGCTGATGTGGACTCTTGCAGGGTGTTCAGGAATCAGGCGGAATCTTGTTTTGGCCGTAAGGCTATGCGGGCCCTGCCATGGGATCCACCCAGAGTGGAGTCTGAGGGCCTCAGCCCCCACCTTAGAGACAGAGTCATTGACCTCGATGAGGAGCCAGAAGCTACCTCTGTCACCTCGCCCTGCCTTCCACTTGTCACTAGTTGGTGCTTTCTTGTTTATTGCTTTCTTCCCCTCAGTGGAGGGTGGTCTTTATCAGAGCAGGATCCTGGGCTTTGTGGCTTCTGCTGGACCCCTTGGTGCCCAGCACTGAGCACATTAATGCATTAATGAAGAAGTAACACTCTGAACCACTGAGCCTGCTGGGCTGTGTTGCCTCAGGATGTGGAGAATTCATGGGGGAGATGCCTGGATGCTGCTCTTAGCAGGTGCTCGTGGATGTATAGAAAGGCGTGAATCCTGGGGCGCCTGGCTGGCTCCGCGGTAGAACATGAGACTCTTAATCTCGGGGTTGTGAGTTCAAGCCCCACATTGGGTGTAGAGATTACTTAAAGATAAAATGTTTAGGGGTGCTTGGGTGTCTCAGTCGGTTAAGTGTCCAACTTAGGCTCAGGTCATGATCTCACAATTTGTGGGTTCGAGCCCTGAGTCACATTCTGTGCTGACAGCTCAGAGCCTGGAGCCTGCTTCGGATTCTGGCTCTGTCTCTGCCCCTTCCCCGCCCATGCTCTCTGTCTCTGAAAAATAAATAAACATGTAAAAGAAATTTTTAAAAAATGAAATCTTTAAAAACAAAAAAGAAACGTGTGAATCCAAATATTTGGCTCCGGTAAAACAGCCCCTTTCATACATTTTGGCCCTGTTTCCAGCAGATGTACCCCAAGCTTCCAACATTTAAGACAGCCCTTCTCAAACTTTGATGTGTATGCACATCGCCTGGGGGTCTTGTTAAAACGCAGATTCTGATTCCGCAGGTGCCTGGGCCGGGCCCAAACTGCACTCCTAACAGGTTCCTGAACCATGCTTTGTGTAACAAGGACTTAGGGGAATCCACCCTTTCTGCATTTCTCTGCATATGCATATTCTCTCACATACCCTGAGACCACACTGCAACATTCACAGGCCCCTCTGATGGGCTCCCCACTGCTCAGAGAACTGGCTGAGCTCCAGGACCCTCCCCCCAGCCGTCTTAGTGGTTCCACAAGTGAACTGCGGAAGCAAGGGCCGGGAGGCCGGGTGCTGGGCTCAGCTCTGCCACTTTTGTGTCTATCATCGTGGGAAAACCACATCGTTCCTCTGGGCCTCAGTTTCCCCATCTGAGAAGGGCGTGAATTCTGGGATCCTGCAGGGGCCTAGAACACCCAGCTGTAACATCCTATCAAAGATAATCACCATGTCCCATGCACTTCCATATATACTCACTTATTTACTCCTAATAATCCGTAGGGAAAATCCTAGTATTACTCCATTTTACGCCTGGGGACACTGCAGCTCAGGGACTTTGATTTGTCTAGGATCAAAGAAGTAGGAGTAACATTGACACGTAAGCCAGACTGTTCCCTCCAGAATCCATGCTCTTAACCATTGCACTTGACCGCCGGTAAGACTGCTCATTCTGGGTATTCCTTAAAGAAGACTTCTTTCTCAGGGGCTTTCTCTCTCACAGTTAGCTGCCATTTAGAGACACGAGCTTAGCCTGAGCCCCACAAAACACATCAAGCCCTTCCAGTGCTCGAAATCTGCCGTGAAATGAAATGCCAGGACAATGGCATGGCCGGTGGTTCCGGGGCCTAGTAGACTGGTCAGGGGAGCCCCCATGGGAGCCACGGGAGCCACAATGCCGGGGGTTACTGCCGGCCTGGATACTTCTACACCCCACTCGGAGCTACGGCGGCTTTCCTCTAGGACTTAGTGTCCTGCCAGGCTGCAGGGCTGTGCCTGTCAACGTCTGTGCTTTTACGGTCCCCAAGACAGAAAGCAAATGCATCTTCTGTTTTACGTGGTGGCTTCCTCTACCCACGTCATAATCACGGCCCAAGGAGAACATCCCATCTGAAAACTCACGGGGCACCTGTCTGTGCTGACAGCTCAGGGCCTGGAGCCTGCTTCGGATTCTGTGTCTTCCTCTCTCTCTGCCCCTCCCCGGCTCGCACCCTATCTGTCTCTGTCTCTCAAAGATGAATAAACGTTAAAAAAATTAAAAAATAAAAACTCAGATGCTCATGCAAACTAGAATGCAGGCCAGAGCAGGACAGTGTTGGGTCTCCGTGCAGTAAACCAACTCCCTCAGAATAACCAGAGGAGAAGGGCCCCTCTGAGCCTGTTGGTACCCATCCCTGGTTCAAATCCCGTGCTGCGTCACTGCCTCTGGGGCCCTGCTTTGTGCCCATTCCCTCTCTGCTCTGACCTCCACGAGCCCCACACTTGCCACCTGCGGAACCCATTGGTGCCCGGTCACCTTCCTCTTGCCACGCGGACCTTCTTCCCAGTTATAGTTGGCACCTCCCCGGCACCCCCAGACCAAGAGCCCCAGGGTATCGTGAGGCTTTGCTCCTTAGACACACAGGAGGTACTCACCAGTGTTGGTTGGCTTAGATGTACCTTTGGTCCCTTCCGGTGTGAACCAGGACTGGAACACCATTCCTTTGCCAGGTGGAAGTCATTTAGGGAATCTGTTTTTATGGGTAAATAGGAAAGTTTAAAACCAGCCTGTGGGTTTTCTATGTAAATGATGCTTTCAAAGTGTTGGGGGTTAGTTTGTGTTCATTAGAAATGCAGGTTAAGTAGATGTCTTCAGCCACCTCTTCTAAAATTGCTTTAAAAACCCTTCTTCCGTTCATTGAGCTGCTGGTACACATGTATGGGGTATGAGTGGAAGTTTCTGTAGTGTTAGTTCTCACCGGGTAAGGACGACCGTGTGCAAATGACAGAAAAGGAGCCAGGTGTCCTGGTGACCTAGAGACAAGGCAGTGTCATGACTAGGAAAGCTATGGGAGTTTGGGGTAGCATGTCCAGCAGTGGGACACCCCAGAGCCGTATTGGCCCAGAAATACTGCCTGGGATCTGGCCCTCAGCACAGGGCCGGACCTCTCCAGAGCCCCAGTCACTTCTTGGCCGATTTCTCAGCCTGCTTTTGCGTTTCTAGCTCTGAGCCGAAGATGGCTGCCAGCTGCCTTCTGTTCATCTTTAGAGGACATTAATGGATCTTCTTTTTCTTTTTCTTTTTTTTTTTTTACTGTTTTTAACATTTATTTATTTTTGAAGGAGAGAGAGACTGAGCAGGGGAGGGGCAGAGAGAGAGGGTGACACAGAATCCGAAGCAGGCTCCAGGCTCTGAGCTGTCAGCATAGAACCCCATGCAGGGCTCAATCTCACAAACCGTGAGATCGTGACCTGAGCCCAAGTCAGATGCTTACCCGACTGAGCCACCCAGATGCCTCATCATGGATTTTCTTTTTTACATTTTTTCTCTTCTCAGGAAGTTTCCAAAAACCTCACCAAGGAAAATGAGCAAATCAAAGAAGACATGGAAGAAATCCGAACGGAGATGAACAAGCGGGGGAAAGAGAACTGCTCTAAGAGCCTCCTGGACAGCATGCCGGACGTCCGCTCGGCCTTGCAGAGGGACGCGGCGGCCGCCTACACCCACCCCGAGGTACGGCCCCGGCTCCCTGGCCCCCGAGCACAGCCTGCTTTGTGCCCATTCCCTCTCTGCTCTGACCCCCACGAGCCCCACGCTTGCCACCTGCGGAACCCATTGGTGCCCGGTCACCTTCCTCTTGCCATGCGGACTTGGCATGGCTCTCACGCGTGCACAGAGCTTTGCCGGATTTGGTTCTTTCACGGTCACGGTGTCATTTTATCTAGGTAGCAGTTCTGTGGGTGTGATGGGGCAGGGTTGACTCTGCGGCCCAGAGGGGCTCTGTGAGTGAGTGTTGCTGCCGAGGTGTCCCCTGGCGGGGTGTTGGGGGGCAGGCAGGGCGCAGGGCCTTGGACACTCAGAGCGTCTGAGCCGTTGCTGTGCACTGCGACGTAGAGAAGGGCTAGGCATTGCTGTGTAGGAGCCTGTTGCCTGGGCCGCTACGAACTGGGGTAAGAGAGGAAGTCAGCCGATGCTCGGAACGCTTGGAGACTCGTGAAAGAGATGCCAGGCAGGCAGCAGCTGTGGGTTAGGGGAAATCCTGGGCACATGTATTCCGAAGGCAGGACAGTGGGCAGATCCGGACTGTGGAGGCCAGAAACCCTGAAGACCATACGGTACTTGCACCCTGCCCAACAAGGAATTGAAAATAAAACCAGTTCCAGACCAGAAAATAAGTATAAGGAAGGCCAATAATTTTCTGGCTTGGCCCATGATGACTGCTTTGATGATTTTTTGGAAATACCATGTTTCTTAAGCAATTATTTTTATTCTCATTTTTAGTTGTCCCCAAGGCACTAGCTGCTGAGCATGTGTTTAGTCAGCTTAGTGGGTCATCCTTGAACAAGTCTGAACTTACAAATTTTCTTTTAGCGTTCATTTTTGAGAGGGAGAGAGACCGAGCATGAGTGGGGGAGGGGCAGAGAGAGAGGGAGACACAGAATCCCAAGCAGGCTCCAGGCTCCAGCTGTCAGCATAGAGCCCGACACGGGGCTCGAACTCACGAACCGTGAGATCATGACCTGAGCCGAAGTCGGACGCTCAACAGGCGCCCCAGATCTGAGCTTCTAAACCAAAAAGCTGAAGACATTTGGGCTGGAAGGGAACTTGGAGGTACCCTTTCCCCGCACCTGGGACCCAGCCACTCCTGTCTCAGCCCGTCTGGCATCTTGAGCTGGCCCAGTGCCCAGCGGAGTCCGGCATTCCCTGCCTTCTCTGGCTTCCAGTTTCCCAGTCGGCTGAGCCTGAGAACCCGTCTGTTGTCTTGATGATACATTATGTGGTATGTTCAGCAACCCGGCTCATATTTCCTGAGGGCAAACAGTAAACCAAATCAAATGCACCAAACCCGTTTTGTCCTTGCTCAGCAAAGCCCTTTCCCCTCCTGAAATCCCCGTTCAGCACGCTGCTGAGGTGAGCACAATCCTCCCGTGCCAGGGGGTAGAGCCTGGGCCGGGGAGGGGAGGGAAGGGGGAAGGCCAAGGCTAGGATCTTCCTGCCCCCCCGCTTCATCTTTCTGTCTCTGTAGCGAACCCCATGACTCAAAAGGGGGCAAATGGGGTGCTGGGTTCGGTGGTTATTTTCAGGGTTCTCGTCGATGATGTTGGGGTTTCTCGGCGTGGTGAATGGCCATTTGTTGGAGGCCTCTCTCCAACAAGGTCGCTGCCTGGAGGGCTGGCAAGGGGCTCTGGGGGCCGGGTTGGGAGTGGGGACACAGGGACGCCAGGAGTTGAAGTCATACAACAGACTCTTGGATTAACAGAGAGAGGAAATCAAAGCTTGGTGGGGGCAGCGGCCGCCCAGCACAGCCTGTCGCCAGCGGATCCAGGGAAATTATATGTTCTCTGGCAGAGGCCGCCATGGTCTTACTCCATCTGCTTGGCTGGGAGAAGGAAGCGCAGTTCCCGCCTGTCCCGGAGAGCCTGGAATTAAAGACAGTTCCTGGGGTTTACCATGAAGAAATGACAACCTGCTTTTGCAATGCGGAGGGAGGCCAGGGTCCAGCAATTAGCCGGCCCACAGCGTCTGAGTCAGGCGCTTGGGGGCCTCTTCTCAGCTTCCCAGCCTCCTTTCCCAGTGGGAAATGAGGGATCCCCAAGTCTGCTGGGCAGTAGCCAGACCATGGCCTTGTGGGCTTGGGGGTGTAGACGAGTTTTTGGATGGCAGACAAGTCCGTCCCGTGGTCACCGGTGTGGGCAGTGTGGCTTAATGTAAGGAAGTGTGCAGGCTCTAAAGACAGCAGCCCTGGGCCTAATTCGGAAGTGCCCCTCTCGGCCACTTCACTGATTGACCTTCAGCCGAGTTTCTAAATGACCCCGAGCCCCTCTTTGCTTATTTGTAAAGTGCTCTCTACCTCGCCTCATTGTCGTAAGGGTTAAAAAATGCCATAAAGGGACGCGTCTGGTCAGAATGGGAGCCCACTGCAGTTCTTCCCCACAGGCCACGTATCCCTGCATCTCTAGTCCAGCTCAGCTCACCAGCAGGAAGTGGGAATTGGGGAGGGGGCAGGTGGCAGGAGTGGGGGCTCCCCTGGGCACACGCCTGCCCCTTTCTAGAGCGCCGGCTGGCCCCAGCCAGGGGAGGCTGGCAGAGAGGTGCCCCTGCTTTGGAGAAGTCGGTCCCCACGGGACGCCAGGGAGCATGGAGCTGCCATGTCTGCTCTGTCACCTGGTTCAGCTCTTTTGTCACGGGAAAACCCAGTACAGCCTTGGGGGTGTGGTCGGGAAGGACTCCAGGTTTCCTCCAGGCCAGATTTTTAAGGTCAAAACAAGAGCCTTATTTGCTTCTTTCTGTGCAAAGTGAGAAAGTTGGCCATTCGGGCTGGCTTTCCTCCAGCTCATATTCTGTGACCCTGAAGGCCGTGCCCTGCCTCTCAGGACCCTGGGCCTCCGGGGACAGAGGTGTTGTTTCTCAGTGGGCTCTGCTTCTCTGGGGGGATGTCACTGGGGTCTCAGGTAACGGGATTTAGGGGCGCTTGCCCACCTCGTCGTGGTGAGGAGGGGGCTTCCATGGCTCGGGGGCGACAGGAAGCCTCCTCTTCACTATGGAGCCCCCGAAGCCCTCCTCCTGAGAGCAGGGCAGGGCCACACCCCTCAGGAACTGGACCCACCTGTGGGCGGCCCTGGCTTTGAACTCGGCTCCCAGGAACCTGTGCCCAAAGTCTGTTGTTTTCAGTGGTGGGTGATCGGGATCCTGGGTTGGGGGCGGCTACGTGACCAGACGGACCGAGGCAGGACCCAGAGAGCGTGCCACGCCGTGGACACAAGAGGCCATTCCCTGGGCAGCAGCTCCACGGAGGACAGGGCGCTTCCTCTGCTGGACCAGAACCACCACGGCAGCGTCCTCAGGGTGCTGTCAGGACACCCAGGTCGGGCGCCCGGCTGGCTCCGTCGGAGGAGCGTGCGACTCTTGATCTCGGGGCCATGAGGTCAAGCCCGATGTTGGGTGAGGAGATTACTTAAATAAATGAAACTTAAAAAAAAAGAGGCCTGGGTCATGGGCTGCCTACTTTAAAGCATCATTTGACAGAATCCCAATGCCAGTCACAAATGTAGACTGTTCCTCGGGATTTGTTCTGATTAAAAAATTCAGTGCAACGGGGGGTGCCTGGGTGGTTCAGTCAGTAGAGTAGGCGACTCTCGATCTTGGGGTCATGAGTTTGAGCCCCGTGTTGGGCACAGAGATGACTTAAGGGAAATTCAATGTAAATATTAAGGAGCGCCCAGCCAGGGCCATCAAAAATGAGCAAGAGGTGATTGCTGTCCTTCTATTCCATATGGTCTGCAGAGGCAAATTCTTTTTTTTTAAAGGTATTATTCTCAACGTTTATTTATTTTTGGGACAGAGAGAGACAGAGCATGAACGGGCGAGGGGCAGAGAGAGAGGGAGACACAGAATCGGAAGCAGGCTCCAGGCTCTGAGCCATCAGCCCAGAGCCCGACGCGGGGCTCGAACTCACGGACCGCGAGATCGTGACCTGGCTGAAGTCGGACGCTTAACCGACTGCGCCACCCAGGCGCCCCGAGGCAAATTCTTAAATAATGCCCATGGAAGGCAGGCTGGGAGAGGTGCTGTGGTAGAAGGGATAGACTTGTGTCCCTTAGGAGCTGTGTTCAGCATCGTGAGGAGAAGGCCCGAGTCTGCTGTTCTTTCGTGTAGAAGGGCTCCAGGGGCAGGCAGACCGTGGTGGGTGGTTAACTTCATGGTGCCATCAGTGGCATCCATCCTCCAGACCCCCTCCTGGTCACAGGAGGGCTGCTCTACTCTAGCAGCCCGTCCGCATTTCAGGCCAGACCAGTCAGGAAGAGTGCGAAAGATGCCTTCCAGCTGACTCAGCCTCCCTTTTAAGGAGCTCGTCCAAAAGCTCTTTCCACCAACTTCTACTTACACCCCACCGGCCAGGACTTTGTCCCGTGGCCCCTCCCACAAAGCCAGCTTCCCATTAGAGAGGAACAAGGAGACGGGATTTACGTGGTCGGTTAGAAGTTTCTGCCACAAAGTGCAGAGTGAGAACTGGGAAACAAAGATTAATTATGAACGAGAAGGGCTGGGGCTATTTTCTTAAGGACGTGAGAGGTTAGCGGGGCCTTGAGAAATGGGTACATTATGATAAGTAGCTAGAGGGGGGAAGAGAGGAGGCCTTCCAGATGGAGAAAACAGTCCGAGCAAAGGCCCAGCAGCTCAGAAGAGCCGAGAGTTTGAGGAGTCAGCCAGGTGACTGAAGCACCAAGGAAGGGTTGGGGCTGGGGGCGCAGGACAAGACAGGGGAATGCTGAGCTGGGTCCGGGTCCGTGCTTAAGAGGGTGGAAAATGCCAGGCCAGGCACTTTGGGCTTTATCCTGGATGCATCAGGGAGGCTGTGGAGCAGTTCCTTCTGATCGTGGAAGGAAAAGCTTCATCCCGAGGGGTGCATCTTGGTTCTCGGGCCTCATGTTCCAGCCTGGGCACCGTTGCCCACACACAGACCTCCCCGGAAACGGCTGAGACGAGATCTAAGTCACACAGCAGCCCTAGGCTGGGAAGCACAGTGTGGACGTTACAGAGACACGTGCTGGAGCCAGAGGGCCTGGGTTCAAATCCTGCTGCTACCGCTTACCTGCTGTGGGACCTTGGGCAATTTACATGACGTCTCTGTGCCTCAGGTTCCTGATGTGTACGTGGGAGTGATAAATAGCTCCTACCTCATGGGACTCGGGGGAAGATTGGTTGGCGTCCGTAAAGCATGTAGGACAGTGTCCCGGCTCCAGCACTGCCTCCTCCTACCACTGCCTGTCTAGCCAGTGACCTGACCTTAACTTGTGTCCCCTCTGAACAGTATGAGGAGCGGTTTCTGCAGGAAGAAACCGTGTCCCAGCAGATCAACTCCATCGAGCTCCTGCAGACGCGGCCCCTGGCCCCGCCCGAGGTGGTGAGGCCACAGCGGCCCCTACAGAGGCAGGTCCCCCTGCGGGGCCGGCCGGCCTCCAAGCCCACCGTCATCCGGGGCATCACCTACTACAAGGCCAAGGTCCCAGAGGAGGAGAACAACATCGAAGAGCAGCGTGAGTTGGGGGTCGGCGGGGTGGGGAGGGAGTCACCGTTTGCACCCTGTGTATCTGCACGTCCTCTGAGCCACACGCCCCTTCTGGGGTCCGATTGCTGCCGTGGCCTCTCCGGGCCAGCCGGGTCATGGGAAAATTGCCTGCGGTTACGAACTATCCCGAGTTCCTGCTGTATCTTCTCACAGTTTGCTGAGCAGCTTTGGGCAAGTCACTTGACCTCTCTGGGCTTGCAGAAGATCACACAGCAGAGCTTTAAGGGACTTCTGTGCACCCCTCACCCCCACCCCCGAGCCTGGTTTCCCAGTTTGCAGATGAGGACCCTGAGGCTTGGAGGTGGGATGATGTGCTCAGACCCCTGCCCCTGCCCCCCGCCGCACCTGTTCCTGCCTCCAGGGTACCTGGGCTTCTCCCCTGTCCCTCCTCACAGTTGATGCTCACCTAGCTGTTGGCATAGTCATTTTGCCCATGTAAAAGAATTTTTTTTAATGTTTATTTATTTTTGAGAGAGAGAGAGAGAGAGTGCGAGTGTGCAACCAGGGGAGGGGCAGAAAGGGAGACAGAGAACCCGCAGCAGGTTCCAGGCTCTGAGCTGTCAGCACAGAGCCCGACGCGGGGCTCAAACCCACGAACCATGAAATCATGACCCGAGCTGAAGTCGGATGCTCAACCGACTGAGCCACCCAGGTGCCCTTTGCCCATTTTTAACCTTGTTTGCTGCCTTTTTTTTTTAAATTTTTTTTAATGTTTATTTATTTTTGAGACAGAGACAGAACATGAGTGTGGGAGGGGTAGAGAGAGAGAGGGAGACACAGAATCCGAAGGAGCCTCCAGGCTCTGAGCCGTCAGCACAGAGTCCGACGTGGGGCTCGAACCCACGGACTGTGAGATCATGACCTGAACTGAAGTCGGACACTTAACCACCTGAGCCACCCAGGCGCCCCTGTCGTTTTAAATTACTGACTTATGGGATTTTTTTTTCTTTTACATATTCTGGAACAAGTCCTTTGTTCATTGTATGTACTGCAAACGTTTTTGCCCTGCCCATGGCTTCAGTTCCTTAATGGTGGTTTTAACAAACAGATGAAATGCAATTCTCTGTTTATTTCATCTGTGGTTAGACTTTGTGTCCTAAGAGATCTTTGCCTCCTCATATTCCTTCTCTGCTCAAAACCGTGCACAGTCCCCCATTTCATGCACAAGAAGAACTCAAGTCCAAACAGCAGCCAAACCCAATGTGACATGGCTCCTGTGTCCTCCCTGATGTCACCTGATACTCTCCTCTCACACCCTCTGCTTCTTCCACACTGGCTGCTCCTCAGCCTTCGCAGGCAGGTTCTGGCCTCAGGGCCTTTGCACTGCTGCTGTTCTCCCCAGAATACTCTTCCTCCGATGGCTGCTTGGCCAACTCTTTCACCTCCTTAGGGCCTCTGCTCATCTCCCTCCTGACCACTTTATCCATTACTGGAAGTCTCCTTTCGCCTCCCTGCTCCAGGGCATGCCTCACCCCCCTCGACTTTCTCCCCCAAGCACTGTAAGTGTGCTGTCTATTGTTTAGCGTCTGCACCATTGGACAGAAGCTCCATGAAGGGGAAGGATGTTTGTTCTGCTCACCGTTGTTGAATGTGCTCCATATGCGTCTGCCAGGGGAGTGGACAGGGGTGGGGTGACTTCCTCCAGCTCAGGTCGTGGCTGTGCGTCCTGCCGGTGCCCCGGAGACCGGGTGGAGCCCAGAGGCGGTCTGTTCAGAGACCCTCCAGGAGATGTAGAGCCCTCCCATCTCTGCTGCTTCCCACCTGCTTCTTGTGCAGTCCCAGCCGGGCTGCATCTCTGAATCAGGCCGTCATGTCGAGGAAAGAAACCTTGTTATTAATCTGCCGAATATCACATACTCTTGCCCGCCTGACAGTGCTCCTCCGCCCGAATCACAGATGACCTTCTGTTTGTTTCCCAGAAGACGAGTTTTTCAGTGGGGACAACGGAGTGGATCTGCTGATTGAAGATCAGCTTCTGAGACACAACGACCTGCTGACCAGCGCCCCCCGGAGGCCGGTGGCCACCCACCGGGGCACCACCGGCACGACCCACATGCAGACCTCGGCCCCGGCCTCGCCCTCAGATCCCAGCTCCCCCGACCCCACCCTGTCCCCCTCAGCGACGCGGTTCCCAGACCCGCTCCAGACCTCCTCCGTGATTCCAGGTCCCACGACGGGGGCAGGCCTGGAACCCTCCACTCAGGTACCAGCCACCACCGTGGCCCACACAGCCACCCAGCAGCCTCCGGCCTCGGCCTCCGTGCCAGGGGCCTCTGGGGACGCATTTACCGAGGCTCCACCCACGGCCCTGGTGCCTCCCACCACAGTCCAGACGGACCCGCTGGGGAGAGACACTGCCACGGGGCAGGGCGGGGCCTCCGCCAGCCCCACCCTGAGCCCGGAGGAGGAGGATGACATCCGGAATGTCATAGGTGAGTTCCTTCTGCCTGGCCCTGTCTCCCGCTCACACGGTAACAGGCTGAGCCTGGGGAGAGGTTGAATGGAGAGACAGGAGCCAGATGGTCAGACTTCTCCGGAAAGGAGAGTGAGTGGAGTTGCGTCTTCGGCCAGTGCCGCAGGTTGACCCTGGGTTTATGCATTCATAGTGTGGCCGGCGAGCCCAGTGGGAAGCTCCTTTCCAGAGTAAATCGAAATCAGCAGAGCCAGGGCCCCGCCTGCTTTGGTCAGTTTTGTAAACACTGGTGTGCTTTCCTGTAGTGGGGACTGGGTATTTGGCAATGACTGAGTTAAGTTTTCTGCAGGAGGTTTACCAGGCCGAAATAACAAGGGGTTCCTATTTGTGGGGTCAGGGAGGGGGCAGGGGAGTAACTAGTACAACGGGCCCCCCAGGGCCAAATCTCACGAGCGGCGGCCTCGGAGAGCATGGGGATCACGAGCGGCGGCCTTGGAGAGCGTGGGGACATCGCAGCACCGTGTGGCAAATGCTCTCACAGAGGAGGAACAGAGGAGTGGAAAGGGGAGCACCAGCTTGGCCCGGATGCCAAGAAGGCTGGGGGAGCTTTCCTGAGGAGGGCGTCATTTGAGCTGGGTTTTGAAGGATGAACAGGAGTTTTCTAAACAGAGAAAGGGAAGCGTTCTGACTGTTGGGCCTAAAGGAGCAGAACGTGTCCCAGAAGCATGGAGGAGTGCAGCCCTGTTCTGTGCCCCATCCTGGGGGCTCCGCGGCCACAGGAGGACTCTGGGAACCGTGGGACACGGGGTGGGGGAAAGTCGACAACAGAAGGAGGGGGGAGCCACAGGTGCCTCTCCCAAAGAGAATGACACCCAACTTTAGTTCAGTCGCCACGGGTAGTGAATGAAAACACTGTTGAATCATAGTTTCATCAAAATGCTTGTTGAAAAGTGCACGAGCTTTGCAGAAGACACGGTTTGCCTTCTGCCTAGGTCTTCCTTCTTCCCGTTCCCTCCTCCCAACAAGGTGCTGGTAGCTGCTGTCGGACCAGGTGGTGGACAGAGCACCTGCCGGGAGCAAACACCTGGGTTGTAGTCTGGTCCCGGCCGCTGACAGCTGTGTGACCTTGGCCAAATCCCTGCCTTTCTGTAGGCCTCACATGAAATCAGAAATCTGCTAAAGACTGTCGTCTGCGTGAAATCCTATGGCTTTTTGCTGTTCTTGTTTGCGGTAGGTTTATCAGGCCATGATAGGGCAAGAGATTCTTCTTGGGGGAAAATCCCAGAATCACGGCAGAGTGGGAGCAGGGAAATATCCAGGAAAAATAGACCCCAGGGCAAAATCTCATGAACCTTGAGAAGAAGGCAGTTCTTGGGCCGCAGAGGTTGGGGTGGGAACAGGAGAGAACATTTTTTTCCCTTTCCTTTCCTTTCCCTTCTGTGGCGGAAGCAAGCTGACCACAGTGTAGATGGCGGCTCCTTACTGCGTGGAAAGTCCATCCTGAAGCCACGGGTCCTACCCAATTTCTGCAGAACGTCCTGGGGTCTGAGCCCGAGCTTTCCACTCCCGCACTGGCTCTGGGCGGCCTTGACCATGCTCATGGGACCACAGGCCCCGAGATCAGCACTGTATACCCCCCCAAATGGAGTGAGCTCCCCGGTGCCCCTGTACCCCCACCGCTTCCCCCTTGAGTGGGAGGGACAGTTCGTCCAGAAGACTTGTCCCTTCACAGGTGGCTCAGATACTGACGGTGAAGACAGGCTACAGGTGAACCGGCACACCTGTGTGCCCTCAGCGATGCTGTTTATCAGCCTGAGAGCTCTTCCCTGGGTGACTTCCTAGCCAGGAGTGGGGTTCTCTGCTGTGCCTGCCCTCGCGGGTGGTTGCCCCCAATGTAGCTGCCAACACGTGCCTTTCTGGGGCTCTTAGGACTCCGTCCACCTCCGGTAGCCTGTCTGAGATGCTGAGGCCCAGGCGGGAGAAACCTGGCGTCCTCGTGGCCATTTACCTGGCGGGAGCCCGAGTTGGGAAACCATTTTCTCTTGCTGTTCAGTATTCTGTTTAACCAGAATGACATCGGCACGTAGAGGATATAAGGGTCTGCCTAAAGACTGGCCCAGAGGGCTTTCCAGAAGAAAAACCTTGCCTCTGGAGTCCACTGCAGAGAAAACACAGGGATGTGAACATACATGTGGTGTTTTCTCCGAACACTGAGGGGTGAAAAGAGAGGGGGTTACAGAGAGAGGAAAGTTCTGTGTCTCCGGCGGCGTGGTCTTGGCTGGCTGGTTTTGGGGGATCATTTTTAATCGTTTATCGCTGTCAGGTGGCTCCCTCGAGCTGTTGTTAGTGTGGATGGGATTTCCTTTCCGGAACCTTCTCTGCAGACCCCTGCTTGTCTGTGCCCGGCTGAGTTAGACCAGGTTGCACCCACGTGTCCTAGTTGCAGGTAAATAACCATTTGGCTGAAACCGACACAGGCTACTAGTATGCTGCCCGTGGAGGCTGTTTGCTGTTTAATGAGTCTGGCAATTTTGATGTTGAGCTATTTGAGATGCAGTTTTAAATGGGGCTGCTTTTAAAAGGAACGTCCTATGCCATGTTTTCCAAATCTGATTTTGTGATGTCCTAAAATGTCTACCATGGTCCTCAGGAGAATTGTAAACCTTTCAGAAAAAGTCCAAAAACAAGTAAATCAGAATTAACTTTTGGTTATGAAAACAAGCATTGGCTAAAGTCTACTCACTGTAGGACCAGGAGAGGAAAGATGCTGCCAGCTCTCCAGGGAAGGGTCAGCCACCATCCTGGGGCCCGGGGAGGGGTCAGCCACTGTCCCTGCAGCCTGGGGAGGGGTCAGCCACCAACCTGGGGCCTGGGGATGGCTGTTGAGGCTCCTGCAGAGGAAGAAAAGCCTATGCCACGTGGGCCAGGCTCTGCAGAGCCCCAGACTCCAACAGCTGCGGCTCCTGATTCAAGATTTTCCATGGGGCTGGTTTGGGGTGGGGAAGGAGAGGGGAGGAGCAGACAAGGGGACCGTCAGGATGACGACAGTACCCGTGAGAGCCCGTCTCCTCATTGAACCCAGGAAACCCGATCTGTGAAGACCGGTCTCCCCCACAAGCCCGAGACACTAACAGTCCCCGAGGTCTGGCGGCCCTCTGGTGATGGGTGGGGTGACCAGCCCTGCCTGCCACGTATCAGGGGGTGCCGGTCTGGGCTGCGTGAGGAAGGCGGTGCTGACGGGCCAGGAGCAGTGCTGGCCGGACCCCCCCCCCCCCCCGCCCCGCCCCGCCCGGACAGGCCCCGCCCCCCCCGCCACCTAACAGCCAAGTGCCCCGACCCCCCGGGCCCCGGGCTGTCAGCTGTCAGTTGCTTTGTCCCCAGTCACCTAAGCGGCCCCCTGAAGCCACAGGGAACCTCAGTCACAAGCAGGAGCCCTGGGCCTAGAAGCAGGAGTATGCAGTGGAGGCTTCCTTGTAAGGGGCTGAGGAATCCAGTCCTCACCTCTCCGCCAGGAAAAGGCTCATTTGGTGCCCGAAAGGGCGGGAGCTGTTTTCACATCCCAGGGGGACTAGGCGGGGACAAGTGGCTAGTGTGGCCTGAGGGAGCCGTGCACATGGGGATGTTCTTGGTCCGGCCAAGGCCGACAGCAGCTCTGACTGTGGACCCCCATCTCCAGGCGTGGCCCCCCAGCATACAGCCCCCCCGGGGTGGGGGGAGAGCAGCCCCTGCAGGCAGAGCCACCTGCCTGGGGGGCGCGAAGGAAGCCCCCCAGGCAAGGGCACATGCTGGGGGGGGGGGGGGGGAACAGGGACAGGGGCCTGATGACGAAAGGGGTCACAGCGTCAACTCTGAAAGTGGTAGGGAGCTATTGAGGCGGGACCTGAGATGCCCAGCGGAAGGCAGGTGTTCAGCAGGTTGGTGGCAGGTGCAGGAGGCGTTCACAACTCAGGCGAGGTAGTGTCCCCGCTCGTGTTTGGGACCCGTGAACATCGTTCCAGTTCTGGCGGAGGGATGCATGGGGTGCTTGGGGTCCGAGGGACTCTCTCCTGGAAAGAGAGCTGGACCGGCCGTCCCGAAGGATGAGGAAGAACTGGCCGGGCCGAGCAGGAAGGCGGAAGGTGGGACTGTGGGAGCGGTCGGGGCGGCCAGTGACTTGTGGAGCCTCGTCCGGGATGAGAGCGCGGGGGGCGGGGCGTCACGAGAGGTAGTGAGCAGAAGCTTTTCCCTTTCTTCTGCGGTGACTCTGTCTCTCTCTCTCTCTCTCTCTCTCTTTCTCTCATGCTGTTTTTCTTTGCTATTTCGTGCCAGTGTAAGTGAAGAAATACTAAAGATTCAAATTACTCGCGTGAGTTTTACCATTCACATTTACATTGTGAAACGTCAGTTTTGAATGCGGATGTAAGATCTTTTAACTCCCGTGTGGAAGTCACCAGAATGACACAATTCCTACGTCACAGCCCCTTCATGCAGGCGGATTCTGTTCTTAGCAGGACGGTGCAAGGCCGCACGGAGCCCGCTCGGCTCTTTTGTTTTCCTTCTTGGTAGGTGCGCGTGATGGCAGGACGCGCCATTCCAGCCCGCTGGGTGGGGAAGGCTAACAAGACCGGCTGTCGGTGGTTGGCTAATCCCAGGAAGTAACACAAGAAATAACACAGGGCCTTTTACTCAGTTTTTCACGTTTCTGAATGCGCCACTGTCTTCTGCGTTCCGCTAAGTCCTGGCTCCCGCGGAAAGCACGGCCTCTGGGGCCGTGGGTCCCCCTGGCTCCGCCGTGGGGGCAACGCGCTCACCCGAGTCTGGCTGAACCCCTGCGCACGATGGGTCCCCCCCGGAGTCCTGTGTCTATCAGACCCAGCAAATGCCATGTGCAAACGGGTGACGAGGAAGGCAGACACACACGTGTTGCGTACTCCTGTACACGTGCACGCGCTCCACGGTCCTGTTAGACTTCGCTTCTAGAAACAAGGTCACAGGTAAAATTATGAAGAGTGTCAGGATGGCGACAGCAGAGCGTTAAAGCCAGGGCGGCCCCTTCCTAGCGGGGGCCCACTGTGATGGCACAGAGATCACAGGCCACGAAGGCCTGTGCACCCCGAGAGGGCAGCCCGAGAAGACAGGCAGTTAGTGTGGCGGCCAGAGGGCTGAATTCATCCCAGGATGTTCTTACAGCCTTGAGTTTGGATGCCTTCGGGCCAGCTGCTCTCCCAACCCGCCACGGCCTCTATATTGCTGCCTGTCGTCCCACACCGCCCCGCTTCACCGGTTTCTGTCCCCGCCTGGCCCCCGGAGCCACCAGAGTTTGGTGGGGATCTGCGGGGGCAGGGATAGACTGCAGGAGGACAGGCGTGCCGGGATAGGGGCTGAGTCAGCATCCCACGGTGGCCGGTGATGGCGATGGCGGGTTAAGGGTTTAAGCAGAAAACAGCTCGTGACCACGGGGCAGGGGAGGTGGAAAGGGGCAGAGAGGAGCCAGAGAGGCCAGCGGGGTAACTGGAGTGACCCCGGAAACAGGCAGTGAGGTCTGAACTAAGCCACAGTGGTGGGGAGGGGAAAGGCGGGGAGAGGGAGAGGTGGGAGACAGCCACCTGCGGGTGGGGGCGGAGGAGACAGCAGGAGGGACCAGGACCCTGGTGTGGTGACTGGGTGGCATGCGGTGCCTTTCTCGGGGCGGGAGGTGCATATGCTCAGGGGAGGAGCCCCTTGTTTTCAGCCCCTGGGACCCTGCGCAGGAGAGCCACCGAAGTGTCTGATTAAAGGGGCTGATACCTAGAGAGGGTTTTGTACATGTTTGCCGTCACTGAGCACGGGGGACGCTTGTAACTTGAGTCACAGATAGCCCGTCTCCCCTGTGGCTCCTTTGAACTTCCTCCCGCCTTTCTCTCCCTGTCCTTGAAGAGAGTTGTTAACACGAAGCTTCTTCCCCCCGAGGCTGACAGTTTGTTGCCAAGGGCAGGAGCGTCTGAACGGCCCCAGTTCTCAGGCCGCGGTGATGGGTCTGGGCCTCATGGTTTTACTGACCTTGAACATGTTTTCAAGTGCTCTGAAACCGCGCGTGTGTGCCCGCTGTTTCTGCCCTCCTGCCGGCCCGTGTCCCTCTATCTGAGGTCCTGGGTGCCTGCCAGCTGGGACTCCGTCTAACTACAGAGGTAGGGACGCCTGACTCCAGAGCCGACTCCATCCGCCTCAGTGTCCATGTCTCCTGTAACAAATTGCCACGAACTTAGTGGCTTAAACAATGGAAATTTGTTCTCTGACCATTCTAGAGGTGAGAAGTCTGGAATGCGTCTCACGGGGGCTAAAATCAAGATGTCGGAGGGCTGATTCCTTCCCGAGGCTCCAAGGGAGAATCCATATCTTGCCTTTCCTGGCTTGGCGGTTGCATCCCTCGTGCTTCCTCCTGTCAAATCTCCTGCCTCCCTGTTATAAGGGAATTGCTGAGTCATTGGGGACTCACTCGGAAAATCCAGGATATCCCCATCTCAAGATATTTGACTTAATCATATCTGCACAGTCCCTTTTGCCATGTTAGGTCACATTCACAGGTTCCAGGGCTTAGGACCTGGGTGTCTTTGGGCCCATGACTCAGCCTACCGTGCCGTCATCGGAGTGGATTCTCTCCGAGCACCTTTGTGAAGTAGGTAGGACATATATTACGCTCGCTTTACTGCAGAAGAAATTAAGGCTGTATGACATTTTGGAGGTAACACAGACTCTGGGGTCAGTAGCAGGGCCAAGACCAAGGCCAGGCCTCT
Organism: Herpailurus yagouaroundi; assembly: GCF_014898765.1. Lineage (NCBI taxonomy): Eukaryota > Metazoa > Chordata > Mammalia > Carnivora > Felidae > Herpailurus > Herpailurus yagouaroundi. The sequence goes on from NW_024412470.1 coordinate 10,156,775, forward strand.
GGCTCCAAACCTGGGACAGATTCTAAAGCCTCCCCCGCCCCCGCCCCCACCTCGGGAGCCGCAGCAGAGCCTCGGGGCTCAGACGGGACCTGTAGGGATTTAGCGGGCTGCCCAGGGCACCCTAGTGTTTCAAAAAACTCAGAGGAGTCCTGGCTCCCGGGAGCTCATCGGCAGTTCCTGAGTCTGGTCAGAGAGGGGACACGAGAAGTGCTCCTCCCTGGGGGTGGCACACGAGGGCTCACCTCCGCGCAGAGGAAGCACGGCCTCCCCACCTATCAGCCCGCATCCCCGGTCGGCGCCAGGGAACGAGATATTTTCCATCAGACGCCGCTGCCTGGGCTCAGCTCTAGCCTTCTGGTTTATTGTCTTGAACAGATGAGCTCAGATGTGGGGGAATGAGGCTTTGGCTGGTCGGCTCTGTTGTTTGTCTAACGGAGACCGAATCCCTCCCCGCTCTGTCAGATCGGGACCTAATGAACCCCACACAGGGCTGCCTGAAGCCTGCCAGTTGCACCCCACCGCGGGGCCCGCCTGGGAAACAATGTTCATCCCACCTCCGGCCGCCTGCTGCCCCGGGCCCGGGGCCAAGGGCACTGTGCCTGCCTGTCCTGCCAGCTCGAGCTCCTTCCTCAGACCACTAATGGGGAAGCTGGATGGATGGAACGGATCGGAGCAGTTTGGAAATGAGGGTGTCCTGGAATCGAGAGCGCCCGGAGTCTGAACTGTAGGCCTTTGTTTTTTGTCCCAGGTGAACGTCAGGGACCAGTTACTCTGATCACTCTCGCCCATGCGCACACCAGTCTTCATGGCAGGTGGGGGTGTTCGGCCGGGAGGAGCAGGACGGGGGGCCGTGTGAGGGCTGGATTCACCTTCCCACCTCCTCCCTAACCCACCAGTGCGGGGACAGAAAGAACACGTCCTCAGTGGTCGCACATCATTTCAGTATCTGGGAGGGCTGTGCTCACTACATGACAACACTACGTATTAAGCACGGCAGGCTTTCCACTTGGTCTAGAACTCAGCGTGGCTCCCGTGGCCTTTTAGGGCCCCTCCTGGGCACAAGAGGTCACTCCAGAGAGCCCATCAGGGGTACGTTACCGAGCTCCTGTCCCACGAAGGCAGACTTGGCTTAGAAGGGGCGCCTACAGCCAAGCAGCTCCTGACGTGGAGCTGGGTCCCCTGTTCCCCCAGCCCCCCAGAAGGGGACCCTGGCATCTTGCCCACCATAGCGACAGGGGCACGGGCTTGAGGACAGCTCTCCAGGACCCAGGGGGTGGGCCTCAGGGGCACCGACAGCCACTGCTCAACCGGGACTGACCTGGCCCCAGACAGCCTGGCCAGACGCCTCTGGGCAGCTCAGCGGCTGGTGGAGCCCCGTGTCCCTGTCACAGGCGGTAGGCAAGTTGCTCAGCTCTGGTCGGGCTTCCCCAGCTGCCATGTATCCACCCAGATTCTGTATCCTGAGGACCGTGGGGGAGGAGGAAGCCCCCTGCCTGCCTCCCGCGGTGCTCGCGTTCTAGGTGGGGGAGACCTGGAGGGCGGAGCGGGAGGCACCAGGGTCACTCAGCAGAGAAATGACGTCCCGGAGAGGCTCGTTCATAGCACGGTGGGAACAGATGGAATCCAGTAGAAGTAGGATGGTTTTTCACAGGAGGCTGTGGTGTCAGAAGAGAACTCTGGAGCTTAGATCCTTGAGGGAGGAGTCTGTAGGGCTGACAAGCCCGCACGGGGACACTAACGCAGTGGGGATGGTGGCAGCAGGTGGCTCGGAGTGAGTAGATAGAGCGCAGGACCGACGGGAGGAGGAGCGGACGATGTCGAGGCGTCTCGGCTCTGGGTGCCTCGAAGGCCGCTGAAGCCGCACGGGGTCAGACCTGGGAGGGGGGCACTGGCTTCAGGTCCCCCTTCACCCCTGCCCCTCGTCCCTGTCTCCATCAGGAAGGTGCAAGGACACCCTGTCCACCATCACGGGGCCGATCACCCAGAACACGTACGGGCGGAACGAAGGGGCCTGGATGAAGGACCCCCTGGCCAAGGATGAGCGGATTTACGTCACCAACTATTACTATGGCAACACACTGGTGGAGTTCCGGAACTTGGAGAACTTCAAACAGGGTACGGGCGGCGGGCCCCGTGGGTGCCCTCCCCCCTCCTGCTTCCATCGCGGCCGATCTCCGGAAGCAAGGGGCGGACGAGAAGGGCCTTCCGCCTTCCGGTGGCGAGAGGTCCTTCCTGGTCGCGGGAGGGCCCGCTTTTGCCCGCCCCGCGTTCCCTGCGCACAGCTCCTGGGTCGTGGACTGGAGGGGGCCGGTGGTGACAGCCCCTCCCCCTCCAAGGGCGCGGGGTGGGGTGGGGTGCAGGCTGGGCTCTCGAGGGTTAGCGCCCTGGGACTGGAAACCGCGGGTGGTGGGCGGGCGTGTGGAAGCTCGGCGTGTGCTGGACGAAACCCATAAATGGCAGAGCGGAGACGCGGCCCCAGGTCCGGACCCCTAGCCGCTGGCGGGTCCCCCCACCCGGCCCCCCCCCCCCCCCCCCCAGGTCGCTGGAGCAACTCCTACAAGCTGCCCTACAGCTGGATCGGCACGGGTCACGTGGTATACGGCGGCGCCTTCTACTACAACCGCGCCTTCACCCGCAACATCATCAAGTACGACCTGAAGCAGCGCTTCGTGGCCGCCTGGGCCATGCTCCACGACGTGGCCTACGAGGAGGCCACGCCCTGGCGGTGGCAGGGCCACTCGGACGTGGACTTCGCCGTGGACGAGAACGGCCTGTGGCTCATCTACCCGGCCCTGGACGAGGAGGGCCTCAGCCAGGAGGTGATCGTGCTGAGCAAACTCAACGCCGCGGACCTGAGCACGCAGAAGGAGACCACGTGGCGCACGGGGCTGCGGCGGCACCTGTACGGCAACTGCTTCGTCATCTGCGGGGTGCTGTACGCCGTGGACAGCCACAACCAGCGCAACGCCAACATCTCCTACGCCTTCGACACCCACACCAACACGCAGATCGTGCCCCGGCTGCTGTTTGAGAACGAGTACTCGTACACCACCCAGATAGACTACAACCCCAAGGACCGCCTGCTCTACGCCTGGGACAATGGGCACCAGGTCACCTACCACGTCATCTTCGCCTACTGACGCCCGTCTCCACGTGCGGAAGTGCAGGGGGGGCCCCGGCGCCTTGTGTGCGTGCGTGCGCGTGTGTGTGGGTGTGTGTTGTTTAAAAAATATATAATATTTTGTATAATGTTGCAGTTGTAAAATGACAGTTCGGGTCTATTTTTTTTAAGTGGATTGTAGATCAATCCATACACGTATGTGCTGGTCTCATCCTCCACGGTTTATATTTGTGTGCAAATGAACTTCTCCTTCTGACCAGGAACCACCTTCCTTCAAACCCTCAGCCCCTCCAGCTCCCGGATCTTGGCCATTGGAAAGGTTTCTCCATCCGGGTCTTGCAGGCCGAAGGCCCCAGGAGCGGGGGGTGAAGGAGGCGAGAAAGAAGCGTTAAGGGGCGGGAAAATTTTTATGTATTGGAGAAGTTTTAAAAACCCAGAAAAATGCTTTTTTTTTTTTTTTTTTAAATAAAGAGGAAATGTAAAACCACCCCCCAAACGCGTTTTTGTTCCTCGTGGCTGTGTCCGGCAGGGTCGATCCTGTCCCTCGGAGCTGTACCCACCCTGAGCCACCTCCCCTGCTGAGGGGGGTCTGGACGGAGCCAGATCAGTCTGCTCAGTCCGCCTCCCCCTCCTCATCCTCGTGGTAATGTTCCCATTCCGCGGGGCTTCCCTGCCCACCTTCCCCTGAGGGGGGGACTTGGCCCGCTCTGAAAGCAGCACCCCCCCCTGCCCCTGCCGGGAAGCGTGGGCAGGAAGGGAAGGCCCGGGCCCCTCTCCAGACGCCGCTGAGCCCACCAGCCTGCGCTCGCCTCCTCATGACACAAAACAGACGGAGAAGCCTCCACAGGTGACTCCTGAGTTTGTGGGAAGAGGGCCGACCCTAAGGATGAGGTTGGAAGTCAGGCACATCATGTCACCACGCTGTCCCCACCTCCCCTGCCCCCCACCGTTGGGGGAGCAGTTGCCTGGAGAGTCCTTCTGTACAGACCTCAGGTGCCCCCTACACACGCACACACGGCCCGCGTGGTCATCCCCGGGCTGCGGCCAGCCTCCCTGTGTGGCCAGGTGGTTGCACCCCCACCCCGCCCTCCACTTGCACCCAGTGACTTCTCTGTCCCGGGGCTGCTTGGGTAAAGTCTCCTCAGCAAATGCAGGTGCCCGTCAGGTTTGGCGGCCGCAGGAGGGTTAGAGGGAGAGAGGTGGCGTGTCCAGGGTTCAAACAGATGGCGGCTGGTGCCCGTGTCCAGAGCCCCGCTCGGCGGGAGGGGGGCACAGGTGTTCTGGTCCGGCCCTGGCTTGGAAACCATAGCAGAGACTCGAGTCCCAGGCAGGGCTGCTCTGAGGGACCGGGGTGATGCATGAAAACGTCCGCTTCTCCGTCCGTCCCTGCAAAGTGACGTGCTGACGGTTGCCAGCCTGCTGGACCGGGGCCCGTCCCACCACCCACTCCTGGCGACCTCGCCGCTGGGCGGCCGGCCGAGTCCAGTGCGGGATATCTGCCCCCTGTGACCTATGCCTCACCGTTGGCCTCGGCTCTTTGCTGCTGTCCTCACGATGCCAGGGCTCCCCGGGCTGCTTCCTGTCCAAGCCTCGGCCCTAACCTCAAAGCTGGCCTGCCCTGCGGTGTCTGGAAAGGCCTCAGACCCCAGGGTTCCGGGACGGGGTGGCCTCCGGGGCCGGGCGACAGGACCGGCAACCGGGGGCAGTCAGGAGGGGTGGAGGCTCGGTCAGGGCCCAGCTGTGGTGCCAAAGAGTTAATTCCGAAGGGCCCAGCTCGCGAGGTGGGGGCGCGGGATCCCAGGACACAGGCCGCAGCCCCCGGCCAGCCGGGCCCTGGCCTGAGAGGCCTCTAGGTGGGAGGGGACAGTGGTGCTGCCTGGGCGGGGGGGAGCGGCTGCCCTGACTGGCCACGTCGCGGTCCGGGGCCCCGGGGGGAGGTGGTCAGCAGGTGCGAAGGGCACGTCCCCGCCCCCTCGCTGACTCTCCGGCCTGGAAACACCTGGCCACGGACCCGAGCGGCACTCTCCCGGCCCCTCTGTGGGGCGTCCTCACCCGCTGGCCCTCCAGCCAAGAGCCTCGAGGACCGGCCCCTGGGGTGCCAGCTGCAGCTCGTGTGTGTGTGTGTGAGCTCGTTACCCTCGGGCCCCACGGCCCATCGGGGCCAGGTGGGCGGCAGCTCAGCTCCCACAGGCCGGAAGGAGGACGAAGAGGAAGGTGGTCGGGCCTGTGGGGAGCGTGACTCCGGCCGGAGGCCGGGTGGTCGGGAGCGGCTTCCCTGAGCTCAGGCAGGACTCCCCAGGCCGCTTCCTCATCATGGGATCCACCTTTGGAAACGCAAAGAATCAGAGAATGAGTTTCTCAGATGGTTGCAGAGAGAGCAACGGCCAGGTGAGTTCTGACCTTGGACTTCCCCTCACCTGTAGAAGTTGGGGGGGGGGGGCCTTCCGGCTTTCAAACCTGCTGAGTCTCCTCTGGGCTCTGCCACCTCTCGATAGTGACAGTGACGGGAAGACAGATTTACATTCGACCCTCCCACAGCGCGGGGGGGGGGGGGCAGAGGGTAGGACCGCCCCCCCCACCACCCCGTGCAGTTGAGAATCCACCTATAACTTTTGGCTCCCTCAAAACATAGCTATTAATAGCCTACCAATAGCGCAAACAGTGGATTAACACATTTTTGCTATATTATATGCGTTTTATGCTGTATGTCACAGTAAAGGAAGCCAGAGAAGAGAAAATGTTAAGGAAATCGTAAGGGAAATACACGGGCAGTGCTGTATTGTATCGGAAAAAATGCACCTCCGTTCAAACCTGTGTTGTTTAAGGGTCAAGTGTGCTCCCCCCCCCCCCTTACAGTACGTCCCAGCAGCGTGATTTTCTCAAGTAGAGAAAGAAATGACCAACATCCCTCTTTTTACATTCATTTATTCGTGTGTGCGCATGTATTCGTTCGATAAATATTCATGGAGCCTCCGGGGCTGGCCGAGTCCTGACTTCACGGTGCTTCTGTTCTAGAGCGGGAGGGAGAAGGAAATGCGTTTCTGTGTAAGGTGACAGGTGGCACCAATCCCAAGCAGGGAAAGGAGCCAGAGAAAAATGGGAGAAGGGGAGGGCGTGGCTGTTTGTAAAGGCAGCTCGGGGACCGTCTGTGCGATGAGGGGACATTTGGGCGGAGGCAGAAGACGGTGAGGGGCTCAGCGGGCAGATCTCCAGAGGCTGGCAGCGGGGGCCGGGACGGCCCAGGCCTCGGGGCGCTCCGTGAGGCCGCCGCACCTGAGGCCGACCCAGCACCGCCTTCCCCAACGGCTACCACGCGGTGAAGCCGGATGTCCGCTGGAGGGAACCGTCCGCAGTGCCTGGCGTGAGTCCTGGCTCCCCTACTTGGCCTTCACGTGACCTGGAGTCAGCCTCTCTGAGCCTGGCTGCCCTCTGTAAACAGGAGCACCCTCCACCTGCATGGGGAGAGCGTTCGCGGAAGGTTCAAACAAGGCAGTGCGAGGAACCTAAGTGAAAAATACCGGCCGCTATCACCCCCCAAAGCTAAAGTCCTTGATTCCTCAAGTCTGCTCTCCTTTTGGACTTCCCTTGATGGTCCCCTGGGATATAAGCTCGAGGACCCTTTAAAAAAAAAAAATCTGTTTATTTTTAGAGAGAGTGAGCCTGAGTGGGGGAGGGGTGGAGAGAGAGAATCCCCAGCAGGCTCCATGCTGTCAGCCCAGAGTCCGACGCGGGGCTCGAACCCACGAACCGTGAGATCGTGACCTGAGCCGAAGTGGACGCTTACCCAGCTGAGCCCCCCAGGCGCCCCGGTATTAATTGTTGTCAAATCTTTTAGTCCAGGTTTGTTCCCCTCTCTTCTGCCCCTTTCCGTTCCTGCCGTCGATTTGCTGAAGAAACGATGTTGGTTTTTCGGCAGAATATCCCTTGCTGACATGACCTGACTGCTTCCTTCAAACGTTTCTTTTGTTTCTCTCTCCCCTGTTTTCCCTTTAAACTAGAAGTTAGATCTAGAGGTTTGATGACATCCAGGTTCAGTATTGTTGGTACAAAGACTTCACGGTGATGCTGTGCGGTTGGTTCTTGGTGTTTTCCACGTCCGCCCTACGACGGCCGTTGACCTTCTCCAGCCTCCCCACCCCGTGATGGCGTCTCGCAAACACCCTGGGTCCCCTCCCACAAACCTGTCGAGCCCACTGCTGACAGATCTTGCTTTGATGATGTCCCTGTGACTGTCAGGCTGATAGGAGGGCCTCCAGGGCTGTGATCATTAAGCAACTTTTGTTTTGCTTTTCATGTGGACGAAAGCGTCCCCATGCTGCCTGGTTGCCCACCCCTTCCCCTGCCCCTGGGAATTTCGTGAGACCCTCCAGCAGCATTCTGCTAAAATCACTGTCCCTCTACACCAGACCTGAGAGACCCCACGTGTGGCCATATCTGGTCCGCAGACAATGTCCAACCCATTTGCCCTGACCAAGCCTGGAAGCGGTTGCCCCCATTAAGTAATCTTTGCTGAAACGTAACAGGCAGCCTACCTTCCCTCCCTCCCAGCCTACCCCAAACGGAGTTAGTCACTCATCCGCTGTGACCCCCAAACTATAAGGGACATGGATGAAGTGTCTCAGTGGGTCCACCTAACGCTCTCCCCGCTTAGCCTTGAGGAGACCGGCAGGCTCACCCCACCCCAGGGAAAGAGTAGGGATCCAAGAAGCTCTCTCCCAAGGAATCCTCCTCAAACATCCCCTTTGAAAAAAGTCCAACTCCGTTTTTATTTTGCACTTTTAATGTGGGTGAAGAGTTTAAAAGTCTCTACCCAGTTCCGGACGTCGCCTTGGAGAACACAGCACGCGGTCTGGCCCCGTCTTGGGAACGTGGGGTCTAGTGTCTCCTGGGGCCGGGCCGAAAGCTCCCACCCACTTCCTGTAACACCCCGAGGTTCTGCCCTTCTAGAATACCTTCCCCACCACCCCCTCCTCTCCTCCACACTCAGACCGTCTTCAAGGTCCCCTCACCGCCAAAGGGGGCCTCATCCAATTCCCCAGACAGGGCAGCAGTAGCCCCGAATGCTGTGCGTGCAAATGAAAGGTCCTGGATTGTGACTTTCTAAGAAGACAACCCAAGACGAGTATTTGCTCTCTGAGAGCATTCTCCTATTCCGCGTGAATTCGTTGGCACCCGTGTCTTTAGGAGTTGTGGGCTGTCAGCAACAGAAAGACTTTCGTGAGCTTAAACGAAAAAGATTTTATTGGAAAGAATCTGCGAAGTTCACAGACTCCAGGAAAACCTGGCAACTCAAGATATGGGAAAGAAAGAACGAGGTCAGGTCTGGGGCTCTGCGTCGCTGGATGCGGGAGTCGTCTGGAGATGCTCTCGTGACAGACTCGGCTTTAACCACCTGTGGCCCCCAGGTGTCTCCATTTCAGGTCGCAGATGTCCCGGAGAGGGTCCAGGGTCCGATGTGATGGGTAAGCCGGGGTCCACAGCCTGCCTCCCTAAGGGGGCAGGGATTCTGTGACTGACACCACACCCTGATGACACCGAGTGAGGAAAGGCCTCTCCCCTAAATGAAGGGCTGCCCCGCAAAGACAAAAAACGAACCCACACGTCCGCCCCAAACATCTTCTTGAATAGCAGCTCCACTCACAGATTGGAAATAGGACTCCGTGTCCCAAAGCTCAGTGTGTACGTGATGCTTTGGGAAACTAATCGAATTTCTCTGTTCATGGTAGCTGCTGGGGAGTTTACGGCAAACTTGTGTCTCACCGTAGCGAGCACATTGGAGTCTTAGGGCGTCCATGCTGTCTTTGACTCTCTCCCGGTTCTATTTTATATATGTATTTTTTAATTTTTTTTTTCAACGTTTATTTATTTTATTTTTGGGACAGAGAGAGACAGAGCATGAACGGGGGAGGGGCAGAGAGAGAGGGAGACACAGAATCGGAAACAGGCTCCAGGCTCTGAGCCATCAGCCCAGAGCCCGACGCGGGGCTCGAACTCACGGACCGCGAGATCATGACCTGGCTGAAGTCGGCCGCTTAACCGACTGCGCCACCCAGGCGCCCCTATATGTATTTTTTAAATTTTTTTTTCATTTATTTTTTGAGAGACAGAGTACAAGTTGGGGAGGGGCAGAGAGAGAAGGAGACACAGAATCCGAAGCAGGCTCCAGGCTCCAGGCTGTCAGCACAGAGCCCGACGCGGGGTTCGAACCCACGAACCGTGAGATCATAACCGGAGCCGAAGTCGGACCCCCAGCCGACTGAGCCACCCAGCCGCCCCTGTTTTATATATTTTAAATTGAATTTTTCATCTTAATTCCAGTATAGTTAACACACAGTGTTTTGTTAGTTTCAAGCGTACAATATAGCGATTCAACACTTCTATACGATACGTCACCCGGTGCTCGTCGTCCTAAATGTGCTCTTAATCCCCTTCCCCTATTTCCCCAGTCGCCCCGCCATCCGCCTGTTCTCCTTGCCTGTTTGTTTTGTTTCTTAAATTCCACATGTGATTGAAATCATATGGGTGCTTCTCTTTCTCTGACTTATTTCATTTAGCTTAAGACACTCTAGCTCCATCCATGTTGTTGCAAATGGCAAGATTGCATTCTTTTTGATGGCGTAATATCCCCTTGCATGTATGTGCACGTCCGTGTGCGTGTAGGTATATATCACGCCTTCTTTATCCATTCATTAGTCAATGGGCCCTTGGGCTGCTTCCATAGCGTGGCCGTCGTGGATAACGCTGCTATAAACATAAGGGTGCGTGTACCCCTTCGAGTTGGTGTCCTTGTATCTTTGGATAAATACCTAGTAGTGCCATTGCTGGGTCATAGAGCAGTTCCAGTTTTAATTTGGGGGGGAACCTCCACACTGTTCTCCAGGGTGGCTGCACCAATTAGCATTCCCACCGGCAGCGCACGAGGGTTCCCTTTCTCCGCATCGTCGCCAACGCTTGTTTCTTGTGTCATTGATTCCGGCCATTCTGACAGGTGAGAGATGACCGCTCCTTGCAGCGTTGGTTTGCATTTCCCCGGTGCTGAGTGATGCTGAGCATCTTTTTCTATTTTCTGTTTCTAATGTTCCGTTTTCTAACTCGCCGTCTTCGTGTTTGCTGTGGTTTCGTGTTTTGTTTTCCTGGCATAAGGCAGAGCAGAAACAACGATCTGTGACTCTTCAGGAATGTGTTCTGGTGTAAAGCAAGGTTCATCTGCCCCGTGAGCTTTCCCACTGGAAGGGCTTGTCGTCTGGAAGCCAGCAGTTACACACGCCTCGTGGCATGGTGTCCCTGGAGTTCTGTACTTGTCAAGCTCTCCCAGAGTCGCCAGATGGAAACGAGTCGTATGAAACGTTTACTGCACGGCACCCCTATGCGTAGGGGCATGTGATGTGACCTGTGGGGATGTTCCCTGTGCGTGGGGTAGGGGAGGGAGGGAGGGAGGGAGGGCAAAGGGAAATCAGCTACAGCAGCTCAGAGCAGGGCTCTCCTCGGGGTTATTTTCCATGTGACCTCAGCTGAGCTCTCTCTCTGGAGGAGGTGGCCTGGCCTGGGAGCACCAAGGAAAATTTGGTAGTGGCTGGGGGGGCGGGGGGGGGGGTTAAAGTGCAGCCAACAGCAGCAGGTGCCAGGAACGGGCCGGAAAACTGGTGAACTTCCCAGAGTCACATAGCAGCCTCACTTCGGGGCTGGAGAGGAAGCCGGGAAGTCCAAGTCCGCCCGCTGCCCTCAGAAGAACCCCGCTCCTCCCTCTTCCCTTCTCCCTCCTCCCTCCTCCCTCCTCGCTCCATGACAAGCTGGCTTTTCCTGCCTGAGCCCGGAGACCCGGAGGGGAGGGCGTTCTCATCGGGGATCTCTGGCTCCTAGGCACTCAGACACAGGACAGTAAAAAAAGAAAAAAGAAAAGAAAAAAGGAGAAAAGAAAAAAGAAAAACAGAAAAGAAAGAAAAAAGAAAAGAAAGATGGAAAAAAAGAAAAGGAAAATGGGAAAAAGAAGTGGGCGGACACAGCAGGTGCCCTGGCGGACATTGGGTGGGGGGAGGTACCACAGTCGTTTCCGGACCGAGACAGAGAATTCAGGAACCGTCCGTCCTCTGCCCACGCACCTTGTGTGTGCCCCACCCCCCACCTCTGCCTAAGAGGCCTCAGTGAGACCCTGAGCTTGAGTGCTCCTCGTTTGCTGTGTCTCGTCGTTCGGACCCCTTGGCGGGCCCGGCCCCCCCGTTCATGCAGAGCGCATTCTCCCCTCGTCCACCAGCCCCGGCTGGAGAGAAGGTCTCGATCACGGTTAGCTCCGCTGGCTTTGCCGCTTGTCAAAGGGCCCCTGAGACGCCCCTCCAGACCTTCAGAGCCCAGAAGGACTCTTGTCAAAAGTGCTGTGGAAGGCATCCCTGGACCCCAGGGCCGCTGGGCCCAGTGAGTCTGAGGGCCACGCGGCGCCTTCCGGTTGTTGGAGAACAGCGACGCTCTTGACTTTCAGCGAAGCACAGACTCCCTTTTCGCAGGTTGACCCTTCGGTCTTTCTAGGAAACTCCTCCGAGCATGGCATTCTTGAGAGACAGCCATCCAAGGCCAAGGGACCAGTTGGGGTTGTCCAGAACCAATCTCTGCGTCAAAGTGGTGCTCTGAGATCCAGGAAGTTACCTACCAGCCGAGTTGGCTCCCCCTGGGCACGAGAGGCCTCCCACACGGAGGCCACGCCAGCTGGAGCTCACCTTTCCTGCCTCTGCTCAGGCTGTTCCCTTCCCCTGCGAGGAGGCCCTGGCAGGTGATCCTCCGCCCCCCCCCCCGCCCAGCATT
>NW_024412470.1:10168788-10169467 GCF_014898765.1 Herpailurus yagouaroundi
GCCCATGGCCTTGCCCAAAGCCACCTCCCTCCGGAAGGCCTCCCGGGCTCACTGGGCACAGCGCCCATCCCCTCCGCCCTCTTCACCCGTGTCCGAGCCCGCACCACATCTGGCCGCCTCCCAGCCACTGAGGCCTGCATGCGTGTCCCCGGCCAGCCTGGCTGCAGCTGGAGGACGTCTCTGCCTCTGGGTGCCTGTCCAGGCTCGGCCGGGGCCTGGCTCAGAGTGGTGGCCTGACGTGACGGGCTGACAGGCAGGCTGTCACCAGAGGGCCCCATTCTGGTTGCACAGAAGGACCTTTGACCCTCAGGCTGTGGTTGCCCTTAGTCAGCTGACCCTTCCAGCCGCTCTGTCGGAAGTGGAACCCCCCCCTTAAAGACCTTAGCCCAGTTCTGACTCCTTTGTGTCTCCTGTTACGGACAGGCCACTGCCCTCCGTGCTGGATTTCCAGAAAAGACAGCCTTCACGGGGGCACCCTGGGGGTTATGGCGTTCTTGTAGGACACACTGTCCTACACGCTGCCACTTTGCAGGAGATGGGCTCCTGACCCCGGAGTCCCCTCCTCTCCCCTCCTCTCCTCTCCTCTCCCCTTCCCCTCGCTCCTCCCCGCGGACGGGGGGCGGGGACGGGCGGGCGGGGTGGACGGGGGGGCAGTAGAGCGCGGGGGGGGGGGGGGGGG
>NW_024412470.1:10174467-10176074 GCF_014898765.1 Herpailurus yagouaroundi
CAGGCCGGTGGTCAGGGTGGACGGGAGGCAGAGAGGGGAGAGGGAGGCCTTCCAGTAAGTGGAGAGCCGAGGCCGTGGCCTCTCTCCCACAGGAAACCGCTGACCAGAGTCCCCGAGGCGCTCAGAGGTTGTGCGGATCCCGGGGCACCTCGGAGCTGGCTGGCGAGGTGCCCCAGGGGAAGGGGACAGCTGGGGCAGAGGCTCCGGTGGTGTGGGGGTGGGGGCGTGCAGCCTGGCCTGGCAAGGCTGTGCCCGGGGAGGAGGAGCGCCGGCTAGGGAAGGACATTCAGCATCTCGAAGCACTTGACGTTGAGATCGGTTTCCAAGAACCCCAAACGGCGTCTCCTGGAGCCCCAACAGCGTCTCCGTTGACACCCTCTGGAAGGAGCCCTGTGGGGAGAGCATGAAACCCCCAGACGGGGTGGCGGGGTCTCCGGGCCCGCTCCTCCCAGCCGTCACACCGGCAGGGAGGGGACCTGCTTGCCCACCTCTCGGGACACGCCAAAGGGCGCATCTCGGGGGCCACGTCACATCGTGCGGCCTGGTTGGCACGTTTACCCAGCAGATGGCTCGTCACAGGCGCGTGGGTCGCAGTCACGCCGGGGCTCAGGAAGTCTCCTGAGTGCACAGAGCAGGCAGAAAGCCTTTCACCTGGGAATTTAAGAGCCTGTGTGATTTGGTTTTATCTGCAGGGCGTTTTTCTCCGTGTGACTTAACATGTGGATGGCTCTCCCGGAGGGAAGGGTGAGATCTAAGAATGAGGGGGACTGCACCCCTACACAGGAGCCCGACGCCTGTGCCCGGGACTCGCCCACCTGCCTCGGGCTTGGCTTCCTGGTGGCCTTGGCCTGGGGCCCGGTGCCCTCCTGAAGGGGTGCACTGCCCTCTGCTGTGTCTCGTCCCTTCCAGAGGGGCTGCAGGGCGAGAAGCTGGCCACTCAGCCTTGTCATGGGAGCCCCCCACGCGGCCCGGAGCTGGGTGCGTTTTTTTTTTTTTTTTAATGTTTTTTCATTTTTGAGAGAGAGAGAGAGAGAGAGAGAGCACGTGCACAGGGGAGGGGCAGAGAGAGAGGGAGACACAGAATCCGAAGCAGGCTCCAGGCTCCGAGCGGTCAGCACAGAGCCCGATGTGGGGCTCGAACCCGCGAATGGTGAGATGATGACCCGAGCCAGAGTCGGATGTTTTACGGAGCCACCCAGGCGCCCTTAAGTCCGTGTGTTTTCTTATTACCGATTCCTCCTCTCCCTCCTGGCTTCTTCCCTCTGGGGCTTCAGCTGCCTCTGGTCAGCAGCTGTCCTCCCGCACCATCCCTCAGGCCAATGGCACAAACCATCCCTCGTTATGATCCCCCCCACCCTTCTCTGGAGGCCGGGAGCCAGTCTCCCTCCGGCGCCCTCTCTGGCCCGGCCCTCCCCCTCCCCGCTCCCGCTCCTTCCAAGAATGTGCCATTTCACAGAAAGCCCCGTTTTCACAGCCATGGTTATTTTCATGCGTTTCCCCAGTTCTAGCATCACGGGGGAATGTCTGACATCATCTCCGCAAGTGAATCCAATGTTCACCAGGGGGGGGGGGGGGGGGGGGGGGGGGGGGGGGGGGGGGGGGGGGGG
>NW_024412470.1:10176174-10220742 GCF_014898765.1 Herpailurus yagouaroundi
CCCCCCCCTTCTTTACCAGCTCTTTGCTAAGTCTCGCTTCTGTCTGATGACGCGGACACGTTTGTTCCTTGTCCCTGGAACCCCGCTCCCCCCTCCCGCTGCTCCATAGACATCAGAACGCGAGTGAGGGCCTGGCCTCAAAAGACACCGGTCGTGGGTCTCCGGACTTTGCCGCACGTAGAAATCACCTGGGCAGGAGTCCGCGGCACCACCCTCGGCCGGGTCACACCCTGTACCAATGAAGTCACAACATCTGAGGGTGGGAGCCGGGCAGCGGCCGTTTTGAAAGGTCCCCGGGTGATTCCAGTGTGCAGAGTTTGAGAAGCAGGAACACAGCGCTGTATTGAAGGGGTCTGAGCCTCAGCCGGCCCACCTTGTCTTCGGAGTGGTGACGGATGGGGACGAGGGGGCACGTCACGTGTCGCCGGCGGGGCCAGGGCGTTCTTACTGGGGTACCCAGAGTTTTTCCCTGCCCCGGGGGGTTGGGTTTCCGGTGGCCCAGCAGACTTCTCCCTTCCAGGCGGGGGGACCCCTAGGAGCTGGGTCCCCGGGAGATCCGTGTCCCTTTCCCGGGTGTAGCCCGAGCCCTGGGCCTGCTGACGGAGCGGGTGCACCCCCGTGATCGGGGGCCCCTCTGCGCAGCCCCGATGCCCACCCCCCGGCCGACAGCCGGGCCACCAACAGCAGGGAGGCGGGCAGGTGATGCCACCGGGGGTGCGAGGCTGGGGATGTTCAAGATGTGACCCCCGTGGACTCCCAGAAAGGGAGTGACAACGGGAACATCTTTCCTGGTGTTTCCATAAGGCCCCAGCGATGGCGGCCTGGGGAGGTCCGGCTCCGGTGGATGTGGATGCCCGGCGTTCTCCCTCCCCCAGCCTCTACGTGGCATCTACGGGTGGTTCCCAAACTCCTGCCACAGTCCTCTGGAGGGCTCGTCGAGACGCGGGTTGCTGGGCCCAGGCTCGGCGTCTGACTCAGTGGGTCTGGGCGGGGGCCAGAGAGGTTGCATTTGTAGCGGACCCCAAAGAGCCGCTGCCGCCGTGGGACGGGGACCGTGCTTGCAGAGCCACAGCCCCGCGGCCTCTTTCCGGGTTCGCCTGCCGCTCGCCGCGGACCGGCATCGGGGGGAGTCGAAAAGCGAGGAGGAAGGCTGCCGCTGCCGCCCCTGCCGCGGGAAGGCGGGCCCTCGCGTGTCGCTTGCGGTCCCGCCTCAGCATCCGGGCAGCGGGGCCCCGCGTGGCCCAGGCTCCGCGAGCGCCTGCCCGGGGGCGACGTAGCGAGGATGTGCCGCCGCAAGCGACAGGTGCCGGTCCGTCCCGTCCGCTGGAAAGACCGGGTCTGTCTGCGGCCTGGTCAACCGCTCCGTCCTTCAGCTCAACCAAGAAGTGCCGGGTCAGCCTGAGGTGCCCCCAAGTGGCACGTTCCAAGCACGCCGTGGCACCGGTGGCCTGGACGCAGCCCGGCTTCCCGGCCTCCCGGACCGCCCCGCCCCGCGGGGACGACGGGCACACCCAGGCCGTTGCAGGGGGGAGTCTGGGAAGGAGAAGGGCAAGATGCTGCTACGGGAGCCCCCGAGACCCCCAGCTGTCTTCCTGAGCCTAGATTTTCCCCTGCTCGGACTGTTCACGCTTTGCTGACTTGCACCGGGTTATGGATCCGGGGGAGACGGAATTCGCCGGAACGCGCCTCCAGGCGCGTTCGCCTGAGCCGTGACCCCTAGAGCCGCGAAACCAGAGGCTAAATGTTCCGGCACCTTCGCTGTTCATACTGTTCCAATTAAGATGAACTTCGAGTCGCCCTCCTGCCGAGGATCTGATGGAAGCGGCCGGGCTGGGGGTGCGGGGGCCGCTGCGACTCCGTCTTCCGCGAGGGTTGCCAGGCCGGAGGGGGCAGCGGGCGGGTCTGCTGGGCACAAGTCGCTTGGCGGAGAATTCCAGCACCGCCGGGAAGTCAGAGACCGCGTGGGGAAGCGCATCGTTTGGATCTTAGGACCGGCAGCCAAGTGAGTGGGTGAGCCCTGCGGCCACGACAAAGACACCGGCCAACGAATCTTCCACCCCAGCGCTCTCCCGGGAGCAGCTGTGGTGCGTCTGAGCTCATTTTTCAGGCTGTCCACAAATCTTGCCCCCGTCCTGGAAGTTATTACTCTTCTGTGGGAACAGCAGGGCGACCACACAGACCCACGGAAGAGACATCATTCCCACGCCTCTGGGGGCGAGGGGATCGTCTGGTTCATCTGTACGGTTTCCCACAGATCCATGGGACAGGTCTGGGCCAACCCTGAGAATCTGCGGCGGACTTTCAGTTCTGGGGTCGCACCCTCTCGCCCGCTGGCTGTGCGGAAACGCGCCCCAAGAACGCAAGTCGCGCTGGAAGCTCAGGCCGTGTGGATAAGCCTGGAGGCCGTGGAAGTCAGGCAGGACGCCGAGGAAAGGAGAATCGGGACGGCTCTGGGGGCTCTCGGGTCTCCCTTTGCAACCAGCCGATGCCCACCGGTACGGGGCTATGCCCGTCAACAACTGGGAGGACCGTATAGTACGTTCTGCTTGTTAGCCTCGCCGGGTCCCCCATCGACATGCGCAGTTTTCAGGAGTGACAGTGCTGCCGATAGTTACTCTTACGAGATGACCCATTTCTTTCTTTTTTAAAAAAATTTTTAATGCTTATTTATTTTTGAGACAGAGACAGAGCATGAACGGGGGAGGGTCAGAGAGAGGGAGACACAGAATCTGAAACAGGCTCCAGGGGGGGCACCTGGGTGGCTCAGTCGGTTAAGCGGCCGACTTCAGCTCGGGTCACGATCTCACGGTCCGTGAGTTTGAGCCCCGCATCGGGCTCTGTGCCGACAGCTCGGAGCCTGGAGCCTGTTTCGGATTCTGTGTCTCCCTCTCTCTGACCCTTCCCTGTTCATGCTCTGTCTCCCTCTGTCTCAAAAATAAATAAACGTTAAAAAAAAAAAAATTAAAGAAAAAGAAACAGGCTCCAGGCTCTGAGCGGTCAGCACAGAGCCCGACGCGGGGCTCGAACTCAGGGACCGTGAGATCATGACCTGAGCCGAAGTTGGCCCCTTAACCGACTGAGCCACCCAGGCGCCCCCCAGATGACCCATTTCTTAATATGGCCATGTGGCTGGCGTCTCTTTTCTAGATCTGTCCTTCACTTCTGGATCCAGTTTTGCATATGGAGATCCGTGATCTCTTACAGAAGCATCCTTTCCCGCCTCAGGTCTACATCCACACTAGACGTGAATCCCGCAGCGAAAACTTTGTAAAGACAGAACCTGCGACCCAAGGAGTAGGCACTGAACGCACCCTGGGGACGGGGCCCAACGTCCCGCTTAGGCTCTTGGACACGAGCAGGGTGGGAAGGTCAGCTGAGCCTGGGGCTTTCGATCACAGGAGCACCAGGCTGTGGTCTTCACCCCGCGGGTGGCTCACCTGGGGTGGAGACCCCGGGGATTGAGGTGCAGGAGAAGCAGGGCGGTAGCCCCCCGTGTGCTCCACCCACAACCAGCACAGAGTATGTGGCTTCGCAGGGAAGCGGCCCGTGGAAAACCCGCCGGCATTGTCGGAGGTCACGGGCTCTCGGCTGTCATCCCTCTTTCCTGAACCCGCCTCAACGCCCTTGTTGCCCGTGACACGTGGCTCGGTTTCCTCCTCTCTTCTTCGTCGCCGGCCGCATCCTTTGTGGCTAACAGGGCGAGGGGCCACGTGGTTATCCTCCGAGATCCAAAACTTGGCCGGAACCCGAATCTCACATACAGTGGGAGGTCCCAGGGGACAATCCCGTAAGGATTTGGTGGCGAGGTTCTGGCTCCCTGTTCACCCCTGGGGCTTCACGGACTCCTCGGTTTTGGATTCTCTGCTGTCCCGCGTACACACTTGTCACTGGTCGCCCCACGCCGCACCCTCCGCGACGTCGCTCGCCGAACCACAGACACGGCGCCGTGTGCGCAGCAGGCTTTACTGAAGGCTCGGGCAGAAAAAGCATTTACGTTAGTTAATGAATTAATTATCTTTAACGTTTATTTATTTTTGAGAGAGAGAGAGGATCCAAAGCAGGCTCTGCACGGACAGCAGCCTGAGGCGGGGCTTGAACTCACGAGCCGTGAGATCACGAGCCGAGTCAAAGTTGGACGCTCTACCGACCGAGCCACCCCGGTGCCCCCAAGAGCATTTACATTTTAGTGCTACGGTTTGTAAAAGTCCTCTTGACTTCCTGCCACCAGGGAGCCCCCTCGTGACTCCTCTTCCGGAGCTCCAGCACCCAGACACCGCGCCATGTGGCTCGATCCCCCTTTTCTGCCGCTCAGCCCGTCCTCCAGGGTCCGCTTTCTCGGCGGAAAAGGGGCCTTGGGTCTCACTTGCCCAAGAAGTCTGTTCGAATGTCTTTGGAACCACACGGAGTTTTGCCCCTAGGAGAACCCTGATGTTACTCTGTGCGTTTCTGTCTCTGGCCTCACAGGCCAACTGTGAGCCTTGCAGGGTAGGACCTATATGGGATCTGTGTCTCCGGAAGTGAAACAATACGGTGGCCGAGAATCCATGTGCTGGAGCAGACTGCCTGGGTCCAAATACTGGCTACACTGCTTCCTAGTCACGTGGCCGCGATCGGGACCGGGTTGTTGGGAGGACCGAAACAGGACAGCAGGACTGACGAGCCTCAGGTGTCGTCTGAAGCATATGCCGAGCGCTCAGCGAGCGCCTGCGCTAACGACCCCCGGATGGACCCGCTGCCGTCGCTTTTCAGCGACTGTCTCCATGCACGGGGACACTTGTCGCTCCAAACCAGGAGGAGAGAGGCCTTTGATGGGATTGAGTGACCCAGTTTGTTGATGTAGGACAAAGTGTGAGTTCTTAGGCGAGTTTTTTTCCTTAGTAAGATTGTAGTTGAAATATTTGGACACAATAAAGGAAACTTTTACTTAACCAGGCTGGGGGGCGGGGCGGGGGGGGGGGTAGTGGAAAAGCGTTCTGTTGTTTCCACCTAAACAGTAACAGGCCACGGAACCCTTTGGGTTTCCCTTCTCATAACTAATCACTTAACACTGAAGATTCATTTGGGGTCTTGTTTCTTGGTCTATACAGAACAAAATAAGGCAGGTTTAAAAGTCCTTTATTTGAATCTTAGACAAAGAACAAGCATGGCCTTATAAAGACTGGCTTAAAAGCACATAAATCTGGTGTCATTTACGCATCACAACCGACGTAACTATTGTTGGAGAGAATCGTAGCCCGTTCCTCGTCTTTTAACCTGTTCTTTGTTCAGTGTGGACACGATCTTGGAAGGAAAACCCGCTGATGTGGCTTGGTGAACGCTCTCTCCTCGGGCCCTAACGGCTGCTCGGGTGAAGCACCACGGGTCTCAGCCCCACCACACTTGCCAACGTGACGAGAACTAAGTAATTGGTGTCTTAAGGCCAGATGTACGCGGCGGTTTTCACCCACCTTCTATGTCCCCCTCATCTCTTACCCAGGTGGCTGGCCTGGCATTTAGGGCCGAGGGTGAGGGGAATGGTCCAATCTGCATTCACTGTGAAAGTCAACCTGCTCATCTCTCTGGGGTTCCCATGTGGGGGCCATCTCAAGCCTCCGGGTTTAATTAATGGTCACCAGCTGCACTGGGCACGAGAAGCAACACAGTGCGCTGTTTGTTGACCTTGGCAAATGACAGACCAGGATTTATTTACTCCTTGGTTCCCCAAACTAATATAATGGAGGCTTTTAATGTGCTGCACCTTTAATGCTTAAAGTGAGCAAACCGTTACGTCGAGACTGGTGTCCGTGATCCGCCAGTGGCTAGCCACGACACGATCCACACACAGGACCAAATTTCCCGATCAAGATGCCTCTGCCCTTCTTTTTATACAGATTATTCTGACAGATAACCCGACAGGTAACACAGCTATTTAGAACAAACTGCTCAAAGTTCTAGACTTATCTAAAATAGACTTTGTTTTCAGCTTAGTCACTAAAAATAGAAGTTAACAGGATACGTTCCGATTTCTGTTTGGGGGGAACAGAACACGGCATTTCTGTTATGTGCATACTTCCGTCTGGACTCCAGCAACATCCTTCTGCACAGTCCAGTATCCTGTTTTCCTAGAAAATAAAAAGTTGACCATAACCCCTAGGAGTGGGGGGTGGTGGGGCACAGAAACTGCCCCCCTCCCCAAATGTTACTAGGGGTAGAAACGAAAACTTCTCACATTTCCTTTCTTTAGGCTTTATTCTTGTTTTTAACGTACGTAATTAGTGTTCACATCAGCAGCAAAGATCCTACTTTCTGTAGATTAGAATGACTCAGGATGGGCAAAACTAACATTCTGGTTAAGAGCGTGGGGTGCACAGGTGGTAATAAGCATCTATCGATTCTGGTGTCGGCAGTCGTACTTGAGAGGTTAGTTCGTATAAATCAGCGGCTGGTATAAAAGGCTCCATTGGAGCTTCGGTTCCCGCGGATCTGCTGCAGGAGCCCGGAGTCGGCCCATCGGTGCGCAGTGGAGAGAGGGCGTTCCTGGGTGGACAGCTTGCGGGAGGTCGGACTGGAGGGGACAGGGGGTCTTACTCCGGCTCGTCAGTAAAAAAGGGGTCACTCCTCATAGGTGGTTGACGTGGGAGTTGCTTTGAAACTTTCCAGTGTCGCGAAGTCGAACGCGGGTTTTTCCCTGTGCCGTTTTTCTGCCAAGTTTCACAACCTGAGCTTTAGGAAAAGGGCAGGAGTCAGAAAGTAGTGCAAAAGTTGCAGGAGCTGGACAGCCGTCCAGTGTCCAGGACCCCCAATGCCACAGCAACGGCTGTCTTGTCGGGGCCACTGCTGTGACGACCGGGCTCCTGCCCGGCAGGAAGGGTCCAGCCAGGAAGGTTTAGTCGGGACAGTGTCTCTTTAAAAATGATAGAAAAATCAGTTTGAATCCCAAGCTGCTTGTCTGTTTCTAAGTAATGTTTATTTAGAACATTCAAGAATGACTCACAGAACATTGCTGCTTTCAAATACCTCCGTGTCTACTCCTTGCTAACAAGAAAAGGCAAAGCCGTGCCAACTTGGTGTTGGGAGGCTGCAGTCCTTTAGAAAAAAGTTAGTTTTGTTAGATTTTTTTGGTTTTTACTTGTGAAAAGACAAACCCTGACACTCAATAATCTAACGTAAAGCTTCGCAACTACAAGCCTGGCAAACACTGGATTCGAGATGATCCTTGTACAAATCCTCACTTTGGAAAGAGGCCGTCTACACCTACTACTGTAACGCAGCTGCGTATCTGTTCTGAGCGAGCTCAACGCCCCCCTGGGGAAGGAGCCCCTACGTCTGACTCCGTAGTTCGCACGGGAAACATCGATTTCCATTAAAAGCCTAAAAACGTGGGATTTGCCACCAGGTGAAGGACCATTCCTGGCTGTCCCCATCATCACTTCCCAAGACTGCGGCGGGGGCGGCCCCAGGGGAACAGGGTCCTGTACCTCCCGGGGGGACTGCCCGCTCTAGTTTAACCAAGTCCCTGCCAGCTTGCAAAACCCCACTTAAAAACTTAATAAATTAAAATGATATGTACACATACATATCCCGAGGGCACAACTCCTGGCTGCAACCCCCCAGAGGCGATTTCACCAACACACTAAACCAAAACACCAGCTTGCTGTATTAACGAATCAGGTGTAGCCGCTTGCTATTTCCCGACAGCCCTCACTGGTGGGAGCCTTACACGTGTTAGATCAAAAGCACTGTGGGGCCCAGGGAGTAGTAGTGGCTTTGATGGAAACTCAGACGGTGGACTACTTCTCTGCCAATTGTCAGCAGCCATTCGCTCGCTTCCTGAAACCGCACCCTGAGAAGCCCACTCCCTCATCTCCAAACACCAAGTCAAGGCCAGGAAACCACAAGGAGCTAGAGGGTCAGCAGGGGGAGTGGGGGGGGGGCTCCCAGGCTGCCGCTGAAGGTCATGACTCCTTGCTGTCTCTCCTGCACGTCCACCTGGAGGAGAGGCCTTTGGGGGGGCCGACGGCATGACCGCCACCTGCCGGCGGACGGGTAGGGAGAGCTGGGACAGACGGGGAGGTGCACGCGCAGGCCACCCTTGTGGGCAGCTCCGGCAGACCGGGGGCTGGGGAACGAGGTCACCTTCCCACTGGCCGCGGCCACGGCTGCTTTCTCAGCTGATCTGCACGACGGACGGAAGGCACGGGGACGGAGAAGAGACTCCAAGAGAAGACGGTCCTGTGACCTGTGGGTCTCGTTGGCACGGCCCTCTTGTCCTGGTGCCCATTCCAACTGGAGCATCCCAGGAAGACAGTCCCTGCCGGGATATGGTCCCGGACTCTGGGAGGCTTGTGCGTGGGGCAGGGCGAGGCTCATTATCACGGCCAACTCCAGACGGCCAGGTACCCGGGCAGCAGGGCGCTTCTCCCCCACACTGCATGCGCAAGTTAAACTGATTTCCTTGGAGAGCATCCAGCTAGCTCGGGCAGAGGGGCATTACTGTCCAGAGCCAGAAGCCTGAGCGAGTCTTCAGATTTCGAAGGCAGGCCTGACTGTGCGGGCTGGCAACGCCCCAGCCGCACGGTCCCCTGGAGGATTTGCAGGAAGAGGCGGCCCGGGCGATTAGGGTGAGAAGTAGTGTTTGCAAAGTTTCGCAGGACGAGAATAAGGAAGACTCAGTCAAGAAACCGAAGGCAGAACATCAGAGAGAAAAAGAAAAGTAGTCAAAGTACAATAAGATACAAAGGAACGTGGTAGGACTATTTCTTCTTTTTTTAATACGGGAGGACAAAGAAGCGGATTCCTTCACCGTCTTTTCCCTGGAGAAGCTGAAAATTATTGCCGAGTTATGGGAGGCACTGGCCAAACAGGAATCCAAGCTCGCCTGTCTGCATAGTCTTAAGGAATAAGTACTTGTCGGTTCTCAAGAGAAAAGAAAACCTGTTTGTTTCACGTCACTATCAGCAGAAGGTGGGCAGTGGGTGGGAATTCACGGCAAAAGTGAAGGATCTGTCCCGGGGTCCTTGAGGAACCCGCACCAGGCGAGTAATGAGAGCCTGTGTACAGGCTCAGACGCTAACGCTCAGCGGCCTCAGCATAGATGGTTGCTGTGGCTTAATCTTAAACTCCAACAATCGCATCAAAACCTGCCGTGTCTTCCACGTGTGTGTTCACAGAGCTGGCCCCTCCTCCCACGGCCCACCTCGCTCTCGCGTTTTGTCCTCTCCAACCTGCCGCCCTCCCTGTGGCGCCCAACACATTCAGTGTCACGTTTGAACCACAATCCCAGGTAAAGACCAACCTTCCCCAATGGGGAGTCTTTTTCTCCCCCCTTTTGCCTAAAGCTCCACATTATTTTGACCTTTTTGGGGGCTGTTTTTTTTGGCTGTTCCGGTTCTGAAATCTGTTTTCCAATCAGCACAATATCCGCAACGGATCTGCATGAAGTCAACGGGAACGCTCATCCGCGGAAACACTTGGCGTGCTGCACGGCTGTAAATAAAGATCTCTTTATCAAGAAGCGAAATGGCAGAGGAGGGAAGGGGATCTTACTGTAAAGATGACTATTTAAACACAACAGAAATACAGAAGAGACAGCAATTCAGAAAGTACAGGAAACAGTCCACCCCAGGCAGCACTGGAGGACAGGGAGGCAGCTGCCACTGGAGAAATGCCGTCTCCCTCGAGTCTGAATTTCAGTGCTTTCCAAGTGGAAGGGCAGATGGTGAAAAACAGCTTTTCCCACTCCCTTGAACCCCACTGCGAGGCGGCTCTGTGCTCGCCACCAAGCAGGCAGGAAGGAGCATCTCTCCCCGCTCTGCGGTCTGGCAGAGTCCCACTGTTTTCCCACGCAGCCCCACGTCACTACTGTAACGACTCCGGGATGGTGCTGACGACGTGGGCTGCCTCCGTGGCTGCAGGAGGGGAGCCAAAGAAGGTGTTGGTCTGATTCCTCTGCTGATTCCGGAGATAAGGAGGAACGGACGAGCTCTTGATGTGCAGAATCCTGGTGTCCATCACCTGACAGTCAATCTGCATCATCACTTCGTAATCCTGCCCGTTGATCACGTTCTCTGCGGGAGGAATACACATACGGAATCAATATTCAACAGAGTGTGCGATTCTGCCATCAGCTTCGATCCCAGAAAGACATCAATAAGCTTTAACGGCTGTGAACTGTCAATACGCTTTCAAGGGAACAGAGGGACTCCATCAGTCACCAAGCGGCGCTGCGGCTGGGCTAGGTGCTGAGATGGCCCGTCCTCCTCGGTTCCAGCTCCCAAACCGCCTTCGTCGGTTCAGTAAGGTCTCGGAGCAGTGGCCGAGTTAACACCAGAGCTTCTGTCCACAGACATCACAGGAAGATTTCGGTGGCGGGTGGAGGCAAGAAGGCTTAAGTGCTCCCTTCCCCTTCAACAGTGGGAACGAGTAACTGTCAAAAGAACAAACCTATCATGTGGGTGGCAAGGAGACCTGGGCCGAGACTACTTGCCTCCCATTCATCAGTCATGTTTCTAATTTCGCCAAGATTCCCAGCTACGAGTTTAAAGGTCTGCCTTAGCAGCATAAAGCACAGGAAAGACAAGCTGTAGACATGACAGTGATGCTCTTGCCCAGAGGTCCCCATCGCTCCCCTTCCACGTGAAGGGACTCCCATCCCAGAGTTCTTGATTCCTGGTACAAGAGACAAGTGCATTTCCCATTTGGGATTAGAGAGAGTGCTACAGGACTTGCAGGTAAACTAGAGGCTATTTGCAGAGGGAACAGGAAAACCACACAGAGCCACACTTACCTGACACGTGTTGGGTAACTCATCATGAGCTCAAAATATATAGACACATGCTCTTACTTCCTAAGAGGATGAAAACTCTTTATTTTAGGGAGAGAGCCAAATTATTTCCTGGTTTGTAATTCTGGGTACTCGCTTTCCAACTTGAAGTCAATGAAACTTGGGCATAAAACTGATGAGGGAACTGTAAGCGGATAGTCTTTCAAGGCCAGCTGGACATTCACGGCAATGCAGTTAGAAGGTTCACGCCTGCGTGTCCGTTAGCGTTTCCCCTGTGAATCCGGAGCTGGGAGGGGGATCGGGCAAGGGCTGAGCTTACTACCTGTTTATGAAGATGATACGCAGCCCACCAGTGACTTTTGAAATTACACGCTGGGCTTCTCCAGGACCAGGAATTGAATTTAAAAGTAGAATTTTTCTTTTTTTGTTTTACTTTCACACTGTACTATTAATCTAGAGTACTATTAATCTAGAGGAGGGAAATCCAGAGTCTGACATCTGATCTTCAGATTCCATTGTTATGTTTGGGAACACTGAGCCATGGAGTGTGTCACAGGTTAGGATTTACAGAAATGCGCTAATCCAGGGCGTCTGAAATTAGGGTCTAATGTACAGACTTCAGGGAGTCCATACGTTCCTTGAAATTGCATGCAAAGTTCTGTGTGCTTATTTTTCTGGAGAAGGGCCCCAATCACATTCTCAATGGGGTCTATGACTTCCCGAAAGTTGAAAACCACTGGATCTAATAACCTATCAACTTTAAGTTCCTTGAGCAGATGTGAGTCTATTTCAAAGCTAATGGAAGATTCCATCCATCCCTCCACTTCTCTTGGTTGGCTACCTGCTGTGATTTTTAACACAGTCTCCATGGATGGCTGATTTCTCATCACAAGTATTGCAAATGTCCTTCTATTACACTTGGAGTGGATATCCTTTCCCACTTTACTAGAGAGGAAGAACTGTGGGCACTGACTAACCTTACCTATTCTTTAAGACCGTCGCTCCGGACACTTCAATTTTAGGAGTCCTGCCACTATGCGGTGACAACTAAGTAATTTGCTTAGCTTAAAAAAAAAAAAAACAACTGAGGTATAATGGACATAAAATATTAGTTTCAGGTGTACAACTTGGTGACTTGATATTTAGATACATTGCAAAGTCACCACCACAGTACATCTAGTTATCATGTGTCACCAAAGCTAACACAATATTACTGACTACATTCCCCATGCTGTACATGAAAGCCACACGACTTGTTTTAGAACTACAAGTTTGTACTTCCTGATTCCTTTACTGTTTTGCTCCCCACTCCAACCCATCTCCCCCTCGGGCAATCACCAGTCTGTTCTCTGTCTAGGAGTCTGGGTTTGGTTTCGTTTATTTTTTCAGATTCCACATATGAGTGGAGTATGTCTTTTTGGGTCTGTTTATTTAACTTAGCATAACATCCACTAAGTCCATCCGTGTTGTTGCAAAAGGCAAGATTTCATTTGTTCTATGGCTGAGTACTATTCCATCATACGTATAAATATACATACGTCTTTAAAAAAAATTTTTTTTTTGAGAGAGCGAGAGAGAGGGAGAAACAGAATCCCAAGCAGGCTCTGTGCTGTCAGTGAGGAGCCCAACACGTGGCCTGAACCCACGAACCATGAGATCATGACCCGAGCTGAGATCAAGAGTCGGACACTTAACTGACTGAGCCATCCAGGCGCCCCCCATTTGCTTATTTTTGCTTTTGTTTCTCTTGCCTTTGGAGTTAGATCCAAAAAAACATCACCGAGAGTGACGTCAAGGAGTTTACCACTTATGTTAACGTTTTCTTCTAGTTTTATGGTTTCAGGTCTTCAAGTCTTTAATCCATGTTAATTTTTGTATATGGTATAAAATGATGGTCCTATTTCCTTCTTCTGCACGTAGCCGTCCAGTTTGCCCAACACCATTTACCGAAGAGACTGTCTTTTCCCCATTGTATATTCTTGCTTCCTTTGTCAAAAATTAACGGACCATATATGAGGGTTCGTATCTGGGCTCCTGATTCTGTTCCACAGACCCACGTGTTTTTGTGCCAGTACCATACTGTTTTGGCTACTATGGCTTTGCAGTACAGTTAAAAATAAGGGAGCATGGTAACTCTGGCTTTGGACTTTCTCAAGATTGCTTTGAGTATTCGGGGTCTCCTGTGGTTCCACATAAATTGTAGAATTACTTGTTCTAATTCTGTGAAAAAATGCCATTGGCATTTTGATAGGAATGGCACCAAACTTGTAGGTTGCTTTGGTTAGGATGGAGAGTTAACGATGTTAATTCTTCTAATCCCTAAGTATGAAATATCTTTCCATCTGTCTGATTCTTCTTCAATTTCTCTCATTAACGTCTTACTGTTTCCAGTGCAAGGTCTTCCACCTCCTTGGAGGTATTTTATTCTCCTTGATGTAACTGTAATTGGGATTATTTTCTTGATTTCTCTGGTAGTTCGTTATTCACATATATAGAAACACAACAGATTTTTGTTTACTGATTGTGTATCCTACAGCTTCACTGAATTTGTTAATTCTAGTCCTTTTTTTGTGGAATCTTGAGGGTTTTCTAGGCCCAGTATTATGTCGTCTGCCAATAGTGACAGTTCTATTTCTTTCTTTTCTTTTTTTTTTTTTAATTTTTTTTTTAACGTTTATTTATTTTTGAGACAGAGAGAGACAAAGCATGAATGGGGGAGGGTCAGAGAGAGGGAGACACAGAATCTGAAACAGGCTCCAGGCTCTGAGCTGTCAGCACAGAGCCCGACGCGGGGCTCGAACTCACGGACCGCGAGATCATGACCTGTGCCGAAGCCGGCCGCTTAACCGACTGAGCCACCCAGGCGCCCCTATTTCTTTCTTTTCAATGCGTATGCCTTTTGTTTCCTGCCTAACTGCAGTGGTGAGGACTTTCAATACTATTTCGAATAAAAGTGGTGACAGTGGGCATCCTTGTCCTGTTCCTGGTCTTTGAGAAAAAACTTTCAGCTTTTCGCCACTGAGTAGGACGCTGGCTGTAGGTTTGTTGTGGACGGCCTTTATTACGTTGAAGTCTGCTCTTTCTATACCTACTTTGTTTAGAGTTTTTATAAGCAGATGTTTAATTTTGCCCAATGCTTTTCACCGCATCTTTTGAGGCAATCATATGATTTCCATCTTTCATTTTATAAATGTGGTGTATCATGTTGATTAATGTGGATGTTGAACCATACTGGCATCCCTGGAATAAATCTCACTTGACTGTAGTCTATGATCACTTTAACGTATTCCTGAATTGGGTTTGCCAGTATTTTGTTCAAGATTTTTACATCTGTGTTCAGCAGGGGTGTTGTCTTATAATTTTCTTTTCTTGTAGTGTCCTTGTCTGGCTTGGGCATCAGGGTAATGCTGGCCTCGTGAAATGAGTTTAAAGCGTTCCCTCCTCTTCAATTTTTGGAAGAGCTTGAGAAGGATAGATATTAAATCTTCAAATGTTTGGTAGAATTCACTAGTGAAGACATCTGCCCTGGACTTTTGTTTGTTTGGAAGTTTTTGATTACTGATTCAATCTTAATAATTGGTCTAGTCAGATTTTCTATTATGTTTGGTTCAGTCTCGGAAAATTGTGTTTCTATAAATTTATCCATTTCTCCTAGATTGTCCAATTTATTGGCAGATAATTGTTCATAACAGTCTCTTACGATCCTTCTTATTTTTGTGGTATTAGTATAACTTTCATTTCTGACATTATTTGAGCCTTCTGTTTTCCTGGTGAGTCTACCTAAAGGTTTGTCTATTTTGTTTATCTTTTCAAAGAATCAGCTCTTAGTTTCAGGTATCTTTCCCATTATCCTTTTAGTCTCCTATCTCATCTATTTCGGCTCTGATCTTTACCTTCTTCCTTGTACTAACTTTGGGCTTTGTTTGTTCTTCTTCTAGTTTCTTTAAGTGTAAAGTTAAATTTTAGTTTGAGATGTATCTTGTTTCTTGAGGTAAGCTTGTATCCTTACGAACTTCTCTCCTCACTTTTGTTCATCTTACAGTTTGTGGTATTTGTGTTTGTTTTCAATTGTTTCTAAGTATTTTCACCTTTTGACTTCTTCTATGACCCAGCAGCTGTTCAGTAACGCGTTGTTTAATCTCCATGTACTGGCAGTTTTTCTAGTTTTCTTATAACTGATTTCTAATTTCATACTATTGTGGTCAGAAAAGATGTTTGAAAGGATTTCAACCTTCTTGAATTTACTGATCTGTTTTGTGGCCTAATATGTGATCTATCCTAGAGAGTGTTCTGGGTGTACTGGATAAACATAATACAGCAGCAGAGACAGAGCGTGAGCAGGGGAGAGGCAGACAGAGAGGTTAACACGGAATCTGAAGCAGGCTCCAGGCTCTGAGCTGTCAGCACAGAGCCCCACACAGGGCTCGAACCCACAAACTGCGAGATCATGACCTGAATCAAAGCCAACTGAGCCACCCGGGCACCCCTGATTTTACTAATTTTGTGTTTTAACCTTCATACTAGCTTTGTAAGTGAATGAATCCACTATTTTTACGATAGATTTCGTTTTTCTCGTGAGATTTTTACTTTCTCAGGTTTTCTGGTTATTAATCACTGCCATTGCTTTGTAGCTTAAAGAAGTCCCCTTAACATTTCTTGAAAGGCTGGTTTAGTAGTGATGAAAGCTCTGGAAAGGTTTAGCTTTAGTTAAAGCTCTGGAAAGCTCTTTATCTCTCCTTTCAATCCTGAATGATAACCTTGCTGGGTAGAGTATTTGTGGTTGGAAGTTTTTTCCTTCCAGCACTTTGAATATATCCTGCCAGTCTCTTCTGGTCTGCAAAGTTTCTGCTCGAAAATCTGATAGCCTTAATGGGTTGCCCTTGTATGTAACAATTTATTTTTCCCTTGCTGCTTTTAAGATTCTGTCTTTAAGTATTTTAATTATAAATTTTAATTATAATTATAACGTGTCTGGGTGTGGATCTCTTTGGGTTCATCTTGCTTGGAACTCTCTGGGATTCCTGGATCTGGAGGTCTGTTTCCCTCTACAGGTTAGGGAAATTTTCTGCCCCTCTCTTTCTTCTCCTTCTGGGAACCCTATAATGTGAATGTAATTCTACTTTATGTCTTTTTGGTCCCTTAAGGTCTCTTCATTTAAAAGAATTCTTTTTTCTTTCGGCTTCTCAGTCTGGATGAGTTCCACTGCCTTGTCTTCCAGCTCACTGAGCCTTTTAATGTGTTACTCTGCCTGCTGTTGAACCCCTATAGCATATTTCAGCTCAGTTATTTTTCTCTTCAGGTCTCTGACTTCTGTTTGGTCCTTTCTTATATTTTCTTTCTCTCTGATGAAGTTCTCACTGTGTTCATCCATTCTTCCTCTGAGTTCGGCAATCACCTTTATTGACTACTATTTTAAATTCTTTATCAGATTTCTGAACCTCTGTATCATTAAAGTCTTTTTCTAAGGTTCTGTCTTGTTCTTTCATCTGGAACATATTTCTCTGTGTCATTTTGTTTGCTTCCCCGTGTGTTTCTATGTATTAGACAAAGCAGCTCTCTCTCAATCTCGAAGGATTGGCCTCTGTAGGTGATGAAGCTTCTCATTCAACTTTGCCCTGGTTCATGATTATCTCTTGAACCTTTGGGACAGTCTACACCACCTGATTTCTTCTTGATGTGTCCCTGCTGTTGAGAGTGTGCCAAGACCTGTCCGTGTTCCCAGGGGAGGAATCTCATTTAACACCAAGTTCAGGCAAGTAAAAGTGAAATCCCTCAGGCCAAGAGCTTTTAAAGTATGCGGCTCAGTTGAGTGTCCAACTCTTGATTTCAGTTCTGGTCGCGATCTCATGATTGTGGGATCAAGTCCTGCGTCAGGGCGAAGACTGCTTAGGATTTTCTTTCTCTCTCTCTGGCCCTCTCCCCCCTCTCTCTCTCTTAAAAAAAAAAAAGAAAAAGTATGCAAAGAGATAGTCGTAATCCCTGTGCTGGCCGCCAGACCAGGAGATCTGGAGGTGTCACCTGGGCAACAGTTTTAACAAGTGGGGCTCCAGATGAACGAATAATCTCCTTTCTGGGAGGTCTTATAGATCTGTCATGAGGCCAGAGGAGTGGACAACAGAGGTATCTCCCTGGCTTACGCTCCCCGGGAGCACCTTATCAGCCTCTCCCTGTGTGGGCAACCTGAAGCCTACTGCCCAGGCAGGAGCTCGAGGGTAGCTGGCCTTTTCCCCAGGGAGACTGCTGTCTGTGCAGTGCTCTAGGGGTGGTGGCCTGCCAGGAACTGTATTCTCCACTGTTACCTTCCCCTGGAGCTCAGGAACGGCAGCCCCCCTGGCACTAGGGCCAGGCAACCAAGGGCAGCACCGTGTAGACCGTGCCTACCTGCTGGCTTCAACTAGGCAGGTGGAGAGCGTATGGGGCGTGGCATGCTCGCTGGCTTCAGAAAGGCAGCCGGAAGATGAGCCCGCCTGTGGGCATCAGGACTGCGGCAGGAGGGCGCCTTCCTGTGCCGGAGCACCGGCTGGGGGTGGGGCAATGCTGCGCTCAGCTGCCAGGGAGAGGGGAGCGCGGCACCTGCCTACAGGCACTCTCTGGCTGCAGTGAGGCAGCAGGATGGTCTCCTCCCTGCGTGCCGGTGGGGGCAGGGGGGGGTGCAAAACTGGCCTCACCAGTGCCTCTCCTCCGGGAGAGTTTCGACTGTCTCCCCTCCAGCTGCTGCTTTTAGATCGGCAAGTGAATTTCCTTCTCATCTAGTCTAAGCACTTGTCAAACTGCTGTCCGTGCACTGGGTCGGGGTGAATGAGGCTACAGGCAAGCTCTCTGAAAGGGGACCTCGGTCTCTACAGTCCTTTGGGTTCTTTGGATAATCAGCCCCGTTCACTTCCTAATAAGCTGGATGTTCTGGGCTTGTCTCTCCAGTGCAGGACTCGAGGGGCCTGATGTGGGGCGCCGACCCCTTGCTTCCCGGGCAGAGGCCGCGGGCTGGTGAGCTCCTTCCCTGTTGTGCGTCACTGTGCCGGGGACGGGGTTTTGGCACCGCTGCGTCTCTCTGCCTCTCTCACCCGTCCGGATGGGGTCTTTCTACCCTTTGTCGGGGAGAAGCAGAGGGAAACTTTCCAGAGGCAGCTGTAGGTGTGTGCGGGAGGAGGGGAGTCGGGATCTTCCTATATGACCACCTTGTGGAAGTCGTTTGCTCATCTTCGGAGAATTAAATCCGAATGCCTGCAAGTTAGCCAACGTTTCGGCAGCTGCGGCTCTCTGGAAGACAGACAACCTGCCCGTGCATTTGGAGCCATTTCATTTGGAACGTGCGGCTGGGCTCAGATTTCAAGGGGTCACACCAATCGTTTCCTTTTGGAACCACAGTTATTCCCCGTTTCAGAAAAACTGTGTGTGTTGTGGGGGGTGGGGGAGTGGGGGGGTGCAGCATGCTCACGTGCACACTGGGGCATACGTGCCCAGATAACGGAAAGCACATGTGTTAGAGACATATAACATACGTTATTAATTTTTACTGCTTTTCTGGATTAATGTGGGATCCAGATGACAATTTTGAGATCAGGAGTAGGTTCCCTCGTACGTGGCCCAAGCCACCTGCAAAAGTCACTACAGCCCGTGTGCCCGCGGTGGTTCACACCGATAACTGGATTTCCCTGATACCTTAAGTGCCTGAGAAGAAACGGAGGACCTGGTGACAGAAGCTCAGATGCCTTGAGGGAAAAGTAAAGCTGTGGCCTGGCCCCCAAACCCGGGAGTCCCCAGCCGTGGCTGCAACGGCACTGCCATCTTAAGCCCAGCCGGGAGACTCAGACGAAGGATGGTCTAGGCGGCCATAAAGACAGGTTCGGTGCTTTACTCCTTTCTGGAAGCAACGACTTCTGGGGCCAGGAAACGATGAGTGCCATCGGAAGGCCACCAGGGAGGACGGGAATGCCTTGAGCTGGATTCAGGAAGCCCCTTCTGAGTGACACGCTGGGGTCTCCGGGCGTGAAGTGACCTGCCGCGAGGAGCCCCAGGTTACCCAAACCTCTGCACGACAGTCGAGGGGCACAGCGTAATCTTCTATCCGCTCCGTGGGACTCAGTAAAGAGTTCTCTCGGTGTTTCAGTACTCACCCCTGCATCTCACCACTACTGGTGAGGTTCTGACTATTTTAATTAAAGGAGGACGGACTGGGAAACAGAGTATGGTAACTCGGGACCCCTCGCCTGGGCTGTCGGGCGTCTGTTCACACGGTACACTTGCAGGAGCAGCAGAGAGGCTCTGAAAGTCCCCTCGAAAGGGCAGGTGAGGCTCCTGTTACCTTTCACTCCAAGGCTGTGAGTGTGGTCAACAACTCATCGTCCCTGAAAGGCCAGCGTCTTCAACTGTTGCCCACGATTCGCGCCTCAGTGTGAGTAACAGACTCGGCACCTCCACTGCGGGCCAGGTCCCCGCCGTCCACGTGCAGCGCCCTCGTACTAAGAGCGTCAAGCGCAGGAGCCTTGTGACAGGACAGCCGAGAGCCGAGATACGTGACGGGACGGCTAAGCTGTTTTGGGGTACTTAATAAAAAAAAGACCGGGACTGTTCGGGGAAAGCTGGCCCAAAAGGAACGGCATGGAATGAGAGGTTAAGGGCTCGCTCCCCGTCACCTCTCAGCAAACATGTGGCTACTGCACAGGTGACGAAAGTCCTTTTCCGTCCTGGGCCTTCTGAAGTGAGCAGGAGAATGAGATGAAACCCTGATCTGAGTCAGGAAAAAGGTGTAGAAAAAAAAAAAGGATACTTCAAAAACAAAATTCATCAGACACATAAAAAGGAAAAGGAATGAAGGGCTTCAGATACGAACGCTAAAATGTGATTCTGAAAGCTCAGAAGGGTTGAGGAAGCAGCAAATGTGCCTGGACCCTGGAGGTGGAAAAACTC
The DNA here is from genome assembly GCF_014898765.1 of Herpailurus yagouaroundi. NCBI lineage: Eukaryota > Metazoa > Chordata > Mammalia > Carnivora > Felidae > Herpailurus > Herpailurus yagouaroundi. The sequence continues at coordinate 10,195,844 of NW_024412470.1, forward strand.
CAGGCAATGTGGAATTTTGAACAGCCTGTAAACGCACAGTAACCGAGAACGGCCTGCCAGGAAGGAGACGGTTAGCTGGCTGGTGGCTAGCCCACACCAGAACCTTGACCATAAACAGAATTTAAAGATGCAGACGTTTCACAGGAGTTTAATTTTAAGAAGTCACAAGACTTCAATGCTTTGCAAAGAAGCATGTGTCATGAAACAGATTTCTATTTGGGATCAGACACTAATCCTAACAAGAGGTAGTTGGCTCCGTGTAAGCTAAGCTGGTGACAGGCAGTGACAGGCTGTCGGTATCTGTGCCTGAACCCAGTGGGGTTGGGGGGGGGGGTGGGGGTGTGTGAGGTTGCATGGACAGTAGATAAAAATCCGCCAATTCACAGACCACAAGAGATACCTTCAAGCAAAACAAACAAAAGGAAAAATACGGAAGGAAGTCCAAAAGGGGAGACACCACGGGAGGGGAGGGGAGGAGGTGGGGAGGGAAGGAGCAGGGGGAGGGGAGGAGGGAAGGGAATACAATGAACAGTGAAGTGGCACAAGGTCACGGCATGGCAGCTCCCAAGAACTCCCATAAGCTGGGGCCACTACGCCTGGTCCATCTTATCGCCCATTTTCAACTCGAGTCCTGGTTTTGACCATCCCAACACACCATGCACTGTATCTCTGTTGGTATTTTTTCCTCTATTTGAAAAAACCGCCCTTTCTGCTCTTTCCCACCCAAATTCTCTCTCCGAGTTCTATTAACCCTCTAAGGTCCATTTCAAGTCCCACTTGTTAGAAACCTTCCACGAGAACTCCGCCACTGACCTTTTTCTTCATACCCAATATATAAATGTTCTACTTAATTGAACTGTGTCAAAATACTTACAGAAAAGAGCTTTGGCTCCTTTAAGAAATGACTGGCACTTCCGAAGGTGGGGCAGCTAGAACCTCTCCCCGCTCAGCTGGGAAGGACCCTAACAGTCACACTATGGATGGAAACACAGTAGGTACTTCCGACTTGAAGAGTCTTTCTGGAGACGCAAGGAACATGGACAAGCAAAAGAGCTCCTTGCGACCCCCATGTCTGCCCTCTGCCTGAAGAAACTAAAAGCAGTGGGGGGGGGGAGGGTGGGGGCAGAACTTTGGGCTGGGAGTGTCCAAAGACAGGGAGACCCGGGGGGAGGGAGCAATATCATGTTTAGCTGTAAGACAAACCAGAATTTGGGGGACACTTGGGGGGGCTCAGTCAAGTGTCCGACTCTTGGTTTCAGCTCAGGTCATGATCTCGTGGCTTCGTGGGTTTGAGTCCACATTGGGCTCTGTGCTGGCAGTGCGGAACCTGCTTGGGATTCTCCCTCTCTCTGTCTCTCTGCCCTTCCCTACTTGTGCCGTCTTTGTCTCTCTCAAAAATAAACTTAAAACAATATATATATACATAATTAAAAAGACAAACCAGAACTTGTTATGGGCACTGAGCAATTGGGAGTCAAATGACAAAAAGCCTATCTAGTTATTCAGATCTATAATAATTTCACACAAAAAAGTGGGGGCCTGGAATAGCGTATACAAAAACCATTAACCCTTACTTGGGGTGGTCATGATGAATGAGGGGAGCTACTAGAATTCAGGGGGCAGAGGTCAGGATGCTGGACAATCTGCAAGGCACAGGGATAGTTCCACATCTTGTGCAATATTCACATAGGTTAAAAAAAAAAACCCTTATTACTACTATATTAATCAAGACAGAACCTCACTGGTTTACTAGGCAGTGTGACTTCAGAATACATTCTTATAACTACCCCCACTATGCTGGGAATATTGTTTCTTTCTGAACTCGAGAACTGTTCATCTCATGGACGCCTGGGTGGCTCAGTTGGTTAAGTGTCTGACTTCGGCTCAGATCACGAACTCATGGTTCGTGGATTCAAGCCCCGTGTCGAGCTCTGCACTGACAGTATGGAGCCTGCTTGGGATTCTCTCTCGCTCCTCTCTCTTTGCCCCTCCCCCGGCTCTCTCTCTCTCTCTCTCTCAAGATAAATACATACATTAAAAAAAAGGGTTCATCTCAGAAAATCACATCACCGGTGCCAGAACCACTCTTGGAATCTGGATCACTGTCAGGACACATTGGCATCAGTCTGCATTTCTAGCAATTGCTCTCGGGGACAGTATGCATCGGTGCAAGTACCTGACTTGGTCACTACCTCTTCTATATGATATATAGCGCCTGAACATTATACATAAATAGTCATGAATTCAACAGACATTTACTCAATTCCTACCATGTGCCAGGCACTGAGGACAGAGGAGTGAACAAAACAAGAAAAGAAATTCCTGTCCTCACAGAGCTTCCTTCTTAGAAAACGAGAGAGGAGGCAGAGACACAAAGTATACAGAATGTTAAATAAGTACTACGGAGGAACACAAAAGCATGGAAGGAGGTTAGCGAGTGTGGTGGGTGGGGAGGGGCATGCGGGTTTAGACACGGTGCCCAGGGCGCCTCTGCTAGAAGGTGATCTCTGAGTAAAAACGTCAGGAAGTGAGGGGCAAGCCATGCAGCCCTCAAGTGGAGAGTCGCGGGCACGTCTGAGGTGCCAGGAGGACATTTAGCAGAGAAGAGCAGCAAACGATAGGAAACAGGTGAGGCCTGATGGGCCAGAGAGAACAGGGCTAGCACTGTAACTTGGGAGTTGCCTACAGACAAAAGACAGATGGGACCAAATGGTATCACTCTCGGGGAAGGAGTGATGGGAACATGTGGGTTAAGAAGAATGAGCATGGGGGCGCCTGGGTGGCTCAGTCGGTTTAGCATCCGACTTTGGCTCAGGTCATGATCTCATGGTTTGTGAGTTCGAGCCCCACGTCGGGCTCTGTGCTGACAGCTCAGACCCTGGAGCCTGCTTTGGATTCTGTGTCTCCCTCGCTCTCTGCCCCTCCCCCACTCTCTCTCTCTCTCTCAAAAATAAATAAACATTAAAAAAAGGAGGAGGAGGAGGGGAGGAAAGGGAGGAGGGGGGAGAGGGAGGAGGGGGGAGAGGGAGGAGGGGGGAAGAACATGAACAGGTCTTGAATCTCATGATTGATGAGATCGAGCCCCGCATCGGGCTCCACACTGATAACACGGAGCCTGCTTGTTCTCTCTCCCTCTCTCTGTGACCTTTCCCCACTTGCACACATGCATGCTCTCTCAAAATAAATAAACAAACATTTAAAAAAAGAAGAACGAGCATGAGGAGAAAAGGGAAGGTCTGTGGTTTCATCACATCACAGAGAGTACCTTTATCTGAGAAACCAAACTCAATTTGTAACCTACATTGATCCATTCATTCATTCACCAGTATTTGAGCACTGATTACAGGCCAGGTACTGTTACCGACTCTTATAAACATTAGGTCCCAGACCATAATTAGGCCGTATCCAATTAGACCTAGGGAGCATTTTCTAAAGGAACATGGACAACATATGATGGGTTACAAAACTGTCAGTCAACATTCACTGAGTGCTTTAAACTGTGAGGGATTACAGAAGAAAATGGGGCTTCTTCCCTTCCATAACTTCCTGGAGTGTTGCAAAAGCAGAATTTAAAATATTTAAAACCTTTAAAATCTTGGCAGTCCAAGATGGCGACATAGGAAGACCCTGAACTCAATGTCCTCCCATGGACACACTGAATCTATACATATAGAGCAATTCCTCCTAAGGAAGAACTGAGGATTGGTTGAACAGCTTCTGCACAATAAACAACAGAAGGACCACATAGAGAACGCCAGGAGAGGGAGACATGGCTGGAGGTGCCAGCCAGTGCCATTTTTTACGTCTCCCCCCATCAAGTCATAATAGCTCAGGTGAGAACAGGGCCAGCCTGCTAGGGCCACCCCAGCTCCAGCTGTCCATCCCCCCAGGGTAACCCCAGCACAGCACTCCCAGGGACGCCTGGCCCATGCCTATCTAGCTGCCAGTAATAGTAGGGGACTTTAATATCCTACTTATAACCACAGATCATCCAGACAGAAAAATCAATACAAAAGCATTGGCCTTATTAGACCAAATGGACTTAAAACTTAAGAATACACACTTCCTTCCCTCCCTCCCTCCTTCCCTCCCTTCCTCCCTTCCAAATAAACATTTTCAAGGGGTGCCTGGGTAACTCAGTTAAGTGTCTGACTTCAACTCAGGTCATGCATGATCTCGTGGTTCGTGGTTCCTGAGTTCGTGCCCTGCATCAGGCTCTGAGCTGACAGCTCTGAGCCTGGAGCCTGTTTCTGATTCTGTGTCTCCCTCTCTCTCTGCCCCTACCCCACTTGTGTGCCCTCCTTCCCTCTCCCTCTCTCAAAAATAAATACACATTTAAAAAAACTTAAAAATGAGGCACCTGGTGACTCAGTCGGTTAAGTGTCCGACTTCAGCTCAGGTCGTGATCTCCTGAGTTCGACCCCTGTGTCGGGATCAAGACTGATAGGTCAGAGCCTGCAGCCTGCTTCGGATTCTGTGTCTCCCTTTATCTCTGGGCCCCAACTCCACTAGTACTCTCTGTTTCTCAAAAATGAATAAATGTTAATTTTTAAAAATTTTTAAAAAAAAGAATAAACATTTTCAAGTGTACATGGAACATTCTCCAGGATAGATCACATGTTCAGCCCCAAAACAAGTCTCAATAAATTAAAGAAGACTGCAATCTTACCAAGCAAGCATATTTTCTGGCCACAATAGTACGAAACTAGAAATCAATTACAATAAGAAAACTTGAAAAAAAAACCTACAAATAAGTGGAGACTAAATATGCTACTAAATATCCAATAAATCAATGAAGAAATCAAAGAGAAAAAATTTAAAAATACCTTGGGACACAAGGCAATAGAAACATAACTTTCCAAAATCTATGGGATGGAGCAAAGGCAGTTCTAAGAGGGAAATTCATAGCAGTACAGGCATACATACCTCAAGAAACAAGAAAAATCCCAAATAAACAATCTAACTTCACACCTAAAGGAACTAGAAAAAGAACAAACAAAGCCCAAAGTTAGTGGAAGGAAGGAAAGATGAGAGAGGAAGTAAATGAAGTCGAGATTTAAAAAAATAATAGAACAATGTAAAAGTTTTTTTTCTTTTAATTGATAAGCCTCTAGTCAAACTCATCAAGAAAAAAAGATGGCCCAAATAAAATCAGAAACGAAAGAAGTTAACAACTGATACCACAGAAATACAGAGAATCCTAAGAGAAACTCCTATGAACAATTATACACCAACAAATTGGAAAATCTAAAAGAAATAATGCCAGAAACACAAAACTTTCCAAGACTGAATCACGAATATTTAGAAAATCTACTCTTGAGTTTGGGATGCCTGGGTGGCTCAGTTGGTTAAGTATCTGACTTTTGGCTTCAGCCCAGCTCATGATCTCACAGTCATGAGATCAAGCCCCATGTCAGGCTCTGTGCTGAGTGTGGAGCCTGCTTAAGATTCTCTCTCTCCCTCTCTCTCTGCCCCTCCCCTACTCATGCTCTCTCTCTCTCTCTCTCTCAAAAATAAAAAACCTGAATAGAACAATTACAAGTAATGAAATTGAATCAACAGCTTAATATTAAAAACTCTCCCCAAACAAAAATCCAGCAGAAGACAGTTTCACAGGTGAATTCTACCAAGCATTTAAGAAAGAGTACTTATCCTTCTCAAATTATCCCAAAATACTGAGGAGGAAGAAACATTTCTAAACTCATTTTACGAGGCCAGCATTACCTTGATGCCAAAAACCAGACAAAAGCAACATAAGAAAAGAATATTACAGGCCAATATCCCTGATGAACGTTGACATAAAAATTCTCAACAAAATATTAGCAAACTGAATCCAATAATATGTTAAAATGATCACATGCCACAATCAAGTGGGATTTATTCCAGGGATGCAAGGATGGTTCAACATCCATGACTCAATCAACATGATACACCACATTAACAAAATTGAAGGTAAAAATCGTATCTCAATAGATGCATTAAAACACTCAACAAAGCAGGTATAGAAAGAGCATATCTAAACATAATAAAGGTCATATACAACACACCATCAGCTAGCATCACTCACTCAATGGGGAAAAGCTAAAGCTTTTCCTCAAAGATCAGGAACAAGACAGGGATGCCCACTCTCGCCACTTTTATTCAACATAGTACTGGAAGTCCTAGCCACAGCCATTAGGCAAGAAAAGGAAATAAAAGGCAATCCAAGTTGGAAAGAAGCAGAACTGTCACTATCTGCAGATGACAATATTACATATAGAAAACTCTAAAGATTCTACCAAAAATCTATTAGAATTAATGAATTCGGTAAAGTTGCAGGATACAAAATTAAGTTGGTTGCGTTTCTATATGCTAATAACAAACTATCAGAAAAAAATTAAGAAAACAATCCCACTTACAATTACATTAAGAAGAATAAAACACCTAGGAATAAATGTAAACTAAGGAGGTAAAACGCTGTACTCTGAAAACTATAGGACACGGACTAAAGAAAATGAAGACAAATAAATGGAAAGATATACCGTGCTCATGGACTGGAAGAATTAACAGTTAAAACGTCCACACTAAGTAAAGCAATCTCCAGATTCAATGCAATCTCCATTAAGATACCAATGGCATTTTTCAGAGAAACAGAACAAAGAATCTGAAGATTTGTATAAAACCATTAAAGACCCAAATAGCCAAAGCAATCTTGAGAAAGAAGAACAAAGCTGGATGTGTCATGCTGCCTGATTTCAAACTATACTACAAAGCTACAGTAATCAAAACAGTATGGTACTGGTATAAAACAGACACACAGATCAATGAAATAGAGAGCCCAGAAATAAATCCATGGATAAATGGCCAATTAATCTATGATAAAGAAGCCAAGAATATACAATGGCAAAAAGACAGTCTCTTTAATAAATAGTGTTGGGAAAACTGGATAGCTACATGCAAAAGAACAAAACCGGACCTCTGTCTTACACCATGCCCCAAAATAAATTCAAAATGGTTTAAAGACTTGAATGTAATATCTGAGGCCATAAACCCCTATAGGAAACATAGGCAATAAGCTCTCTGACATGGTCTTAGGAATATTTTTTAGGATGAGTCTCCTCAGTCAAGGGCAATAAAAGCTAAAAGAAACAGAAGAGATTACATCAAACTAAAAAGCTTTTGCACAATGAAGGAAACCACTGGCAAAGCGAAAGGCAACCTACTGAATGGGAGAAAATATTTTCAAATCATACACCCGATAAGGGCTTAATATCCAAAATACACAAAAAACTTATACAAGTTAATGTAAACAAAATAAACAACCCTATTAAAAAATGGGCAGAGGACTTGAAGAGACATTTTTTCCAAAGAAGACATCCAGATGGCCAACAGACACATGAAAAGATGCTCAACATCACTAATCATTACGGAAATGCGAATCAAAACCATAACGAGATATCACCTCCTACTTGTCAGGCTGGCTACTATCAAAAAGACAAAACATAACAATTTTTGGCAAGGATATGAAGAAAAGGGAATCTTTATACACTGCTGGTGGGAATGTAAATTGGTGCAACCACTATGGAAAACAGTATAGAGGTTCCTCAAAAAATTAAAAACAGAACTGTCACATGATCCAACAATTCCATTTTTGAGTATTTGAAGAAAACAAACACACAAATCTGAACAGATATATGTGCCTATATGTTCACTGCAGCATTATTTACAATAGCCAAGATATGTAAATGCCCATCAACAGATAAATGGATAATGAAGGTGTGGTATCTATACACAATGAAGTATTAGCCATAAAAAAGTATGAGATCCTACCATCTGAGACAACATGGATGGACTTTGAGGGTACTGTGTTTGGTGAAATAAGACAGAGAAAGACAAACGCTGTATGATTTCACTTATGTGTGGCATCTAAGAAACAAATGAACAAAGGACAAAGAAAACAAAACAGAAAAAGACTCGTAGATAATACAAAACAAACTGTTGGTGTGTTTGTAAATGTTGGTTAACAAAAGAGAGAGGGATGGGGGGGGGGGCTGGCCAGGCAAAATAGGTGAAGGGGGATTAAGAGGCACAAACTTACACTTATAGTAAGTCAAGATGTAATGTACAGCATGAGGAATATAGCCAACAATACTGTAATTAGCTTTGTGGGGATCGTTTTGTATAAAAATACCAAATCACTGCGATATACACCTGAAACTAATAGGATATTGTATGCCAGTTATCCTTCAATAAAAAAAACTATACTGGGTAAAATATCACGCAAGTGAATTTCCTCTGAAAGGCCTTTCCTTACTACCAAAACTGAAGTAACCTCCCCAAGTCATGTCAGCCCTTTTTCTTCAAAGCACCTGTCACGTGCATAATTAAACACTGGACTGTTTTCTTGTCTACTGATGGGTGTCTTCCCTACTAGATCATCGGCTAGGTCAAGTCAGGAAGCAGGTCTGTTTCATTCACCACTACTCACACCCAGAGCTAGCACGGCACCTGCCCGGCACCCAGCAGACAATGAGAAATACAGAAAGTGACCTTAGTGTTAAGAAGGCTGACCTCTCATACCTGCTAATTATGTCATCAGCTAACCCTCTGCTTCCTGAAAATTCCACCATTCTTGGCTCCAACCTGAGAAAGTGCCATCCCAGAAAGGTTCCAGAAAGGGTGCTAAGCAGCAAAGGATTTCTAATGTCCTCAAACACAAAAATAGTCCCGCTAAGACCTCGTCTCTGAAACACAGTCACTTCTCTTCAACCTCTAGTTTATATATTGAATTCCTAACCATCCACAATGATTCATTATTACTATTATTATCATTATTATTGAAATATAGTTCATATACAATAACAAAGACTCTCTTAAAGGTGACCAGATGAGATTGATCCCCTGGGAAATTTTGAGTCCTATGCTACAAAGGTCTACACTATCTATTTGGGCAAGTTCCTACTTTTTCCTCAAGTTCAGATCCTCTGCGGCTTTTGATAGCCTCCTAGGAGAATTTTGGGAAACCTGGCTCATTCCACAATTGTTCGGAGATGGATGGTATTAGACTTGCTTTTCTCTGGGCCTGCCTACTCTTTCCCTGAGAATTCTGCCCACAAATAGGGTGGCTTTTTCATGGGATGGGCAGAAGAGTTCTGGTTCACTGATCTCAAACAGCTCCTGAAAGATCATTAAAAAGGATAGGATTAACAAAATTATTACTCGTTTCTTCAAACTGAGTTCCTGAACTACCAAACAGACATCTGCTTATGTAACTGTAATTATTGCCTCAAAAACTGAAAACAAGTGAACTGCAGGTAGGGGACCCATCATAAGACTGGGCGGGGGTTAAACTTCATTCCGAAAGCCGAGTGAACTGGGCCTGGTACCTGCTCTGCCCTGAGGTTGTAGTTGGGAGTGTTAGTTTGGGATCTGGAGCCCAACTCTAGGGATGGCCAGTAACTTTCTTGCTTCTAATAATTAAATCACCGGCACTAGCGCCTAGAAGACTGCTTTGCAGTGTCACAATCTGAAATTCGAGACCCATAAACACTGAAGCAATGTTCAGAAGCACCTCCCTGCACAATCCAGCACCCAGGGTTCCCTGCAGGCAGATTAAAGACCAAACCTCTGCCTTTGCTGCTACTGGGTCAGAAAGCACTCTTTCCTCTGAAACACCGTGGCTCTTGAGTCGCACTTAAAATCAATGTCGGGGAATTACACCTTCTTCTCGGGGCACTGACGTAGCTTTCTCTGCAATATTATTTTTGCAGTAATTCTGTGCCCATTGTGTTGGTCAGATTCAGGTTCTAAAGGGAATCCCTGAATAAGCGTTTTAGAGCATAAAGGAACCTTCCAAGGGTAATGAGGTCTGAGACTACCAAATGGACTCCTGTCCTACAGATCTGGATTAAGTAGAGGAGTCCCTCCCCCTGAAAAAAAAAAAAAAAAGGGCAGGAGTGGAGGCAGGAGGGGCGGAGATCGAGCTCGCAGGCTGGTGTCCAGAACGTTATTTGCCATTCCGGGTGTCACTTTCTCTGCAGAAATGTCAGCAGTTCTCAGTCGGCATTAAACCTGGCTGCTTTTCAATCATATAACGTTCAAAAAAGTCTAGGCATTTGAAAACACTTGTGTTTGCTACCCTCAGTTACTTGCAACTGATAGTTTTGTGGGCTTACATAAGTGAAACCAAGGAAACAGGTCTTCATGAAGGTGTTTGGATTTATAAATAGTTTTATTGCTCTAAGTTTTGCAACATGCAGCCCGGCTCGCAGGCAAGTTTGGTTAACAATAGGTAAGGCTAAATAGATGTGGAGAATCTGAGGCTGCTGATTCAATCTCACTCTTAGCTGAAACCTGGATGTTGAGTCATTTAAGATTTTATTATTTCAAAGAATAGAAAAGAATTGTTTTTTAGACACAGGTCTTTGATAACAAGTAGGATTTTAAGAAATCATAGGGTGTCTGGGTGGCTCAGTCGGTTAAGTGTCCGACTTCGGCTCAGGTCATGATCTCACGGTTCGTGGGTTCGAGCCCCACAGAAATACGATCACAGAAGAGAAGTGACTGATGAGTGCCTGACAGGTGGCTGACCCTCACCTGGGCATTTTCAATGTCCGCCTTACTCCTGCAGATGGAGTAATGAGAAAATATTCTGGAAAAGATGGAAGGAAGGACGCTCCCTTTTGCTAGGGTGAGACACCAATCTAGAGAAGCCGCCTAACAAGCGAGGAAGGATCTCTACATTATCTACAGAAAAAGGAGGATATGTGCCTGAAGAGCTTGGAAGGTCGCCACCAAGATCAATTAAGGCTCTGCTCTGCTATGAACTCAAGTCCCCAACCGACGGAGTGAGGAAGGCACGGGCCGTTACCCTTGTTCAGATACTCAAAAGAAACAGCTTAACGACTGTGGAGTGTTTTTGACTTCGTAACACAGAGTCGTTCAGAACGTATTACTCTACACATTGAGGGATTTTTCCGTTCAGTGGATTCTGACACCAGTACCACATACGTCTGCAAACAGCACGACTTAGGGATCTTAGAACAAATGCACCTTCTCCAAGAATTTATCACGATTTTCAATTATTATAAAGTGAGACACAGACAAGCCATCGCTTGCTGTAGTTACACGATTACTCTCTGAGCCATAAAAAGTAACTTTTCTTTTTAGCAGGGAAGCCATTCTCTCTCTAGCTCGCTCTCTCTCTCTCTCTCTCTCTGTCTCTCTGTCTCTCTGTGGCTTCTATTCTTTGGGAAAAGGGCAGCAGTCATTTTACAAGGCTCCTAAGTCCTGGCTCTGCAGGCACGAAGCCAGATGGCATTTTGGAAAGTTTAAAGGTGAATTAACCATAAAATGCTCCGGTCAGTAAACGCCATCCGACTTGCTGAGGAACAAGCAGGAGCAGAGAGTGAGGGGTGAAACCCGGGGGTGAAGTCCAGCGGAGAGGAGTTTCTTCCTCTCATGTGTTTTACAAACTAACCTCGCAAAATCAAAGCAGGTGTTTGTTTTTTTAACACAAGAGCTGCCACACGGGAAAATGATAAATACTGGATGAGGAATGGGCACAACTGACTAAATGTCACATTCCAGCACTCCGCTCAGCTGTGACGATGACAAAGCGGGCTGGAAACTCCAACCTAAGCCTGCTCCGTCCCCCAAGGCCCTCGTGGAATGTATACCACGCGCTCTGAGAACAGCTTCGAGGCCAAAGTCCCAGAGATTCCTGCTCTTAACCACGATACTCAAATCATAAAAAAAGAGATTTTTTTACCAAGGATGTCATTTTGGTGTTTCGAACTCCAGAGAATTTCTCATGCTCTCTCATGAACAGCTAATAGGTGTCACTGATAGAGCCAAAACATCATCTTTTTAGAGGACCCGCAGTTGCCTCACAGGAGCGTTAGCACCAGGGGGAAAAGGCGGGAGGTTCTTCCCAGCATTTACTCCTGGACGAGAAAGGCTATAGGTTTGAAGGCAGGCACCCGGTAGCATCTTCTGGAAATACTTGGGTGGGAGACACAGGAAATGTGCTCACAGAAGCAAGTGGCTGAGGGCTCAGCGGACCCGGGGTGGACTCGGGGCAGGGACTGCTTTCGCGGACGTGTCTAGCCAAGTTCCCGGTCACCTGCTACCGTTCACAGAACCAGCATGGATCCTGTGCCAGATGATCTCGTAACAGTTTCTGTCTGTAAGGAGTCTACAATCAGAAAATGGGGTATGGAAAAATTACAAGACAAAGTAACAGCGTGCCCAAGTGTAACAGAAATTAACAAAGGGTAAATCTGTCCTGTCTGTAGTTCTGTTGTGAAGGATCGATTATAATTTCTCCCTGTGAAAAGTCACTCAGGAGTAAATATAGACGGTGTTTTGGAAACCGCAAGACCTATTTGTGAAATCCAGACACTAGCGGGTACAGCGACAGGCGTAACGGTTATGATCGATCCAAGACACTTCAGTTTGAGCAAAGAAATTAATAGAGCTGCCTTTAACCGAGTGCAGATACGGAGGTGCTTGGGGAGAAGAAGGAAGAGATACATTCCTTTCGGAGAAAATGGACTAAGAGAAAGGTGACTGAAGATGCGGGTGTGTTCTTTTAGTTTGTTTTCAGATAGAAGTTTTGGTGCAGTTACTGACCAAATCCCAAGTTCAGTAATTCACCTGCCACTCTCATTGTCTCAAACTTTCTCTGACGTGTTCTATCCTGCAACGGCGTGCAGGCTCACTTTGTTATAAACCACTGTGCAGCAATATAACAGGAGTGGGACCCACCAGCCTCAAACCGTGCATTTTAATAACTCATATTTGTGAAGGAGCTTGGAAAGCTCACTCCTGCTCGTAAGGATGTGGACACCACGTCCAAAGAACTGCATTTTCTCTCTGTGGAGGAAATTTTTAACAGGGAAATGAACCAGGCTGAGATACAGTGCTAAACGCTGCATTTAAGCCTCTCTGCCAAAACTGTCTACACAGCTGGACAACGATGGCCTGACTTACTGCACTTCTTTTTAGGTCTGACAACCCGCGTGCATGTCCTTAATTCAGAATGGTGGGGGCGGGGCTCTGCCGCTGACAGGCATCCTTTCTGGACCCACGAGTCACTGTTCTGACTTAGTTCCCTGGCCTTACGTGGCCTGGCCTTCTGGTCTGTTTGCCTCTTGGGAAACGCTGCAGAGGCAGTAGTTGTAGTCTTCCCGCAACAGACGATGCACGAGATGATCCCACGACGCAACACGGTGAGACGAAAAGCCTACGTTTTGCACAAACATAAAGACACTGAGCACATGGGTGTGGATCATCTATGAGAAAGGAGGAGCTACAGGAAGGCACAACCCCAGTTCATCTCCGGAACCAACTGTGCGTACCTTGTGTGCATGGAATTGGGCAAATGCAAGAGAAAACGGCATCTCGTCCACTTCTGTGATTTAGTGAAGATAAGTCAGAGCTGCAAGGGACTCTGAAATGACACAGCTCATCATTTTAGAGGCTCAGACTCAGAAGGCCCAGAAAATAAGTATGTTGGCATGAAGTCCTGTGACTTCCTTATTCCTGCTGCCTGGAGACGGTCCAAAGGAAGGCTGCTCTCCATCCCAGCCTGACTGAGGGTGATACGCTAACTGATGCAACAATTGTTTAGAAAGTGCATATTATATAAAAAGTGTTCATAATTAACTGGGTTTTCCTGGTAACACTACTTGCAACTTTTTCCCGATTTTGACCTTGCTGGGCTCCACGCTCAAAGAGCACGGACCGTGTGGGTCAGGAGACCAGTGTCAGTTCAAGCTCTGGCACTTCTGGGGCCACATCATTTTCTGGGGGAAAAATTCCCCTTGGGAAAAAAAAATTTACCTCTCTGAATCTTACAATTTCTTTTTTTTTTTTTTTTCAAAGATTTACTTATTTATTTAAGTAACTCTATACCCAGTGCGGGGCTCGAACTCACAACGCCAAGATCAAGATGCACACGTCCCTCTGACTGAGCCAACCAGGCACCCCTGATCTTTCGTTTGCTAATTTGTTTTCATTTGCCAAATACGCACCGAGTGCCTACCACACGCCCACCTTGTTCTGCAGCTGAGACGTGAATTAGACAGACAAGGGCATCTCTGTCCCAGGGGGCAGGAGGCAGATGGTGAACAAGACAAGTACACAGAATGCTTGAAAATGACGAAGACCAGGATCGAAAGTAAGGCATGGTCTGGAACAAGTGACCGGAAAGATGATTTCTGGGAAAAGAGAACTTTCTGATCAAGCCCTGACAGAACCGAGGGGGCCGGTCCTGCAGGCACCCGGGGAAAGGGCACTTCAGGCCCCAGGGGACAGCCAGAGTCAAGGCCCTGAGTATCTGCGGCCCAGCGAGGAGGCCAGCGCACCTGGGCAGAGACAGTGAAGGGAGAGAAGGAGAACGAGTCGGAGGAGGAACCAGGGCACCAGACGCCTTACAGGCAGCACGAGGTCTGGGCCTTCACTCTAGTTAGAGGGGCGGCAGCTGGAGGGGTCAAGCGGGAGCGCCGGGAATCAACGGTTTTAACAAGAGCGTCGGGTCCAGTATTTTGTCTGCCACAAAGGGTAGGATAACCGCTCCTATTTCCAAAGTTCTTAAGGGGGGAACACGAGGGTGTCTGTGGAGGACGGCCAGGCTACCGAGTGACAGCAAATGTAACGCACGGTGGCCGTGTGGAGTCGGTGTGGCACGTGGAGAGGTGGAGAGGGCTTCGGGATTACGGACGGGGGCCTGGAGGCCAGCTCTCCTGATCAGAAGCCAGCAAGCAAAGCAGGCTTTTGTGACTTCATCAGGAACAGGAAGGGTAACACCTGACCGGCAGGGTGGCTGGGAGAGCAAAGCTTAGGTCACGCGCCTGACGCCACAGGTAACACGCGCCTCTCCGGGGAGCAAGAAACACAAGGTCCAGAGCACAGAAGAGCCCTAGCAATCAGCGACCCTGGCGTCTAGCCTTGACCTCCCACTGCATCGCGGTCTCGTCTTCTCCGTCTCTGCCACGGATGGAGGTGACGGTGGCTGCGGTGGTGTGACAGTTGAATTAATGCTTGTGACACCGCCATACGAAAGATTTGCTGCAGCCTGTTTCCACTGTTAATACAAGTGTGACTGAGCCTTACCCTATGGAGACAGCGAAAGAGTCCAGAGGAAGTTGTTGCATTGGAAACAATGTGGGATTTATCTGTTTATCTTGAAAACATCGTCCTGTCTTTTGAGTTCGATGATTTAGTGTATGGAAAGGGGAGGGGAGGGGAGGGGAGGGGAGGGGAGAGGAAACAAAACCAAACAGATTTCGGAGCAGCGGCTCTCTATCACATAGCAGAAATGGTTCCAGAAAGGAAAACCTGGCAAGTATTAAGAGCTTCTTTAAGTCCTTTTTTAGTGCTAAGAAAGTGCTAGAAAACCTGGCAAGTTTCCTATCTCTCTTTCATTTCGAGGAGAAGTTATCCCAACCGGCTTCTTGTAACTCAGTACTTCTCAGCAGGATCTGTGACAGCTCTTCCTTCTGGGGTTCTTCAGTGAACATCTGGGGGCCCGTCCTGAGTAACACAAGTGGAACCACCACGTCGTTTATGCGGGTCGCCGCTAATCTTGAGGAGAGCCAGGCTGAAGGCTTAGAAAATGCAGGCCATAAACCTTCTTGAAAGAATCTGCCTTTCTTGGGATTTTTTTTTTTTTTTTTTTTTTTAGAGCAAGACTTGAAAGCAGAGAAGGCTTGCCAGCCACCCTCTTCCACGGAGCAACAGTGACTTGTTACTTTTACACTATTAGCTCATCTAGTCAAAACACCACGAGACGCAGAAAGCCCCTAGACTGCAGCTGGCCATTGCAAATCCCAAACAACCGCACACTGTAGTCACTACCTGTTTTCGCACTAACAGCCACGATGTAATCTCAACAGAACTATGAATATGCTCAATTTAACCTTTATGTTCTAAGCAGGGACTAAAATACCCAACTTCCTATGTATAGCACGGCAGCTCTCAATTAATAGACTGTACTACACAAGGGCTTTTTTCAGATACATAAGGCAGGGCTGATGTTCTCCCAGTGGGAGTTTGTTCATATGATCAATATGATTCAATTACATAAATATTTACTTAGCAGCTGTTATGTGTTGGGCACTGTGCTGGGTGCTGCAGAAACAGAGATGAGTAAGACCTGGCCCCCGATCAAGGCGTCTGCCATGCAGTTCGGGAGCCAGCTATGTAAACAGATAAAACGCGGTGGCAGTGGCATAAGTGTGATACGGGTATGCGTGTGGCGTAATGAGAACAAAGAGAAAGGGGCCTTCCCTTGCCTGGGGAGGCCGGCTTTTCTGAAGGAGGTGACACTTGAGCTGAGCTCTGAAGGCTTCTTCAGCCTGGTCTGAGGTGGCGGAAATTCTAGAGAGGGATGGATAAGCATTAGCAAATACATGAAGTCATGGGGCGACGTTCTGTGCAAGGTGTCGCTGAAGTATAGAGTGTGAGATGGAAAGGGGGAGCGTGGGGCTAGAGAGGCGAGAAGGGACTTGGATGTCCAAATCCAAGATCGCTTGGGTCCGCCACTTAGATGGCAGAGGACAAAAGACAGTCCGCCCGTCTCTACTCCACACGTGCGGTCATTCCCCGAACCCTGAATTCCTACGCCATCTGCGGCGGGCTGCTGGGTCTCTGGCAGCCTAGTTATACACCACGGTGAAATACGAAGAAGCGGCCAAACATCCAGCAAATATCAAGCACCTGACACATCTCAGGCACCATCTCAGGGGCCAGAGGTAGAGCAACAAGAAAATCGAAGTTCCTGCCCTCACGGCACTTGTATACAGCGGAGAAATGAGAAGAAAACCAGAGTTCCACACAGGGGTGGTGCTAGGAAGAGACCAAAGCAGGACGGTGAACAAATCATGTAGCTCAAGGATGAGCAGAACATGGTCAGATTTCTCGGCAGAGTCAGACTGTCTCCATCTGTAATAGAGGGTCAACCGGAACAGGGGTAAGGAGAGAAGTAATGTTGTTTCGGAGAGGAAACTTCCTGGGAGTGGGCAGCGCGGTGGGCGATGCCCCAGGAGGAGAGCAGGGAAGGTGAAAGCTGGTCCCGACTCCTCCCCCGCCCCTCGGAACACACGGGTTACCTGAGGAACACGGGCTTAAGGAGACTGAGCTCACTGCCTGGAAAACGATGCAGTTTACAACATGCTAAGTACCATGGAAACATATCTGTTCTTTCCACAAGCATGTGAAAAATACAGGGGGAAAAAAAATAAATCACTGCGCTTAAGAACAAGGGGAAAAACAATTAGAAGGGAGCTTGGAAGTAGAGAAACCGCCAAATCATAGCTCCCTCGGAAAAAACCTCCAGAAGAGCCCACGCTCCCGAGAGTCATGGGCCTTTACACAGAGGGTGTTGGCCGTAAGCTTCCTTGAAAAGGCCTCTGGGAAAGTCTGTGGTATGCCCAGTAGACGCTGTTGCCAACACCACCGGGAAACGTCTACGGGCTGAGGGAGTCTCGGGAGCGAGAGCACACCCACGTGCGCCCCTGTGAAGAGCTCCCTCCTTCTAGCACAGCCCCTCCGGCCTGGTGGTCTTCACTCCCGATAAAGAACTCCCTGCTCCTTCTCTGGCGCTTCCTGTTTTTATCCAGCTTAACCAGGGGTTGGGTTGTGCAGTGGCTCTGGTAAAGGGCCTACTTACCCACAATAACGTCTCTTGCGGTCTCCAAAACGTCCTTGGCACAGATGGGTGACAAAGAAATATGTGCAAAGAAACTTTATATATAGTCCAGAAAACACAAGAACCAGAATGCCTGCAATAACAATGGTCTCAAAGGGTACGTGGGTTTTTGGTAGGCTATAGATAGTGACCGGGGTGGGGGGGGGGGGGGGGACCAGCCAACAGCGTGCTCAGGAGCCATGACCGCTTGACGTGAATTCTGAAAAATTCACGGGGTTCTCGACACAAGCGTAGAAGCAGAAAGAGTGGTCTGCAATCTCACTGAAAAGACAAAGATAACTGGACCGCCGGTTCGGGGAAGACTGACCCCGTACATTCCCTATGACAGGTAAACAGAAAGGCTAATAGCAGATGTTTTCCATTTAAGCTCAGCTATCTCCCCTGTGCTAAACAGACATAATCAGGGGCGCCTGGGTGGCACAGTCGGTTAAGCGTCCGACTTCAGCCAGGTCACGATCTCGCGGTCTGGGAGTTCGAGCCCCGCGTCAGGCTCTGGGCTGATGGCTCAGAGCCTGGAGCCTGTTTCCGATTCTGTGTCTCCGTCTCTCTCTGCCCCTCCCCCGTTCATGCTCTGTCTCTCTCTGTCCCAAAAATAAATAAATGTTGAAAAAAAAAATTTTTAAACAGACATAATCAGAGTAACCATGGACATCCTACATGTTCAGCAAGACATCTGTGTTCAGGAGGGAAGCATTTCTCATGAACAAGTCTCTGAGGCAGAGGCAATAAAATGGATAAAATTGTACGCAAAGAGCTAAACAGGATCCTTTAAAAATGAGGTCAGTTGGCTCAGTGGGCTAAGCGTCCAACTGCGGCTCAGGTCATGATGTCACTGTTCAGGAGGTTCGAGCCCAGGGTCGGCCTCTGGACTGACAGCTCGGAGCCTGGAGCCTGTTTCCGATTCTGTGTCTCCCTCTCTCTCTGCCCCTCCCCCGCTCTGTCTCTGTCTCTCAAAAATTAATAAACATCAAAAAAAAAAATGAGGTCAATTACATGGTCAAGAAAAAGTAATGTGGTTTTGGAGCACTACTTGCCACTTTCTGGAGTATATTCTGTTCTGCGTAAGAACACACAGTCCTTGGGGCGCCCGGGTGGCTAAGTCGGTTGACCACCTGACTTTGACTCAGGTCATAAGCTCGCAGTTCATGAGTTCAAGCCCCACATCAGGCTCCGTGCTGACAGCTTGGAGCCTGGAGCCTGCTTTGGATTCTGTATCTCCCTCTCTCTGCCCCTCCCATGCTCATGCTCTGTCTCTCCCTCTCTCTCTCTCTCAAAAATAAACATTAAAAAAAAAAAAATACACAGTCCTTTCTTCCACATCAGACCATTATCGATGGACACCTGCGTGAGTGTGAAAGTTCCTAACTGTTGTCTCTGCTCATGCACGTTCAGTCCAACCTCTGTGTACATACAAGTCATTTAAAACATTTTTTTAAATGTTTATTTATTCTTGAGGGAGAGAGAGACAGAGCGTGAGTGGAGGCGGGGGGAGGGCAGAGAGAGAGGGAGACACAGAATCTGAAGCAGGCTCCAGGCTCCGAGCTGTCGGCCTAGAGCCTGACGTGGGGCTCGAACTCACGAGCTGTGAGATCACTACCTGAGCCAAAGTTGGACGCTTAACCCACTGAGCCGTCTAGGCGCCCCTACATACAAGTCATTTTGCACACTGCCAGCAGAATAATCTTTCTCGAACATCATTGTTACCGTGTCCTTGGCCTTTGATGGTCCTTACTACATCGCGAAGAGTGGTGAACGGATGCCTCCTTGTGGCAGCGATGAGGGACCAGAGAAGGTAATGAAGTAAAGCAGTGAGCCATGTGATCATCTGGAATAAGAGGTTTCCAGAAAGATGGAAAGGCCTGAGGCATAAAGGAGCAGCCAGGGCAAAGATGCACAAGAAGAACTGTGGGCTCTTGGTGGAAAGAACAAGGCGGGTGGGGTGGTGGTGATACTGGAAAGGAAGTTGGAGAGATGGACAGAGATCAACTGAGCCATGGAGGCCGAAGGAGGAGTGTGGACTTTAATTGCAGGTGCAACTCATAATGACTTGTAAGAGTAACTCAGTAAAGCCCTGTTGAACAAATGAATTATTAAAGTCCAGTCTGAACTACTTATTTTGTCAGATGAGGCCTGAAGTTTACAGTAAGGTTTAGGAGGAAGAAAAATATTCTTGGGCACGCCCAACGTGTTCAAACGGAAATCCTCTTTTCACCGGCCAAAGTCTTTCATTACTGAAACTGACCAACGTCCATCTTTCTAAGTCAAGGGAAAAAAAAAATGAAGTTACACATAAAAATTTCTCTCCTGATTTTGTCCCAGGACTCGAACGCCATCTCAATAAAGTGAATGAGTAGCAAGTATTTATAATTAAGATACTTTTAAATACACACACACATTTTAGGATGGAGACAACTTCCAATACATACTATCTGAAAATTATCACTTGTTTGCATGATGGAGTTACATATGCCAGTTTTCTAAGCACGCCATGACTCGTGGGATACTTCACGACTGAACAACACATTCACTGCATGTGACAGACAGCCTCTAACGTCAACCTCTGTGGGCCCTGCATCCCAGTATTCATACCCTTGGCACCCTTCTGTTGAGTGTGGACTGTAGTTAGTGACTTGCTTCCAGTGACTGAAAAAGGATAAAAGTTGATGGGTTATCAACTCTGAGATTAGGTTACAAAGAGACTGTGGCTGGGGCACCTGGGTGGCTCAGTCATTTAAGCGTCTGACTTCCATTCAGGGGTCATGATCTCACAGCTTGTGGGTTCAAGCCCCATGTTGGGCTCTGTGCTGACAGCTCGGATTCTATGTCTCTCTCTCTCTCTCTCTCTCTCTCTCTCTCTCTCTGTCCCTCTCCCGCTTGTGTTCTCTCTCAAAAATAAACATAAAAAAAAAGAGAGAGAGAGACTGTGGCTTCTATTGGGAGCACTCTCCTGTCTGCTCATTCTGAGAGAAGCCAGATGCCATGCTGTGAGCCGTCCTACGAGAGGCTCATGTGGCAAGGAACTGGGGGAGGCCTGTGGCCAACAGCTAGTGAGAAAGCACAGCACTCAGTCCAACAGCTCATAAGGAACTGAAACCCAATGGTAATGATGTGAGTAAACTTGGACATGGATCCTCCCCAAACCGAGCCTTCAGAATGGGCCTGCAGCCCCAGCTGGTGGCTTCACGGTGGCCTCGTGAGAGACCTGGGGCCGGAGGCACCCAGCTAACACCTGGATTCCTGACCCACAGGAACTGGGAAACACTGAATGTGGTTTTAAGCAATTACGTTTTGGGGTAATTTGTTACACAGCAATTTATAACTAATCCATTGGGCCACATTTTAAAGGAGAAGCAGACCAGTTAAATTCTTGACAGTGGCTAAAATCTGAAAGACATTTACATTGCCTAAAATATACATTTAATTACTTTGTAACAGCAAGTTGACCTTCATAATATTTTTTAAACACTGACAAATATTAAAGTTAGTTTGAAAGAGCCAACTTGGAGGTGGCAGGAAAAAAATCAAAAGGTTGTATTAGTGGAAAGATTTGGTCAGAAACTAAGAAATTCCAGTTTCAAAGAGGGAGAGCTCCAAGAGCAGAAATGAACGACTAGGTTCCAATACACCCGAGAAAAATTTCGGGATTATTAGTGAATGAAGAACACAGCTGTAAGATAACATCGTTCTACAAAACATGATGGTGTGTTATGAAGATACAAAATAAAATATGAATAGCAATTAAGAAAATAAGGTGCACTGGCATTCCAATTTCTTAGTGCGACCCAGCCTCTTCAAGCCTCTGTTTCTCCACACAGGTAACAGGAGTAAGAATTCCTACATTTTAGGGTGATAAAGCACTCAGTGCAATGCTGGGCCCATGGTAAAAAACCAAAAAATACTGGTTCCTGTAACAGCTACTCTTTTCTGTTGCAGTTTTAAATTAGAATCTAGTTCTACTTTTGGGGCGCTTGGGTGGCTCAGTCAGTTGAGCGTCTGACTCTTGATTTTGGCTCAGGTCATGATCACACAGTTCGTGGGATCAAGCCCCGTGTGGGGCTCTGTGCTGACCATGCAGAGCCTCCTTGGTGCAGTCTCTCCCTCTCTCTCTCTGCCCCTCCCTCACTCGTGCTCTCTCTGTCTCTCAAAAGAAATAAACATTTTTTTTAAAAAAAGAATCGAGTTCTACTTTCAAAGAATATCAGGTTACTTCACAGCTTGAGACACTTAGAAAACTTAGCAGAAAGTTCAAGAAACCAAAATTTAACCAGAGTTAAGAATAAGGTTTGCTCAAGAAAGTGAAAAGACACACCCACGGAATGAGTAAAAATATTTGCGAATCACGTATCTCGTAAGTGACTTTTATTTAGAAAATATAAAGAACTCTTACAAGCCAGTAATAAAAAGACAAATAACCAAACTGAAAAATGATCTGTTGACCAATAAACATACGTGAAAAGATGTTCAGCATGATTAGCCGTTGGTAAAATGCAAATGAAAACTATGAGCTGACAAACCATTTCACACCCACGGGATGAATATAATCAAAAGAAAAAAAAATAAGTGTTGTCAAGATGTTGAAAAAATGGAACCCTTGTACACAACTGGCGGGCAGGTAAAATGTGGCAAACTCTTCAGCATTTATTTGCTTGGTTCACTTATCCATTATATATGCACAGTGTGTGGCCATTTCCATCACTAAATCAACTGAATCAAAACAGTGAGCTTATCAGGGGATATAGAAAAGTCTCCAAAATTCTCTACTTTACAATAAATATGAAGCATCTGGTGTTTCATACTAAGATAAAGCCCTTTTTGAAAGAAACATGGCACCATTCTAATCCATTTCCATAAGTGCAATTTAATCCCCAAGTGTTAAATCAGATACACTGCGGCTTACTATCTATTTGAAAAATAAATTATCGAAACTAGGAAACTAACAAGGCTCTCATAAAAATAGAAGCCAAAAATAATGATGACAAATTCAGTGAGTATTTCCCCTGTCGCAACTTGAATGCTTAAACTGTACTGTGTGGGAAAATACCATTGTTTAAAAAATAAACAACAAAAAACTAAGTGGAAGATGGAGACTTAATTCTTTGAGTTCATGGAAATTTATTGTCATCAAAAAATAAACTCACGAGTTACTGGCCTTCTAAAACCTACAATCAATTCAAGTAAAAATAATTGTCATTGGCCTATCATGTAGAAGTTACAGAATTTTAGAGCCCACAGAAGACTAAAGATCACGTACCTCAACCATCTCAGTAAAACTGAACTAGTTGATAACAGGTCACACATCTGGCTGAGGACTGAGCAGGGTGAACACTAGGAGCTTTGACTCCAAGCGTGGGCCTTTTTCCTGTATGTTATACTGAGGCTAATAACCCTTTCCGAAGAGATGATAGTTCCTGTATTTGCAGAGAGTAAATGAGCCTCAAGTGGAGGGTACATTCTTTAGGATTTCTGAACCTAGGTCCTATCACCTAGCCTTCCATTAACGGAGTTTTATCAAATGGTTTAGGAAAACATGTTTATTATCTTTTTTTTTTTAATTTTTTTTTCCTTTTTTCAACGTTTATTTATTTTGGGGACAGAGAGAGACAGAGCATGAATGGGGGAGGGGCAGAGAGAGAGGGAGACACAGAATCGGAAACAGGCTCCAGGCTCTGAGCCATCAGCCCAGAGCCTGACGCGGGGCTCGAACTCACGGACCGCAAGATCGTGACCTGGCTGAAGTCGGACACTTAACGACTGCGCCACCCAGGCGCCCCTATTATCATTTTTTTTAATTAACTTATTTCTATACAATTTATTGTCAAGTTAGGTAACATACAGTGTGCTCTTGGTTTCGGGAGTAGATTCCCATGATTCATCGCTTTACATAAAACACCCGGTGCTCATCCCAACAAGTGCCCTCCTCAATGCCCCTATCACCCATTTTCCCTTCGGGGCGGGGCGGGGGGGGGGGGGGGGGGGTTCTCTGTATTTAAGAGTCTCTTATGGTTTGCTGCCCTCTCTGTTTGAAACTAATTTTTCCCCTTCCCCTCCCCCTCCCCCATGGTCTTCTGTTAAGCTTCTCAAGTTCCACATCTGACTGAAAACATGACTGACCTATTTCACTTAGCATAATACCCTCTAGTTCCACCCATGTTGCTGCAAATGGCAGGATTTCATTCTTTCTCATTGCCAAGTAGTATTCCATTGCATGTATAAACCACATCTTCTTCATCCATTTGTCAGTTGATGGACATTAGGCTCTTTCCATAATTTGGCTGTTGTTGAAAGTGCTGCCATAAACATCGGGGTACGTGTGCCCCTATGAATCAGCACTCCTATATCCTTTGAATAAATTCCAGTAGTGCTATTGCTGGGTCATAGGGTAATTCTATTTTTAATTTTTTGAGGAACCTCTATGCTGTTTTCCAGAGTGGCCGCACCAGTTTGCATTTCCTCCAGAAAATGCGATTTTTAAAAAACAACACTTCTTTTAGTGACATTAAGGCCAAATTCACGGTACTTCTCCTTTGCTTGTTGTTTTCTTTTTCTCACTCCCTGTGTTTTCCTTCTCTGATTATTCAACATGCTATTAGGAGAAGTTTTGGGCCAAAGCATCTGACCATCTTCCTAGGTTTAGAGATTCTCCTATTGTATGAGGCAGCACTTACCTCCCACTATATAAGTTTAAGTACCTGTGAGATAACAGAAAGATATATTTTGGTCTCTGCCCACAGAGTTCCTGAAACCAGGTAATTTCCTAGGTAACAGGAATGTCTTTTGTTCTAATGAGGTGACTCTGGGTGGGCTCCTGGATGGGGGCTGGCCATCAGAAAGACCAAGCCAAGATTCGAAGTCTGGAATTTTCAGCCCACTCCCCATTCTCTGGTGAAGGGGGGAGTTAATGAATGAAAATGGAGTTAATGATCAATCATGCCTGAACCATGAAGCCTCCATAAAAATCCCAAGAGTATGGGGACCTCAGAGCTTCTAGGCTGTTAAAAACATAGACAACTGGGGCGCCTGGGTGGCGCAGTCGGTTAAGCGTCCGACTTCAGCCAGGTCATGATCTCACGGTCTGTGAGTTCGAGCCCCGCGTCGGGCTCTGGGCTGATGGCTCAGAGCCTGGAGCCTGTTTCCGATTCTGTGTCTCCCTCTCTCTCTGCCCCTCCCCCGTTCATGCTCTGTCTCTCTCTGTCCCAAAAATAAATAA
>NW_024412470.1:10220842-10237146 GCF_014898765.1 Herpailurus yagouaroundi
CCCCAACTCCACGGGGACAAAAGTTCCTGCATTTGGGACCCTCCCAGACCTCACTCTATATCTCTTCATCTAGCTGTTCATCTGTATCCTTTATCACATCCTTTCATAAACTCATAAATGTGTTTCCCTGGGTCTGTGAGCTGCTCTAGCAAATTCATGGAACCTGAGAAAGGGGTCAAGAGAACCCTTGATTTATAGCCAACTTGGACAGAAGTTTTGGGTAATCTGGGGACCTACCTGTGATTGGCATTTGAAGTGAGGTGGGAGCAATCTTATGGAATGGAGCCCTTCAACCCAGGGATCGGGTGCAATCTCCAGGTAGAACTGAGCTAAACTGTAGGACATTCAGCTGGTGTCATGGAGAACTGCTTGGTAAGGGGACCGCCTCCCCAAAATGGTGGCCACAAGTGTCCTGATTATTCCGTGTGGAGGAGTAAAGGAGGAAGACACAGGAGAGGAGGGCTATAGGTTTTTCCAGCACAGTACCAGATACTTCAGTTCCCAGACTTCCCTGTAACGAGGGTGTGGGCATGTGACCTAGGCAATGCCAACCAAAGGCACCAGGCTCTAGACCAAATAGAAGCCATGGCTATGAAACTCCTCTGGGGTGGGGGGGTGGGGGGGGTACTGGAAGCAGTAGCATCTGGTTTCAAGAGTCACCCATGGCACTGGTTCTGGAAGCAGAATTTGGAATCTGTGTTATCAGTGGTGCACGCTCTGTGGGGTAATTTGGGGCTCTGTTTTTGCTTAACAAACCTCGAAGTCTATTCCTCTGACTCTCCTAGAAATTCTGCTTATGTTATCAAATTCTGCTTAAATACCCCGTTATTTGAAACTAAAGAAAACTTACACATAAAAGCAGTAAAAAGTTAAAAAAAAAAAAAAAAAAGCTCTATTATATTGTGAGCTTACCTAGGGCAGGGGCCTAATGTATAATTTTCATATTAAATAGTATCTGCTCATAAAATGCCATCTAACATTTAGTAGGTTCTTCATAAATGTGGAATCAAACTGGCTATTTACAAAGTAGTACTTATTAACTGTACGCTTAATGAGGCTCTGTGGGATGAGAGAGAGAAGACAGCACTAACAGGACAGTACGTTTGCTAGAATGTATGAGAAGAACATGATTAACTGAACTCAACTGAGGGAGCAAGAGATTTTTAATGTTCACAGCCTATTCCATTTTTTTTTTTAAAGTTCATTTATTTTGAGAGATAGACAGAAGCAGAGAGAGGGAGAGAGAATCCCAAGCAGCCAGCCTCCATGCCGTCAGCACAGAGCCCAATGTGGGGCTCAAACTCATGAACTGTGAGATCATGACCTGAGCTGAAATCAAGAGTTGGATGCTTAACTGACTGAGCCACCCAGGCGCCTCACAGCCTAGTCCTTCTAAAGGCACTTTACTAGCTATTTTAGTCTCACTGCAGGCCTGTTTTCCTGGGAAAACACAGGGCCACATCTATACAAATGCAGACAGTAACTTCATTCGTGAGAAGACAGACTGCTTAATTTTACTACAAAGTGGTATGTTTTATTTTGAACGTGGAACTGATCTATTGGTCTGGGACAAGCTAGTTTAGGGAAATGACTAACATTTATTTCCTAGAAAATGGGGGGAAGAAGTATGTTTAAGTACCATGGAAAAAGCCAGCAAACTTTGAAATCAATGTCCACTAAACTTGGATGGAATGAATTTCTTAAACAGCGCTTTAATTAGGTAAACTTAGGAGGGCAAGGAAGCTGAAGCTTCCTACTGTTTCCATTTTAAGATAGTGGTGAAAAAGTCTTCTCAGTTTACCATGGAAATTCCAGGGAACTCTTGGGTGAGTGCGTCTATCTTTTAAGAATATAAATATGTCATCTTTTGGTTGGCCAGCACGCCAAATTATGTGCTTAATATTAAAATATTTATAGATGACTGGAACATAAACGCAGCAGCTGTTACTCTGGAATTATGGGAGCATAAACTCGTATTCAATTCTCCTGTCTTCACTAGTCGCAAACTGTGCTTGAGGGCAAGGCCGACAGGAGCCAGTGCTGGGGCCACAGGAAACTGACGGCAAAAGACTATTCAGAAAGTTCACTGATGGTTCCCCGAATTTCATAGCCACTACAGCTGCGAAACAGGGATCAAATTGTCATGAAGCCTTTTGGGGACCAAATGCAATTATGTATGTCAAAGAACCCCACGATATGCTTAACACACATGGTGGGTGCTCAAAACAGAGGAACTAAACCTGAATTTGCAACTTAAACTATTTAGTGATATAGACGACGGACGATTAAAAAGCATTTTGTTTTGGAAGGAAAAAACCCTCCAAGATATTTTAAGCTGTGGTAGATATATACTGAGTAGATCTTGTAAATGCTTTATTTTCTTTATTTCTACTCTCATTCTAACCACATAGCTCATGTTTGCATACTGTCTTTACTCATAATTTTGCACTATAATTTTTACATTATTTAACCATGGATATTTATTACTTTAAAATGGGAGAGTCTGGGGTGCCTGGGTGGCTCAGTCAGTTAGGCGTCCAACTTCAGCTCAGGTCATGATCTCACAGTTTGTGAGTTTGAGCCCCGCATCCGGCTCTGTGCTGACAGCTCAGAGTCTGAGGCCTGCTTCCAATTCTGTGTCTCTGTCTTTCTCTGCTTCTACCCCCAACTCACACTATCTCTCTCCCCTTCAAAAATAAATAAACTTAACACACACACGGGAAAGTTTATGTAAAGATCTCACTGTCAATTAGGGTGGTCCCTGCTTTCAACACTGTAAGGTATGTGGCACCGTGAATTATTTTGTGTATACCCATGTATGATAATTCAGCCCCAAGCCACACAGTGATCATGACGGAGTGAGGTGGTTTTCTAACAAAAGACAGAAACGTCTTCTAAGACACGCCTTGCCTTTCCCCACATCAAATACTAGGTCATTTTGCTTCAAATATAAAAATGTTTCTGCTTTCCAAGAATGTCCTTGTGGTAGGAAAAACATTACCTTTCACATTTAACTCACGAGCTGTGCCGGGGGTGGGGGGGGGGGGGATGTAAAGACCTGGCTTTGGGTCACAGCCCCTCAGTCATTTGCCTCCACCTGTTTTCTTACCCGTGTCAGGAGGCTGCTGTCTCCTGCCTTCCATAATCCCCCTCCTGCCTGTTGTCTCAGGCTTCCAGCTCTGAGATTCTCTCTGATCTACGTAGGTCCTGCTTCCCAGTGAGATTATGAGCTCTCTGAAGGCATAAATCACATGGTAGGGTACCTCCAAAATCTGTGCATTACGTAGCAGAGTGCCATGTGATGGCTATGTGTGAACCTGAACGACAGCCGCGTTACGCTATAAAACAAACGTGGAACCAGATTATCAGAGCTCAGGAAGCGAAGCCATGATGGCACACTAACCCTTATTATACATTCACAGTGGGGGCTCCATGATCTGACCTTCCAGTCAAGCAAGTGCACTAGGCAGTAATGAGCTGGGAGAAACGATGAACAGGCTAGATTTGAGGTGAGGTATTCTGTCCTTTTGTCTCCATAAAACCCCCACAATATTCCCGACTTCTGGACTCACTCTCTGTACCCTGTGACAAGCCAGCATGGTAAGCGGCCTAAGATGCTCCCTCCGCCCCTAAGCCCCACCTCGAGGTGTTCGCACCCCAGTGCAGCCCCTCCTCCAACGTGCCAGGTTCCGTCCGTGTAATCTATAGTCTGTGGGGAAGAGACGGCGTGTCACTTCCGAGACCAGGTTTAAAGGACTGGCTTCTGTTTGAGGAGCTCTCTCATTCTCTCACTCTCTTGCCCTCTTGGATCACGGATCAGTTGCTCTGGGGGAAGCCCCAGGAAGAGGCCCTCGTGGTGAGGAGCTGAAGCGGGCTGCCGACAGTTGAGTGAGCTTGGGAACAGATCCGTCAGCCCCCGTCAAACCTTCGGCTCTACCCACAGCCTGACTATAACCCCACGAGGGACCTAGAGCCACACGCACCCCGCTGAGCTGCTCCCACATCCCTGGCCCCCAGAAACTGTGACGTAATCTGTGTGTGTGTTCAAACTGCTGTTTCTTGCCTAGATGACTGTAACTTTCTAACTGTTGCTTCTGTAAAAGTATCACCTCCGCCCCCCCAATCCATCCTTGCTGTCAGGGAAGTATCTGAAACACGATTCTACTAGTGCCTCTCCTCTGCCCAAAATCTTTTGGTAGATCCCTATTACCCAAAACTCCACATCTTGTCCTACAGGCCTTTGGGAACCGAACCCTGCTGGCCTCTCTGGCTTCCTCTGCACTTCAAGGCCCAGGCACTTAAATCCTACTTTATTTTATTTTATTTTTTTCCACGTTTATTTATTTTTGGGGACAGAGAGAGACAGAGCATGAACGGGGGAGGGGCAGAGAGAGAGGGAGACACAGAATCGGAAACAGGCTCCAGGCTCTGAGCCACCAGCCCAGAGCCCGACGCGGGGCTCAAACTCACGGACCGTGAGATCGTGACCTGGCAGAAGTCGGACGCTTAACCGACTGCGCCACCCAGGCGCCCCGCTTAAATCCTACTTTAATCTCCCATGCAGGCTAACTAGTTTTCTTTCTCTGATATCCACTGTTCCCAGAACGTCCCACACACTTGGCCGATCCTATGAATCCTTCAGGATTCAGTTCAAAGATCACCCTGTGAATGTGAATTTGTTTATTTAATTAAATTTTTTTTCTTGGATACAAATGGCAGTACCTGGTATGAAGAAATGGTATCGTTTCCTAGATACCAATGACAGGCTGTACACATTTAACTCAATCCAACCCATTTTGATGAGCACCTACTGTGTGTTAGGCACATGTTTTTCAGGAGGCACTAGGACTAACGAAAAACATTGAACAAATAGGGTCCCTAACCTTGAAGAGCCTACAGTTTAGCAGTGAAGTTAGACAATAAGCTACTGATGATAAATAATATGAATGTTACACAAATAAAGAGTTCAGAGTATTCGGGGCAGTGGAGGTGGGGGAGGGGCACCAAACCCGTTCTGTGGGCTCAGAAAAGCTTTCCCGGTATGTTTAAAGGATTTAAGAAAAAAAAAAAAAAAAAAAAAAACTTTATCAGAAAGACGTTAAATCAGGATAAAAAATGGCCCCAAAATCAAAATCAGCAACCAAAATGGAAGAGACACGGGTTGGTGGTAATATACGTGAAAGGAGCCACGGACTAGGACGGACCAAACCCACAATGTAACCGGGAAAAACACTTTGTTGTCCCCAAATGAAATACAGTCCACAGACTTTGGGGATACTCCATTATGTTCAGGATTCACAGCCCTCCTTCAGAGGTGGGAAACCTGAACCCACCCAGGACTGAGACACCCTGAACCCAGGTCACAAGAGCAGCTTCTGACAACTCGAAGGCCTTGGTGTCTGAAGCCTCAGAGGAAATCTGCGGACTACAAGTGGCTGAAGGTCTGTCGTGTGGAAGAAAGACTAGTTTTATATATAATCCTGTGGATTTGTAGGTACAGAAAGGAAGAGACAGAAGAGGAACA
The DNA here is from genome assembly GCF_014898765.1 of Herpailurus yagouaroundi. NCBI lineage: Eukaryota > Metazoa > Chordata > Mammalia > Carnivora > Felidae > Herpailurus > Herpailurus yagouaroundi. The sequence goes on from NW_024412470.1 coordinate 10,226,367, forward strand.
ATCTCCAAATCGCCAGAGCTATTTAAAGCAGGCAGTCTGCATCCTCGGAGGGGACCGTATCTAAAGTGGCTGGCCACGGAGCAAAGTGTTGCAGGAGAAAATCCTAACACCGGAAGGGAGTTACCCTGGATGACTGTACCCTGGATGCCTTTTAACCCGGGTACTTCATGGCTGGACAACATGAATATTAATGAGTCTCTCCTTGTCCTAATCTCCACTGTAGTGATACCAAGTGGACCACATTTCCCACAAGGTCCCGTCCTGTATGGTAAACAGGATGAAAACAAAGCGATGGGCTTTAGACATCCTCAAAATAACAGTACGGTCCTCCTAACAACTCCGCTCCTAGCAACAAACTATTCTACGGTTCACATTTGCCTCATTATTTAATCTAAATCTTACGTTTAAGGCACGCGATTGTCTCAGATCGTAAACTCTGTAATAAATGTGGAAGAAAATATCTCTACGGATATTCGGTTAAGTCCAAAGGCAATCCTTGTCTGATTCGCTCAAGATTCCCAAAGCAAAAGTTTTAACGATCCGTATCCGTATTGTCAGCTGCAACATTCTAGATTCAGGAAAACCTAGATTTCTGAGGATGCTTTAACCTTTACTTGTAAAAGTGCAAGAAAAGGAGCATTCTCCAATGTGGACAGAATGACAGCGTCTGTGACACGCATATCCCTGACATGATGCTGGCTAGCATCCGTCCCCAGCTGTGTCTTAAATAACAAAGAAATGATCTGTCATGCTCCACAGAAAGTCAGGACCCCTACTGTTTCCAGCTGCTATCATGGTAGAAGAGAAAACCGAGGACTTGAGCCCTGAGCTTAAGCAGTTCTTCGGAAAGACAGAAACTGGAGATGATGTGAGATGGTTCAATCTTCCGATACACTACAGTAAGACCCTTGATGTTCCAGCACAAAGAAAAATGCAATCTGTGGACCTCAATATCTTAAAATAAAGAAATGATTCAGATTTTGAACAGTCAGTAGTAGGAAGCTCAAACCAACTTTTTGCTGGCTCAAATAGATGCTGATCTCTAGTTTTTATTAGTCAAAAGCTAAACCATCTGTTTGAGTAGAAACAGATTTTCGCCGCAAGGGAGACAGAGGGAAAGTGGCCTCAGTGAAAATTGATGGGACTCGGAAGGTCGGCTAGGTGCGGGGGTCTCGGGAACTGGCCCCTCTGGGTGAAGAAAGAAAAGAAGTACGAATATCCGAGAAGGCGCAGTGCAAGCCGATCCGATGTAAATCTCTGGAGACTCGCAAACGTTCCCACAGATTAAAAAGTTTATTAGCAAATCAAATACAGAAAAGACATACTACTCCTGAAAAAAAATTTACCTGTGCAACTGCCAGTAAATCTTCAAAGCAACATCATGCTCAACAAAAGTGAGAGGCATTCAAGTACAGAAAGGCAGGTCCAGCATTCACCTTCTTTTTCCCATTCCCCACATCTACTTTCAGACTGCCTTTGTACAAGAGGGCTCAGAAGAGGCTATGCCAAGTGGAGATAACCGAACGGTTTGGGAGGAGTTAAACATGGATGCCCTGATGACTTCAACCAGAGGAAATGAGGGTGGCAAGAAACAGCCACAGGACGGCTATTCCAGAATCATGGAATCAGCTTCTCCTTCTCCCTCCTTCAGCTGCCAAGCGCAATAGACTTTTCCTTTGCAAGGTCTTGGGACATTTTTCCTTTCTCTCCATCCCAGGCCTTTAACAACCTCACCCCAACACTGTTGCAATGCATCCCAGCTCACCTTGCCTCCTAACTTTTTGTTTTCGTTTACAGACCTCAGCCCGATCAGCCGTCTCTTAATAGAGCTTTCACGGTGTAATTTTTATGTTGGAGAGCTGTCAGTCATTTCCTTCACTCATTAATGGCCTCAGTCATATAGCTGCGTCTCAGGCAGTAAACACTATTTCTCACTCTCTTCAACACGCGTCCTCTCTTTCCCGTCTCCTCCCAGACGCTTTACTCAATCCCAACTGAGCACATGATGAAGTGCCGCGGCAAGCAGCTGCTGCTGATCTGTCCACTCGGTATCCGTTTCTTCCATGCTAAGAGAAGTCCACGTGTTTTTTTCCGATCACAGTGTGCCTGGTTAAAACATTGTATTTCTGAGCCTCCCTTGAAGTTAGGCCTAAGCACGTGAGCCAATTTATGTCCCATGAGACATAAGTGAAGTCTGCTAGAAATGTCTGGACAATGTTTGCTTTCCTGAAAGACGCCATGCCCTCCTCCTTTTTCCTGCCTGGAATACAGATGCGATGGCTTGAGCTGCAGCAGCCACTTTGAGGACATCTGCGGCAACCTTAGTCCTAGCATCCTTAAATTGTTGAACCAACACTGGCAACTAGACCGGTTCATTGCTGTGGACTTCTTAATATAGAAGAAAAAATGAATCCAATTTATTTAAGCCAATGCTTAGTTAAGGTTTTCTGTTACTTACAGCTAAATGCAGTCCTTATGTAAATACATATTCCTCTCCTTATCCTACTCTAAGTTTCCTTTCCAGTCCAGTTCAAGTTCTGCTTTCCAAGGTACCAAGCGAGGTTAGTCACCAAGATTCTATCACCTCTCATATATTCAAATTTTTTATCCTATGCCAGATGCGTTACGATTTATAACTAGCCGGTACTTAACTGATTTCTCTTAAAATATTAATCAGCATGTTGTTTCTGGTTTAGAACTGATCTAAATCACCACTGTTGGTCTAGGCCTAGCTGGTGATTTAGCATGGCTAAAAAGGGACCTAAGGAAATGAGCCAAATTTTACCTACATTCTAAAGACAATTTGAGTCATATTCTGCTTCGCATACGTGATTATCTTCCACTAGGAAACTGCCAATTGAATCCGAGGAATTAAAGTCAAAACTTAGGTCTTTATGAAGGTATTGTTTATCATAGCCAGTATAGTGAATATTAACACTCATCATTTTACTGCCAGTTACACATAATTAATAGATCTACAGATATACCCTGAAAGAAAACCATCTTTTTTCCGGGTGAGTAGTGTCATTTTTCTCCCTTTCTCAGTAGAAATTCTCAGTGTGGGAATTTTTGCTACTGGTCTCAGTAGTGAATCAAAAGTCAGATATTTGTGCATCTTTAAAAAATTTAAAACGTGGTATGAAGAGAAGACTCCACTCAACTGTCTGGACACAATTATAGAACACTGACATGGAATAAATTGCAAAGGAAATGCAAGCTTGCAAATGTATTTTAGGAAAGTAGGTAATTTGCAGACCTTTAAGAAAAAAAAAAATGGACTTACAAAAGTAAAAGGCACAACTTCCAGGCACAGTTCTCTTGGATAACTAGCCTGCTTGTGTAGAACATGTCTAAATAGGCCAGTTTCCAAATACATTTTCTTTGGGATCACAGTTTTATGAAACCGGTGATCATCAAAAGCAGTTGTATCAACATTCTCTTATTATTAGAACCAACACATTTATTTAGTTGGTTTTCTTCCTGCCCTTCTATTACGTCCTCTTCAACTAAAAAGGTGTTTCATTGCTAGTAAGTTCTTCTCAATTTTCTTCACGTGGAAATTACTTCGAGATTAAATATACATACAGTTTAGCCTTACAGTCATTTGTTCATCTACGTGAACCCTTACTAAGGACAGGGTAGGATCTGAGTTAGAGTTTTCTCTTCATTACTTAGGTATGACACTAACTTAGGTATATGACACACAGAGGGCAGGAGAACAGTAAAACCCAATCAGTGAAAATGGTGGTCAAATTATGGAACCTGTTTGCTGATGGCAGTGTTCATTCTCTGTGAAAGATACTTACAAAGCAGCTACCATTAAAACACGATCTCTACTATGGTCTATTTTGTTGAGTTACTTATGAAGAAAGAAAGAAAGAAAGGAAGGAAATGAACAGTTTTACCACAACATAAGTGGAAATCATTTAAAAGCAGGAAATGTTGACTTATAGTATAAGGAAAACTTCCAGAATCCTTTCTTTAAAAATAGCAATAGCCTTTAATTTATCATCCACTGCTCTGCCAACCATCTGCAATCATTTTTTAAAAGCGTTTTTAAAGCATACCTAGCATTTTATTTTACTTTAATAATTTTCAGTGTGAAGAATTCCCTCAAAGAAAGCCTTTCTTACAGCTTTACTAACCTGTTTTCAAAGGTCATACGAGACAAAGGAAATTCAGTAACGAAAGGGATTGCAAAATGAGGTAAATTACAAAAATTAAACTGGCATAGAGAACAGAATGACGTAACTGCTATTTTCTAAACGGCATGAGTTTCACACCCATATCCTAGTCTCTTTAGCTATTTCTTGTATAGACTTTTTTCCACAGCTCAAAACCACAAAGTAGAATCAATATACGTTATGGTTTAAGACCCGATACTGACTTCGGAATCTAATTTACTTTGCCAAAATTGGAAAAGCAAATTCCTCTTCCCAAATATCCCTGTCCAGGATACGACATAAACCAACGGCTCAACAAAATTTGATTTTATGCCTTCTATCACCCTCTCCAAAGCCTCAGGCACCACTTGAGTCAGCGAGAGGGATCAAGCCCACAACTCATGTTCCTTCGCAAGTTACATATAACTTCTGCACTCAGAAATGGTGGAAAATATCTTTCATTCAAATTTCTCAAGCCCTGGGGCGCCTGGGTGGCGCAGTCGGTTAAGCGTCCGACTTCAGCCAGGTCACGATCTCGCGGTCCGGGAGTTCGAGCCCCGCGTCCGGCTCTGGGCTGATGGCTCAGAGCCTGGAGCCTGTTTCCGATTCTGTGTCTCCCTCTCTCTCTGCCCCTCCCCCGTTCATGCTGTCTCTCTCTGTCCCAAAAATAAATAAACATTGGAAAAAAAATTTTAAAAAAACAAAAAAAACCCAAAAAAACCCCAAATTTCTCAAGCCCTTACACTGCTCAGGATGAAAAACTTTGATGTTAGAGATGTCCTCACTACACCTCTGCTCTTCCAAATGGTGCCCGAACGTTTCTGTGTGCACATAACTTACACTCTTCAGATTGTAAGTGATACAAATTCATACCCGCAATAAGGCCAAAGAAATCCAATTTATGGATCTTGGAGAGTTCTGTACTTCAATTTTTTTTTGACATTTATTTTTTTTTTGAGACAGAGAGAGGCACAGCATGAACAGGGGAGGGAGGGTCAGAGAGAGGGAGACACAGAATTTGAAACAGGCTCCAGGCTCTGAGCTGTCAGCACAGAGCCCAACGCGGGGCTCGAACTCACAGACCGCGAGATCACGACCTGAGCCGTAGTCGGACGCTTAACCGACTGAGCCACCCAGGCGCCCCCTTCCATTTTTTGCATGCATTTTCCTTTGTACAACAAGCATTGAAAAGGAGGTTAATGGGGCGCCTGGGTGGCGCAGTCGGTTAAGCGTCCGACTTCAGCCAGGTCACGATCTCGCGGTCCGTGAGTTCGAGCCCCGCGTCAGGCTCTGGGCTGATGGCTCAGAGCCTGGAGCCTGTTTCCAATTCTGTGTCTCCCTCTCTCTCTGACCCTCCCCCGTTCATGCTCTGTCTCTCTCTGTCCCAAAAATAAATAAACGTTGAAAAAAAAAAAAATTAAAGAAAAAAAAAAGAAAAGGAGGTTAATAATTTCAATTCACTCTTTACCGTGAATTCCAAATCTCGACCAATGTGGTAGAAAGGTTAACTAAGTACACATTTAAATTCATTTACATTTGAAAAGATTGGAAAAACCGTGCTTGCCAACTGTTTTTAATCATGTGAAGAATTAAAATAGTAAAATCTTTCAAGTGACCACAAAGTAATGACCAAATAGCATTTACCTTACTTAATTAATCTGTCATTCAACAAGCGTGAGCCTATCAAATTCAAAACACACGAATCACACTGCATTATATTGCGCTCACCGAATGTGCACAGCCTTACCCACTAAGGGATAAAGTGGTATAAAAATCTACCTTAAATTCTGGAATCCCAATCATTTTTGATATTCATATATCTGTCTTTAACACTGAAATAACAATATACTCATTAATCAGGATGTATTCTATACACTATTTAAATCCCGGCTCTTGGCTCTTGGCTCTCGGCTCTCGGGGGTGCAGTGGCCGTACAAGCAGTACAAATTACTTTGTTGAGCTTTACCGTCTTCATCTATGAAAGGAGGATAATACTTAGCTGGCAGGTGAGCATTACCTGAATTAGCACAGATCAAAGTGCCTCGTCTTGCAATTTTCTTACACACCAGACATTGTGGTAGGTGCCGGGTTGTAATTGGCAAACATAACATGACAGACAAACGTGCTGTCCTCACAGAGAAGCTGGCTGAGCTAACTGAGGAGACACAGAAGGAAAACTAGACGAGCCAGGGTTTCATGAGAGCATATAAAATGAAGCGTTTCAAGAGGAAGGAATGTCAAAATACGGACTTCAGGGGAATGACTGCGAAGGGGTACAAGGAAACATTCTGAAATAAGGAAAACGTTTGTATCATGATTGAGTGGTGGTTTCACAACCGTTTACATTTGTCAAAACTCGTTAACCTGTACACATAAAATTGTTAGTTTTTACTGTATGGACGTTATACTTTAATAACTCTGGTTTCTAAAAGGTGTATACATCATGAAAGACCAGTTTTGTTTTTAAAGGCAAGGGTTCTAGATGAAAAGGTGATAAAGAGGGGTGACAAGTGGGTGTAATATATGGTGTCTGGATTCTAAATCCCTCCCCACAAAAAGCTGTAAGGAGTATTTTGGGGGCAAACTGGAAATGTGAATGGACTATATGTTAAACTGTATAGTATCAACGCTAAACTTATTTTTTTAATGTTTATTTATTTTTGAGAGAGAGAGAGAGAGAGAGAGAGAGGGAGAGAGAGAATGAGAGTATGAATCGGGAAGGGGCAGAGAGCGAGGGAGACACAGAATCTGAAGCAGGCTCCAGGCTCCGGGCCGTCAGCCCAGAGTCTGACACCAGGCTCGAACTCATGAACCGTGAGATCACGACTGGAGCCCAAGTGGGATGCTCCACCGACTGAGCCACCCAAGCACCCCTAAACTTATTTTTTTAATGCTTACTTATATTTGAGACAGAAAGAGTGTAAGCAGGGACGGGGCGCCCCCCCCCCCCGGACAGAGGATCTGAAATGGAGCTCTGGGCTGACAGCAGCGAGCCAGACATGGGGCCCAAACTCACAAACCGCAAGACCATAACCTGAGCCGAAGTCGGATGCTCCACCGACTGAGCCACCCAGGTGCCCCAAACTTTTTTTAAGTGTAGTCACTTTCCTGTGTTTATGTAGAATACCCCCTGCTTAGCAGATGCATATTCAAGCATTCAGGGGTAAAATGTAAGAGTGTCTGCAACGCGGTCTCAAAACGGTTCAGAAAAAAACCCACAACGTGAGTGTGGAGGAGAGAGCCAGAGATGAGCAAACCCTTCCAAGAGTGTTTCTCTGAAGGGCCACAGGGAACCTGGGCGTTGGGGGAGGGCCGCCCCACACCCGGGCGGTATTAACATGCTGTGTGTAGCGATGGGGCGGAGAAGACGCTGACCGCGCAGGACGGGAAGCGTCGGTGCAGAGGCCAAGGGTCTGAAATCGTGAGAGGGGCCGCGACGCGGGATCCAAAAGGAAGGAAGCCCCTCCCGTGACGGTGAGCGTGACAACGACGACCGTGACCCAGGGGCACGCGCGACCAGGCGGAGAAGAGCCAGAGAAGAGCCAGGCGCTATTTAAAGCGCCTTCGCTCATTTCGTTCTCTCGCCAACTCGAAGATAAAGGTGTAAGGCATCTCTCCTTTCGCCGATGAGGCGGCCGAGCTACGGAAGAACGAACTGCCCTGCCCAGCCCAGCCACGCAGGGCAGTGGGAGGAGTGGGATGCTTGGAGATGGGTTTTCAAGGGCAGTCAGTGCATCAGTGATGGTGATGAGGTCTAGAGGATGACCATATGGATGGGAACTGGGTCCTAAGAGGCGGGGGTGCTGGATGAATCCTCTGTGCGGATGCTGAAGTTGTACAGAGAGCTAGCAAAAACAGTGACGGTGAGTCATCGGTGATGGTGGGGGAGGACGGCAACAAACAGGGGTCAGAGGAGTAAAGCCTGATTTTATACAGTTTAAGATGTCAGGGGGACTGAGGGGGAGAAGGAGGAGAGATGATGTGGAAGTTGCCGTGGGGAGCAAGGATACACCCACCCCACCTGCAGGCTCACAGGCACATGAGGGGAGGAGGCAAAATCAGATTCTAACGTGAGACGGATCCCCAGAGCAAACAGTGAAGGGACCGCTCAGAACGGAGCCCGAGGACGCCACACGGTGCTTAGCACGTGCTATACATTCAACCAGTATCTCTTGAATTTGAATCTTAACTTTTCAAATGGTTTACTGTACTCTAAAAAGGAAAAAACTGAATTTATTTACCAAGAAATCCAAGCCAGGTTAAAAAGGAAATGATCCTCTAAGTGACTGTATTCTTTAAACCCATGAAAGGCTCATTTGCAAAAATTGGTCCCCGGGCCAAGATAAACAGAGTGGAACAGCATCTTATTGTTTTTGGCTTAATAACTATGGATAGCTCACTGTTATAAAAATGACACCGGGCATTCTCTTGCATAAGAACATAATATCAGAACACGATTCCGTGAATTCTGTCTTTTGAAGCTTAGATAACAGCCTTTCTGAGCATGAGCTGACCAGAACTTAAATCTATTATGGTTCAAAGCACAGAAAACTAGGTACCCATGAAATAAGAACAGACGATTACTTCCTAAACATCTTCTTTCGAGTGTAAACATAGTCTTTGGAATGTACTGTTCTTCTTGACGTAGCTGTAGGACTGCTCCATGAAAGCTTTGGAGGTGTGCCTTTGCTGAAGGAAGAGAGGTTCTCGGTGTTCCGGTTTGTTTGTTTTTTAAAAATTTGTTCTAATGTCTTTGTAAGACTAAGAAAATGTCATAATGCTTTTAGACATTAGCAAAGCAAAGTTTTTCTTTTATATCTATAAAGCTGCCTCCTGAGCATTTCTAATAAGCGGTCGGGAATCGGCTCATTGAAATTCTATAGTCCTCTACGGTCTTAAAATGTACAATGAATATCTAATACTTTTTCTCCAAGACTAAATCTTACTGGAATTTATCTAGAATCCCAGCGATTTTTGTTTCGTTTCGTTTTGTTTTTTAATAATTGTATGTGGTTGTTTAACTATGACCGTCAGTCAGAATGTGAACTAGCTCAACTACAGGTTATTTCCAGGAGCTTTTCATTTTTGGCTTACCCATAAACTGTGAGGTTCCTACTCCTAGACAGAAAAAATACGGGTAGTTCCATTACGTCCGAGAAATGGACTTGAGAAGGATGGCCAGTCCCCCCGGTTTCATTAGAGCCCTAATATGATGTGTCAGAGAAAGCAATTAGTCAACGATATACACTGTGCTCATTTACAACAGACAGCTGGCATTGGGAGTAAGCTCCTTCTCTTTTCCATGAAGAACCCAGCTGGAAATAATCTCTCCTTTACTAAATTTCTTTAGTACTTCGTATATTCCTTATGGGACTTTCTCTTTGGACCACAGTGATTTCTGGGCTCTTTTCTTTTCTTTTTTCTTTTTTCTAGATTATGAGCAAGATGTCTTAACATCTTTAGATGATACCAAGGTGTTACAACATTATTTGTGTTTTCAGTAATACCCAGCACTAGTAGGAAAACAAAATGCAATCGTGACAGTATCGAAATCAAATTCATCAGTATTATGGACTAAACATAAATAGGCTTCTGATGTTTGGTCTGGGAATCATGTCACCATTTATATAACACAAGAAACTGCTCGGAGTTCCTAAAACCCAACTTACAAGTTCACTCTCAGAAGCCGGCAGAGGCCTCTTATACTATGTGTATCACTAGAAAGGTCACAGAAAAGAAGTCTGTAGAGCAGTCAAGATGCTAACTTTTCCAATTTTGTAAGTAAGAGAATGAATTTTTTCTCTTAAGACTACAGTAATTTTAAAAGTAACTTTAAATTAAATCTTTTACTTTTTAAAAGAGTTATTTTTAGAAAGAGTATAGGAATTTAAAACTAGTATTTTGTAAAAACAGTGGAAAATGGTTCAAAATTAATGCAAGGATATATATCTGACCAACCAAACATTTTAAATGTCTTTTAGTTAATCCAGAGAATATTGGTTAAGTAAAGCAATCCCATGTTGTTATTAAACCAAAACTTCAACTTACCATTTATGTTTATTGCTGGTAATACAATTGACATCTTTGGTCTTGTGGTCTTGTTATGGGTGGTAGCTGGTAACAGCAGGTGATCCTAAGAATAACAAAAAACAATTTGTTGTAACAACTGGCTTAGTCCTATAACAGGCCAAAATCAGAGTTTCTAACATGCCAACGTTTCATTGGGATCATAAAAAATGACCTTTTTTAACTTGGCAGAGAGGTCATTAACTACAAATCATCTCATGATTCATTTATTCACGATGCAACAAACATTAACGGAGTGTCTATCATTACCAGGTGCTATGTAGTAGTCTTGGAATACTCACACATTCTAATAACATACATGCTGTGCTACACCACACAGAGTATTGGTCAAGGAGTCAGAATGGAGGGATTTTTTTAAATTTTTCATTTTATTTCAGAGAGAAAGAGAGAGAGACAGCTTGAGCAGGGGACATGGGGAAAGGGAGAGGGAGAGGGAGAGGGAGAGGGAGAGGCAGAGGGAGAGGGAGAGGGAGGGAGAGGGAGAGGGAGACAGAGGGAGAGAGAGGGAGAGAGGGGGAGAGAGGGGGAAA
>NW_024412470.1:10237246-10239220 GCF_014898765.1 Herpailurus yagouaroundi
GGGGGGGGAGAGAGAGAGAGAGAGAGAGAGAGAGAGAGAGAGAGAGAGAGAGAGAGAGCGCGAGCGCGAATCCTCGCTAAGTGTGGAGCCTGATGCAGGCTCAATCCCATGGCCCTAGGATCATAACATGAGCCGAAATCAAGAGTCGGACACTCAACCAACTGAGCCACCCAGGCGCCCAGAACAGAAGGATTTTAATTCTAGTAAAATGAGGGAGCTAGATGAGGTAGTATCACAAGATCCTGAAATTAATCTACTCAATAGAATCATCTTCCCTTTTTTTTTTTTTTTTTTTAAAGAAGAGGGACATTTCTACCCCCACCCCCACCCCCCTGCCCCACAAGTTCCAATCCAAAACTACCAACACATAAGATAGAGATTCTGATTGATGTTAAGGCTAGGGCCTGGAGCCTTGCCTGCTTAGCCTCCCCTTTTCCCTTTGAAACAACCAAGTATTAGACTTCTTCGGGTAAGCAACAGGTACGTACCAAAGAAGATGTATAGTTCTTGCCCTTAAAAAGTATTCAGTCCAGTGGAAGAGTAAAAGACAATTATAAATGCATGTCTAGCACAATTTTAAAGTTCCAAATATTATACTGCCAACTTCTGATCATCTATAAGTGACCCGTGGCATCTGAAGTTTCTGGTTTCCAACCACGCAAATACTCAAAGCACGAATACGCCAAGAGGAGTCTGGCTTCAAACGAGAGGGAGTGTGTGTGTTTTGAAAGAGGTGTGCACCTCCGCAGGTACCCTGAAGTAGACTATAAATGACGGAGGACTCTGATATTAACTATTGTTTGAACATCGATAACTCCTTCTTCCTAGCAAAAACAGGAAGTGTCACAGCAAAAGGAAAGAAGAGAAACGACAACAGTGTACATTAATGTTTCCACTTAAGGGAGCACAGAGCCCACCCTGCTATTAAACCCTCATTTCCTTCTCCTGCTCCTCTGCGTCCCTGCTTCATCACTCGTTCGGGTGACGTAAGACTACAAGCAGGACTGAACAGAGCGGAGGGTGACAAAAATGCGGTGCAACTTGGTTCAAGGGTCCGTGTGATTATGAAATGAAATGATCAGCAAAGCTAAGGGGGGAAAAAAGAACCTAGAATGCAAAAATCAAATGGAAACGAACATACATGAACAGAGCTGTCCAGAACACGTTTCCAGTAACTGCTTGTACTTTGTTGAACTCAAGGCAACATTTCTGTGAGAACAGTTTTTTGGTTTTTGTTTTTTTTAATGCAGGGTAAAGATAAGTGAAGCTGTTCTGCTGGATTCCAACACGGCAGCGGCAGCACGGGGGTTTTTTCTTTTTTTTTTTTTTAAGTGCATTGTTAGACACAAAGATCACACATTTCTGGGTAAGATAACATAATATAGCCAAGAAAAAAAAAAAACTTTGCTGATCTTCATGCCATGGAAATTATAAATACGATAATTCCTATAATTAAAACACTGCTTCAGGGCCCCCAAAATCGAATGAGAAAACAAACCAACAAACTCGCAAGCCCCAAATTAAAGCGACTATAAAAATAAACACGCTCAGATTCCACTGGCCACGGGTTAAGGTCAGGCTCAGACTTAAATCTGAGTTTCCGGCTCAAATCTAGATGCCATACTAAACATTGTTTTTAAACGTGATCTTCTGAACATAATGTCTCCTGCTTTCTTTCTTCATTAAATTTCAAAGTAGTTACTTTTGCAGGAGGAGGCCAAAAAACACATTATTATTTATGAAAAAGAATCACATCTTCAATGCATATCAGTTATTACAGTTCACCAGCCTTACCTCTAATTATTAAAGTTTGCAAATGGGGGAGGGCATCTATCAAGTTCAAGTTTTTGTGTCCCACAGGGAATCAAAGCTGGTATAGTACAAATCCCAACGGTGCTTATATTAAAAAAGAATGTAGACGGGGCGCCTGGGTGGCGCAGTCGGTTAGGCGTCCGACTTCAGCCAGGTCACGAT
>NW_024412470.1:10249220-10281001 GCF_014898765.1 Herpailurus yagouaroundi
GGCCTGGCCCAGCCACTCGGGCCCTTTGGGTCTGTTGTGGCCCAAAACCACTTTCTCCCGCCTCAACTCAGTTTGCTCTTCTGACTGTAATTTTCTCTGCCCCACTCCCCCCCCGCCCCCCCCAGGTCACGGCTCTTCCTAATATCCACCCAGGACAAGCTGAGCCCAATCTCACTCCCAGAAATGTGCTCCTACCAGGAGGTGTGGTAGTATCACCTCCACTTGCTTCCCTGGTTTGACCAGGCTGCCATCCTAAATCCCAACGTGGGTTACAGGGGCCCCGAGAAGATGTGGGGGGAGAGGAAGACATTTAAGGGCCTGTATGCCATAAGGCATAAGGCAGGAGAGATCAAAGCCAAGTTTCTAATTTGATACTCTTGATATTTATTACCAGTAAAATAAGCCATGGAGTACGTTCCTAAGGTTACTAAACCACTTTCATTTTGGTTATGTGACTTTCAAATTAGTTTCCCTAAACCTTTAAGATTTTGTACTTAGTTTTTACAGTACTGGCGGTTGGTTTTGGCTACCCAGCATTTGAATATCTTGTCTGTTGGTGGGGTTTTGTGAGGGAAAAACCGCAGAAGCCTGAAGGGGAGACATAATTTCTCTCCCAGCTCTCTGGCCACTAGGACACAGACGTGTGACCTAAGCTCGGCCAATCACATTTTGCCCTTAAAATTCAAAGTCTTGGGCGTTATTGGCAAATAAGGACTGAAACTTAGAGTCCTCGCGCGATGGGAGCATGCCATTGGCGGCAGTGCTGGTGGCCGTGGGGGTGGCCAGTGACGAGCTGTTCTAACCCAAGCTTCTTGAGTTTGGCTGTGTCCTTAGCTGCGTTCGGTTCCCACCCCTGTTCTGGGCTGAGCTCTCCAGCATTCGCATGGCGTCTGTGAACAAACAGCCTTCCATTAAATTCCTTTTCTGTAATGTAAGCAATTTCTGCTTTCACTTAAGTTACAGTAAATTTCTGTTGTTTACAACCAAGAACAATCACCGGCACAGGGCTGGGATTCCATTTCTGACATATTTGAGACGGCCGGTTAGTATCTGACCTAGCATTTCCCCCCAAACGTTAATTTTAATTAGATTAATCATGGTATCATATTAGGTAAACAGATGGAGTCATACATCAGACCCCCATTTGATCCCTAAAGTAATGCAAAGTGGCTCTGTCACCATCATTCTCAATGAAACTGTCCTTATAAATATTATATTCTAATGGTCAAACCCTCTGCTTTTAGCCAGTCCTCCCCCTACTTGCTCCCTGCAGCATCTGACGCTTTCAACTTCTCCTCCAACTCTTAGCCTTCATTGTGCTCATTTTCCTTCGTGTCCCCACCCCCCCCCTTTCTGCTGCCTTCTCTTCCAGTCCCATCACACATTAAATATTGGGGTTTCTCAGAGGCAAACCTTTTTTCTTTTCTTGGCATTTTCTTCTAGTCCCGTAACTTGAAATGTATGTTTGGCTTAAATCTCTTGAACTTAAGAAGCCCATATTTACAAATGCTTACCAAACACTTCCACTGGTATATTCTATAGGTCCTTAAACTACAATTTATCTTCCTCCTGGGTTTCCTATTTTAATTAATGTCATCAATTTCTATTTAGTTGTCCAAATAGAAACCCAGAATGATCACGGACTCCTCCACTGTTCTTACCGTCCACACGAAATATGCCCCTTTTCTTAGTCCCAAGAGTGAATCCCACATTTAGCTCCTCCCATCTACCTGTATTCACTCCTTGGTAATGTCATTTACTCTCAGGGACTTAAATATTATCTACATGCTGATGACTCCCAAATTTGTATTCCTAGCCCATCTCACTCCCTTGGCTTTGACTCCTATATCCAACTGCCTACTCAAAACACTCACTTGGACCTTGGACCTTTCCAAGGTAAGATATCCAGAACTGGGCTCCCGATATGCCTCTCAAACGTGTTCTCCCACAGCATTTCCCATGTCTGTGGCAAAGCCGTTCTTCTCCAATGCTCAGGCCAAAGGTCCTGTAGATCTTCTCGTACTCCATATCCAATCTATCAGTGAAGCCTGTCGATTCTGCTTTCCAAATACATCCAAGATCGAACCGTCAGTCCAAGCCATTATTGTCTACTGTCTGTATAATTACAAAAGCCTCCCAGATGATCTGCTTTCACTCTTTCCTCCAAGTCTATTCTCATTACAGCGACCTCAGTGATCCTATTGAAATGTACATCAAAATGTTCTGATGACTTCTAATCTCCAAGTGAAATTAAAATAACCTCGATGGCTTTTAAGGCTGTATATGTTTGACCCAGCTACTTAATTCTCTGACATCATCTTCTACGGTTCTTTCCGCTGCTTACTCTGTTCCTGCTCACATATACCAAGCATGTTGTTGCTGTGACCCCAGAACGTCCTTTCCTAAAATATGTGCATGGCATGCACCTTCCCCTCCTTCAAATCTTCACTCAAATGTCACCTTCTCAGCGAGGCCTTTCTTGGCTGCCCTAGTTAAACTGCACAGACACATGCCCACCAAACACACTCATGTCCTTTCCTTTCTTTGCTTTACTTTTCTCCCTAACACTTACTGTTTGTCTTTATCCTTTATAAGTAAGCTTTCCAATAGCTGGTATTTTCATCTGGTTTGTTCACTGCCAAATCACCAGGATCTATTACAGTCTTTCAAATAGCAGGTATCCAAAATGGTTTATAGGATAAATAAATTAGCTACAGGACTGATAATACAATAGATTTTTAACTAGTTTTTTTTTTTTTTTTAATGTTCATTTATTTTGAGAGGGAGAGTGTGCAAGTGAGCAGGGAAGGGGCAGAGAGAGAGGGAGAGAGAATCCCAACCAGGCTCCGCGCTGTCAGCACAGAGCCCAACTTGGGCCTCGATCTCACAAACCATGAGAACACGACCTGAGAGGAGATCAAGAGTTGGATGCTTCTGACTGAGCCCTCCAGGTGCCCCATTTTTAACTAGCTCTTTGCCTCAGGGAAGCAAGGATCCATGAGACTCTTTCAGCAAGTCTGCAAGGTAAAGCTATTTTCATAGTAATACCAAGGCATTATTCGCCTCTTATCATTCTTGAAATTTACACATAGCGAAAGAGCAAGGTAAGACTGCCGGGCCTTTGCAAGAATCGAGGTAGTGGCACCAAACTATACCAACAGCACTGTATGTTTCACTGCCCCATGCTCATAGTAAAATGAATCCATACAAAAATTTAAAAAGCCAATTTCAATTAACAGTATCCTTGCTGGGGAGCGTGGGTGGCTCAGTCGGTTAAGCATCCAAGTCTTGGCTTCAGCTCAGGTCGTGTGATCTAACAGGTTCATGAGTTTGAGCCCCACTCATGGGCTGACGGCACAGAGGCTGCTTGGGATTCTCTCTCTCCCCTTCTTGTGTTGTCTCTATCGCTCTCAAAACAAATAAACTTAAAAAAAAAGTGCGATACAGATAAATGAATGTTAATGTTACAGCACATAAAGGTTCCACTGACATGGTGTCAGATTCCATATTGCAATTCATCTTTCAAGAAATGATCACCTGTTGAATTCTGATATAGTATCAAAAAATACTAATCCCCCACAATGATCTGAAAACAGTATTAAAATACTCTTCCCTTTTCTAACTATGCATCTGTACAAGAGCAGGAGTTTCTTCTTATATTTCAACCCAAACAACATCCTGCAACAGATGGAATGCAGAAATACATATGAAAATCCTGCTAGTTTCTATAAAATCAGATAGTAAAAATCTGCAAAACTATAAAAAATGCCACTCTTCTCACTAAAAATAAATTTCTTATTATTTTCGTATGAGTCACTAAATTAAATATTTTTAACATTTATTTTTAACTTTTACTAACGGCTAATGATTCTGAGCAACTTTTTATGTGCTATTGGCTTTTCACATATCTTCTTTGGAGAAAAATCTATTCAAATCCCTTGCCTATTTAAAAATTGGGTTATGGGCGCCTAGGTGGCGCAGTCGGTTGAGTGTCCGACTTCAGCCAGGTCACGATCTCGCAGTCCGTGGGTTCGAGCCCCGCGTCAGGCTCTGGGCTGATGGCTCGGAGCCTGGAGCCTGTTTCCGATTCTGTGTCTCCCTCTCTCTCTGCCCCTCCCCCGTTCATGCTCTGTCTCTCTCTGTCCCAAAAATAAATAAAAAACGTTGAAAAAAAAATTTTTTTTAATTGGGTTATTTGTCTTTTTATTGTTGAGTTGTAAGATTGCTTTAAAAAATTTTTTTTAATGTTTATTCATTATTGAAAGAGACAGAGAGAGAGAGAGAGAGAGAGAGAGAGAGAGAGAGAGAGAAACAGAGTACCAGCAGGGGAGAGGCAGAGAGAGAGGGAGACACAGAATTCAAAGCAGGTTCCAGGCTCTGAGCTATCAGCATAGAGCTCGACGTGGGACTCAAACCCACGAACCATGAGATCATGACCTGAGCCGAAGCCAGACGCTTAACCGACTGAGCCACCCAGGCGCCCCAAGATTACTTTTTATATTCTGGATACAAGTCCCTTATTAGATACATGATCTGCAAATAGTTTCTCCTGTTATGGAGGGTTCTCTTTTCTCTTTCTTAATGGTGTCCTTTGAAGAACCAAAGTTTTTACTTTTGAAAAAGTTCAATTTATCTATTTTTAGAATTTTCTTACTTGTGTTTTTGTTATTATATCTAACGCACATTTAGTTTTATAAACTTTTCCAGAGTGGCTATATTATCTTATATTCCCATCATCAATGGATGAATGATCTGGTTTCTTTACATCCTTACCAGCATTTGGTTTTGTTACTGTTTTTTATTTTCAGTCCATTATTTTGGCACAAAATATCAACTCCATTCATAATTTGGATTCCTGCTCAACTCACTTCTCCTTCCATTTCCATTCTCTATCATGTACGCCTAGGGAAAATTAATTGCCCTAATTTATGTTCCCACAATCCCTTATACCTCTCACAGTGGAATCACCTAACATATGATAGTTTGTGCTCACATGTCTGTTTCTACTGGGTAGAAAAGGTAACATCCATAATGGTGGGATCCTCCTGAAAGTACGTAAGGCATTCTATTCAAATATGTATACGTATTTTCCCAAAAAAGGATAAAGAATCCTTGCTTTTGAGGGAGAAATGTTTCAATTTCCAGCAAATAACACCTTGTTCACAAAGACTAAAAGTACTCAATAAACATTTTAGCATGAATGGCTTTTAGCGAAAAGTTGCCTCACTCAAAATTGTTTCATATCTTACAGATATGACTTCCACACTATAACAACTACTTTATTTACATTAAAGCAAAACGATTAACTTATGGACAAAATGTGTTTGAATGGTTATTTACAGTGAAACAGTGAAAAATCTTCAGCCAGGCACTTATAAGGAACAGTTTATTTTCCCAATTAATGACCATTTCATTTCAGATTGTTGTCTTCTAACATCCCAGACATGAGTTAACAGAAATGACTAACGGCTCTGGTCGATTTGTAGTTACTCTATCATCATGATTATTACTCATATCCTTAGAAAATCTTTTTTTAACCTATTTTATAGCCTTGCCCACAATTAAATGCACTCTTTTCCTAATACATCTCAAATTTCACCAAAACAAATATTATCACATACCACATGTATGTATAGATATGTATACATAACACATGTATTCTGTAGTATAATGAAATATGCCAGGAGTAAAAGGAATTTAGGGCTAACGACTACAAAGATGACTTCTAGGCGAGAAGGAGTTTGAAATTTTTGTATCCATAGCACTAGAATACTAACAGAAGCTCATCAAGACTTTTAAAAAGTTGGGGCCGCTGGGTGGCTCAGTTGGTTAGGTGTCCGACTTCAGCTCGGGTTGTGATCTCGAGGTTTGTGGGTTCCAGCCCCGCATCGGGTGCTGTGCTGACAGCTTGGAGCCTGGAGCCTGCTTCGGATTCTGTGTTTCCCCCTCTCATTGCCCCTCCCCTGCTTGTGCTCTGTCTCTCAATAATAAATAAATGTTAAAAAAAATTTTTTTAATTAAAAAAATAACTTTAAAAAGGTGAGTAAGTGAATGGGTGAATCTCTTCTTATTGTTAAAGGGAGTCAAGTCAATAGAACATGAAGGACACTCATTTCAAGACACTTCTATGCCTAGAGATGTTATAATTCATTTTTTTACAAACTTCCTTAGCTATAAAGATGTAACGAAAGACACACACACACACCAAAACACAAACAAAGCATAACACACATGCATAAGATAGGATAAAAAAAGAAAGTTCAGAGCACCCAACTGGAAAATATGCTCATCAGAAACAGTAACATGAAAAGAAAGAAAGAAACAGTAATGTGAGAAGCACAACAGGAGGAAATCGCACTAGTGGGAAATCATTTACTCTCCTCAGCAGAGTTCAGCTGTTAAACAGATGCCCCTGTGAAAGAAGAGCCATCATTTTAAGATACTGCCCATCACTTACCTGTGGAAACTCTCAGAATAATGTGACAAGAATCTAAGCTGCTCTTTCAAAAAACTGCTAGAACTGATCAACAAATTCAGGAAAGTCGCAGAATACAAAATCAATGTGCAGAAATCTGTTGCATTTCTATACATTAATAATGAAGCGGCAGAAAGAGAAATTAAGAAAACAGTTCTGTTTACAATTACACCAAAAATAATAAGATCCCTAGGAATAAACCTAACCAGAGTGCTGAAAGACCTGTACTCTGCAAACTACGAAACACTGATGAAAGCAACTGAAGAAGACACAAACAAATGGAAAGACATTCCATGCTCATGGTTCGGAAACACGAATATTGTTAAAAGGTCTATACTACCCAGAGCAATCTACATATTCAATGCAATCCCTGCCAAAATACCACCAGCATTCTTCACAGAGAAAAAACAATTTTTTTTTTACATTTATTTATTTTTGAGAGATAAAGAGAGAGCACGAGCAGGAGAGGGGCAGAAATAAAGAGAGAGAGAGAGACACACACACAGACAGACAGACAGACAGACAGACAGAATCTGGAGCAGGCTCCAGGCTCTGAGCTGTCAGCACAGAGCCCGACACATGGCTCGAACCCATGAACCGTGAGATCATGACCTGAGCCAAAGTCGGATGCTCAACCGACTGAGCCACCCAGGTGCCCAGAGAACAAACAATTCTAAAGTTTGTATGGAACCACAAAAGACCCTGAGTAGCGAAAACAACCTTGAAAAAGAAAAGCAAAGCTGGAGGCATCACAACTTCAGACTTCAAGTTATATTTCAAAGCTGTAGTTATCAGAACAGTATGGCACTGGCACAAAAGTAGACACATAGATCAATGAACAGAAAAGAAAGCCCAGAAATGAATCCACAATTATACGGCCAATTAATCTTCGACAAAGCAGGAAAGAATATCCAATGGGAAAGAGTCTTGTCAACAAACAGTGTTGGAAGAATAGGACAGCAACGTGCGAGAATGAAACTGGGCCACTGCCGTATACCATACACAAAAACCAATTCAAAATGGATTAAAGATCTAACTGTGAGAACTGAAACCATAAAAATCCTAGAACAGAACACAGGCGGTAACTTCTTTAACATCAGCTGAAGCAACTTCTTTCTAGATATGTCTCCTGAGTCAAGGGAAACAAAAGCAAAAATAAACCATTGCAACTATATCAAAATAAAATGTTTCTGTCCCCAGCAGAGGGACAATCAACAAAACTAAAAGGCAACGTACAGACTGGGAGAAGATACCGGAAAATGACATGTCCTATAAAGGGTTAGTGTCCAAAATAGATAAAGAACTTCTAAAACTCAACACCCCAAAAATGTTAATAATCCAATTAAAAAATAAGCAGAAGACGTGAACAGAGAGTTTTCCAGAGAAGACATCCAGATGGCCGACAGACACACGAAAAGATGTTCAACATCACTCATCGTCAGGGAAATGCAAATCAAAACTACACTGAGGTATCACCTCACACCTGTCAGAGTGGCTAAAATCAACAACACAGGAAACAACAGGTGTCGGTGTGGATGTGGCCAACGCTGGTGCACTGTTGGTGGGAATGCAAACTGGTGCAGTCACTCTGGAAAACAGTATGGAGGTTCCTTAAAAACTTAAAAATAGAACCACCCTATTATCCAGCAATGGCATTACTGGGTATTTATTTACCCAAAGAACACAAGAACACTAATTCAAAGGGATACACACACCCTTACGTTTATAGCAGCATTATCTACAATGGCCAAACTATGGCAGCAGCCCAAGTGTCCATCGACTAATGAATGGAAAAAGATTGGGGGTGTGTGTGTGTGTGTGTGTGTGTGTGTGTGTGTGTGTATGTGTATGAGAACATTATTCAGCCATAAAAAGGAATGAAATCTTGCAATTTGCAACAACACGGATGGGGCTAGAAAATACAATGCTAAGCAAAATCAGTCAGAGAAAGACAAATGCTGTATGATTTCACTTCATATGTGGAATTTAAGCAACAAAACAAATAAACAAAGGGGAAAAAATCTTTAAGAGGGAGAAATCAAGAAACAGACTCTGATAGAGAACACACTGACGGTTACCCGAGGAGAGGTGGGTGGGAGGATTAAGTAGGTGATGGGGATTAAGGAGTGCACTCGAGAGGAGCGCTGGGCGCTGTATAGAGGTGCTGAATTACTCTGCTGTACACCTGAAACTATTCTAACATAGATGTTAATTAATTATTCTGTACCGGAATTAAAATAAAAACTTAAAAAAAAGAGAAAGAATCTAAGCTGGAGATTACTCTCCAGTGTGAGACCTACACAGCGCTGGCATTAGTAATTAATGGTGAAACTGGAGGGAATACGAGGTGGTGAGCCCTGCCCTGGAATGCAGGGCACACAAAAGTGCTCCCATAAACAAAGGCTCTGAAAAGACGGGCGGCCTGAGGCAAGAGTAAGGTAACAGCCCTTATTCTAGAGGGGGGATTTTGGGGGAGGGGGATTTTTTCCCCCCCTCAGTTTTAGATCTTCACTCTTACAAGGATTTCCTTTTATTAGGAAATGTGGCCACGGCTATCGCCTTTACACCTAGCAAAACACTGTGCATTCGGACTCCACAGAAGATCATGGAAAATCCGCCTACCAACACGGAGCTCAAAAGACACGTAGGATGACAGCCTAAATAAAACGGCGGACTGGAGTATTAGGCTAATTCACGAAGAGGAGCGATAAACTAAAAAGGGAAATAAATGCCTATTAATTAGGAAAACAAATAGGTTACTGTTAAAAAAAAAAACACAACAACCCCATCAAGGAAAGTGTCTAGGAAGTGAATGCTGGACCGGATAACGAAAGGAGGTGAGGAGAGCCAACTAACTAACCTCAACCCTTTCTTTGCTTCCACATTCTTAGAATGATTAAGATACCAAACTGCAGCTTTCTACAAGGTTAGAAAAATTTCCCTGAAGTCTTTCTATTTCCCAACTCTCGCTGTGTCTGTGATACTCAAAAAGCATTCAAATACAGAATATGTATATAACTAGGAGGCGATGGCCCATAAGCTGAAAATTTGGGCCCAACTTCCTTTCTCCAACCTTATCCTGTACAATACTCCCTGAATTCTAATAAACTCAGATTACTCCCTTTCTTTCCCACCACACCCTTTCAGGGATCCTTAACTTTACAGTGTGGTTCCCTGGGTCTGGAATGCCCTGGGTCTTTATTATTCTGTGCCGAGAATACCTATTCACCTGATAGAACTCAGTGTACAATTTCATCTTTGAAGGCTTTATGATCATCTCCATCCCAACCCTAAAATCTCTGGTTTGGCTAAGTCTTACATAGGGGATTTTCCTGAAGGTCTGCCGTTACCTTCAAAAAGTCAACCAAAATATGACAGATTATATTAAGCAAAAGCACAGAGTCATGGGGCAAGAACAGCCCCTACGGACGGGGGAGTCCATGCCCTCATTTGAAAAGAATTAAGGCCCAACTGGGATCTAGACCTGGCTCCGTCAACAACAATTTTATTCCAACATCCCAGCGATCACCAAATCAAAGTGTTTCCAAAATCACCAAGAAAAAAAGAAAAAAAGACCTTGAGACCTTCAAAGTGGAAAATACAATTCACTCATGAAAGACGGTTTATCACATTGCTAAGAGTACTGGAATCCACCCACTAGCTGCGGGGGTTTCTGGGATGTCCCTAAATAAAAGGAAATCAATATCCATGAATGACTTCACAAACATACTTATCTCTCAGGTCATATCTGTCTAGAATACAGAATTTCTGCTCTCTCCCTGTGTGTGCCTGGTCTTTGGGGTGTGATCAGGAATGAGATGCCCCTTTAACATCACTCTGCATCACGTAAGATCAGGATGCTAAGGATACGGAGGAAAAAGATGGTCATCACAGTTAATCTTTTTAGCCTCTAAGTTACATGAATAACAGGTAATTATGTGAAAGTAAGCACTAGGGATGATTGTACATGAAGTTGAAGTAATTTCACATTAAATATAGAGAATTATAGGGGCGCCTGGGTGGCGCAGTCGGTTAAGCGTCCGACTTCAGCCAGGTCACGATCTCGCGGCCCGGGAGTTCGAGCCCCGCGTCAGGCTCTGGGCTGATGGCTCAGAGCCTGGAGCCTGTTTCCGATTCTGTGTCTCCCTCTTTCTCTGCCCCTCCCCCGTTCATGCTCTGTCTCTTTCTGTCCCAAAAATAAATAAACATTCAAAAAAAAAAAAAAAGAAAATTTTAAATATAGAGAATTATGGATGGAACCCTCAAATGCATTTGCAATTCTAACAGAATCACATACTGAAATGTTAAAGTCAAACAGATACAGGCAGCCTTACGTATTAGTAATTATTCTTATACGTTTTAAGTCATGAATCATGGGAACTGTCCTATAAATCTCGGAATCTATTATTTCCGCAGTTCCCAGGATACATCTTTTCCTAAAGAGAACTGAGAATCGTTAAATGGCTTTCTTTGTTCACAGAGAGGAAATAAATGTATGACTCTACTACAGGCAAAAAAAATCAAAGAATGGTCGAAGTATGATCTGACAACTCTCAGAAAATAAAACTTTTACAGAAAATAATAATCTCACCAATATAAAATAGTAGGTTAAAACCAAACTTCAGGTGAGTATATAACTTAGCTGTTTAAAATGATCCGAAAGCAAGTTCAAATACAGAAACAAAAAAGAGCTGTTGTCTGCTACCCAGAACTATGAATATAAGCCCAATTTATGGCTCACCTAAAACATACTTACATACACTGGAGGGGAAAGGCTCAGGCTGAGGAATATGTCTTAGTCCTTCAAGACTAACTGGCTTTAAAAATTACACAAGTACATACACGTAATTCATATACATGATAAGCAGGAACACCTGTTTTATAATAGTTAAGGGTAATGTTTGTTTAATTAATACAGGACAGAATAGGGGCGCCTGGCTGGCTCAGTTGGTGGAGCATGTGACTCTTGATCTTGGGGTTGTGAGTTCCAGCCCCACACTGGGCACGGAGTTTACTTAATTTAAATAACATAGGGGTGCCTGAGTGGCTCAGTCGGTTAAACGTCTGACTTCGGCTCAGGTCATGATCTGGCGGTTCGTGAGTTCGAGCCCCGTGTCGGGCTCTGTGCTGACCCCTGAGAGCCTAGAAACTGCTTCGGATTCTGGGTCTCCCTCTCTCTCTACCTGTCCCCTGCACGTGCTCTGTCTCTCTCTCTCAAAAATAAATAAATAAATGTTAAAAAAATAATAAAAAATATATATAAACAGGTCAGAATAATGTATGAGTAGCCGACATAGTGGTTTACTGTAATTTTATACTCAACATCATTCCAGTGTTACTAAGATTGCCCAGCAAAAGTATTCATAAACATAAGTTAGTAAATACATTAATACTACTTGTGATCCCAAGAACACGTACAGAAATAGTTTCATATACACTTGAAATCAATCCTGAGATCAATAAATCCTCAGGATATGCTCATCACGGGGTCAGTACAACTTTGTTAAAATAATACCGCCTCTTGAAATTACTGAGAAGAGATCAAGATCGTACCTAAGAAAATAAACCAGCCATTAATCTCACAGTGTAGCTAAAAATTTCAGAATTGACTTCAGAGTAAATTTAGTTACTTTAGAAATTAGTGAAGTTTCGAAGAGAACAAATAATTAAAAGAATAACTATATT
Source organism: Herpailurus yagouaroundi (assembly GCF_014898765.1). Taxonomy (NCBI): domain Eukaryota; kingdom Metazoa; phylum Chordata; class Mammalia; order Carnivora; family Felidae; genus Herpailurus; species Herpailurus yagouaroundi. The sequence goes on from NW_024412470.1 coordinate 10,261,381, forward strand.
CTGGCATTAAATCATTAAAAGGATCATCAATCTCTCGTATAAACATGTTTCACTTAAGAGATCAACACAGCACTACTGTGAATAATATTAAAAATCTCAAATTTATTTTCCAGGCAGAACTTTTAAATTAAATCTTTTTGAGTAAGTTCAAATGATTTCTGAGGTAGGAATAGAAGGGTAAAAATGAATGAGTAATATTTCTTTCTGACGAGGACAACTCCCATGTCCCGTGCTTTTAGCAAAGATTTCGTTTTTTAATTTTCAATTTTCAAATTTTCTTAGGGAGCTCTAGAGCGTTTTGCATTTTTACAGAATGAGTATGTCTAGGGTAACGCATAGGTTTCTGTCTCAGTGTAAGGACTGCAAAGCAAAAAATTAGCACACGCTATAGAATTAAGGAGATATTCTTTTAATAAGCTACAATTATTTGCTTGCTTTAATGAAGCTATTCTGAGTTGATCTGTTGCCAGTACTCTTCATCTTCTTTCTAAAAGTTTACACAGAAATTACATTCATCAGAATTCTTTTATTCTTCCTACGATACTAAATTGTTTTATCTTTAGACTTCTTATAATAAAATGCAATCATGTGGAGTTTTTTTTTTTTTTTCAACGTTTATTTATTTTTGGGACAGAGAGAGACAGAGCATGAACGGGGGACGGGCAGAGAGAGAGGGAGACACAGAATGGGAAACAGGCTCCAGGCTCTGAGCCATCAGCCCAGAGCCTGACGCGGGGCTCGAACTCACAGACCGCGAGATCGTGACCTGGCTGAAGTCGGACGCTTAACCGACTGCGCCACCCAGGCGCCCCTCAATCATGTGGAGTTTAAATGCAGAAGAATTCTATTCGACTTACTGGCTTCTTATTGAAAATATTAACCCTTGGCTCAGGAGGTTCATAAAAATGGCTTCCTAAGAGGTCTTTTTTCATGCCATCTGTTAATTACAAGGAGAGCGGATCTTACTCCTCCAACAACAGCAACCATAGAGTCAAGTTTCTTCAGTTCTGGATGGTGTCTAACAGAAGCAGCGGAACAAGCTGGGAAATACACAGGTCGTGTTGTCAGTAATTTTGTGCTGGTCCCACAGCAAAAATGTAGGAGGGAAAAGCAGAAAAACGTATTTGCCAATATTAAAGAAGCAGCAGAAGGTTGTGCTGTGCAGACTTCACCACGCTTCTACGCTGTGTGAAATTCATGACAATTTTTCCGCCAAGTATTTTAAGTCTTTATATTTATTAGCAAATAAAACTTAAAACCTGAAAGAATTCCTTCTTAACTATTTAACAAACTATGCTAACACTCAAGCATTAACGAAACTGTTTAACTTTTTGAGTACTGAAACCTGGAAGGGTAAATAAAGCATTGTGGGCATGACCAGAGAGAATCAGTTCTGGAAAACAATTTTCAGGATTCTTTACTCTTTGATATACCAGACTTATTTCTCCGTAACTCGTGGCTAGAAAAGTAATAAGAGAATTACTGGTGTTGCTAATGGGGTGAGAGAGTCGTGTTCAGGGGGGGGCTCGGGGCAGATGTTTAACAACTCGCAGCTGTCGCACGGTGAACAGGCTTAATGACATTACCGGGAAGAAAAAGAGTGCTGCCAGGACTACTTTAAAGAATTTATATTATTGTGACATGAAAAAAGCTTAGTTAGAAGCCAAAAACTGGCCTTTGTTTAATTCTGAATCAGATCCCTCGGGGTCCCACACCATTGTCACACGTGTCTGAGTACACATCCACATACGTGTTCGGCTGTAGCAAAGTTTTTCACTTATTTACTAGAAGTCTTAGGAGAAAGGGGACAAACAATTTTTTTGTCGTTTGATCTCGCTTTGGCTGGGTTCAACTTAATTCAAAATACTTTATAAACTTACTATAGGGAAAAGCCCGTAAGGGATAATAGAGTGAATAAAATAACGCCTCACTATTCTCAAGGGACTTATGTGGAGAGGCTATGTATGTACGTAAAAATAATACAAGGAAACAATATTATGGGAACGCTGCGGAATTATGGGGATTTGGGTGTTCAAACGCTGTTCCTTGTGGTAGAGCCTGACTTTGCCTGTAGGTATCTGTGGGCACCAAAGGTCCGCTATTCTTTCATCCACACAAAAACAGGTGTCTAAATTTTTGTAAGATGCCAAACTTAGGATCTATTTGGTTTCTAATTTAGCTGCCCTGAATTAACCATTCAGATTACTCCCCGAAAGTCGGGGTAAGAGACACCGTATTTAGAAAAGGATGCTTACAGGGCATTCTAGCCATCCACTCCTGTAGGAATTCTAAGTTCCAAGATCAAGCAAAGTTTAGCCTCTCTCTGAATGGCTTTTACTGAATTGCACATTATGAACCAGATGGAAAACCAGTAAAAATTTCACTGAAGGGGCGCCTGGGTGGCTCACTTAAGCGTCCCAACTTCGGCTCAGGTCATGAGCTCACAGTTCGTGAGTTGGAGCCCCACACTGGGTTCTGTGCTGACAGCTCAGAGCCTGGAGCCTGCTTCCAATTCTGTGTCTCCCTCTCTCTCTGCCCCTCCCCCGCTCGTTCTCTCTCTCTCTCTCTCTCTCTCTCTCTCTCTCTCTCTGTCAAAAATAAACATTAAAAAATGTTTAAATAAATTTTACTGAAAATCAAAAGGTCCACACTTAATGAAATGCCACGTCCCCATAATACGCCACCGGAGAAAGTTCCGTTTCAGCTTCAAGATGCATCTCAATCACCTTAGAAATCTTAGCTCCCACACAGTGCTGACTTTATACGCAGAGGCAACTTCAGACTTTCTAGTACACAATAAAAAAGGAAAAAAGAAACTGGCGAAATCGTTAATAATCTACTTATTTAACCCAGTGTAGCCAGGATATTATCATTTAACATGCAATCAACATAAAAGTTACTGAGATATTTTACTATTTTTCTGCGTACCAAGCCTTCAAACTCTGGTGCGCCTTTCACGCTGCTAGCACATCTCAATGACCAGTTCTATCTGAAGACTCGTGTCTACTGTACAGAACTCGCTAGAGGGCAAACTTCTTTTGGGAAATGGCCCTTTCGGGCTTCCTCCCTAACAAAACACTACAGGTCTTCTCCTTACCCCGCTTCATTCTGTATGAACAGCGGTGGTAACAATTCCACTTAGCAATTCTTCGGCGGTCAAGAGTCGGGGTGGGGGAATTGGTCAGCCGGAAATTTTAAACCCATTTATCACGAAAGTAAAAAACCAAACTCTTATACTAGACGTCTTCTGGTCTATCTCCAAATGCTCTCAGAGCCCCATCCTCCAACAAAATGGCATCGCTGATGGCACAGAACAACTCCTCATCAGGATACGGAACTGGAGGTGCTGACGTTCCCGGGTTTCGTTTAGCGAGGGTCATTTTTATGACCCACGCAAAGTTACGTTTAACATAAATTGAGAGATTTCTTAAAAATGTCTTTACATCATCTTTAGTAAAAATATTATGGGCTTAGAAACAGTTCAACATCTCTTACGTTTTGCACAATAACATTTTTTTACATTTTTTTAATATTTATTTTTGAGAGAGACAGCAGGGGAGGGGGAGAGAGCGAGAGGGAGACACAGAATCCAAAGCAGACTCTGCCTCTGAGCCGACAGCACGGAGCCCGATGCAGGGCTTGTACTCATGAACCATGAGATCATGACCTGAGCCGAAGTCGGACACTCAACCGACTGAGCCACCCAGGCGCCCCTAGAAGGACTCTCTTTGAACAAAATCTCATTATTGATAATAGGGAGACAGTGTAGCTCGGTGAAAAAAAGCACTAGCCTGAGATGGAAGATGATTTGCCTTCTAGACTTTGCTTTGTCACACATGGGTTGTGATGCTATAGAGCTCGCTGGGCCTAAATTTCTCCATCTGTAAAATTAACGGGGGCAAAAGTACACCTCTCAAGTCTCCAGAATTTACATTAAAAACTTTATCTGACAACTTCAAAATACTTTACACTTTGAAAGCAATAGTATTTGAAGCAGATGTGACTTCCAACATGATGCCGGAAAACTGTAAAAGTGAGCTTAAATAACAAAGCCAAAACAAATGGCCAAATTGTGAAAGGAATCTAATTCTGATTATAGGCTCATTTCCTGTTCATCAGCTCCTGCTAGCTTTCCACAAATAAGTAAAAATAACACTTGACGTTCTCTGTGTGAGAGAATTCATTAAAATCAGTTTACTGGTGAGACATTTTAAATTTGAGTGACTGGGGTCACTAAGTTTCACTGCTAAAATTCTGCCTTTAGGAACTCAAAGACCTAGCGCAATAAAGAAAACCATACACAAATGTATGGTCATCGAACAGAAAGCACCTAGTATTGTTGATGAAAAGATAAATCTGAAACTTTTAAACATATATTCTGCTTCCCAGGAGTAATTTCAGTTGAAGGTGGGCAGCTACTAATGAGTTAGCAGAATAGTGTTCCAATGCCAAGAACAAGGGTGGTCCAGCACCTGTTCCCTAACTGACTGAGTCCTTTGTTTTTTTTTTTTTTTTAAAGGATCAGTAATTTCTAAAAAATGCCTTGATGTCAGTGCACAATAGGATCTTTCAGAAATGTTTACATGTTGACAGAGGAAGTAGGATTCCCTCCCACTCATAACAAATCATGCACATAGGAATGACTCCTCTAGTCAGTATAAAATAACGCCACTGCTCTCCTGTACACATTTCATAAAGGTAATTAATATGCATTTCTTGGGAGGAGATAAGCACTAAAGAGTGAAATTATTACAGCTATATTGCTAATGCCATATGGAGCCCCAACCCAAAAGCAGCGTAACCTCCTCATCTACATGTCGAAACATTCTAGGCACGTGTCCTCCTGGCTACCTGATCTCGATTTTCCACACACTGGTCAAAATCTGTGCCACAGACAAATACTCTCACCATTAGGTGACAGAGCCACAAGAATCCTTGGGAAAGCAAATGAAAGGGGATTTATCTACTGCTATTTCTGAACCTGGGGTATCAGTCAAATGAAACTGATTTTGGCTAGATTGGATCTAAATAGAAATGCCTATCCTCTACAGAAATACGCATAATGATTTGCAGTGATTTAAAAATGTGTATGTATTCTTTAAAATAAATGAAACCCACAAGTACATTTCAATAACTTTGAACTATAGGGTTATGAGTAATTCCTCCCTGTTTATTTTTCCAAATTTCTGAGCACTGAGATCGTTCTTTTGAGCTTTAAAACTGATCACATAGTTATCTATTAATGGTTAAGGCCACTTGGTAAGAATTCTGTAGAAACATGAAAACCTCATAAAGACTATAAAAACTGTTGCCTCTAACAACCAAGGAATTTATAAACAATTCAGTAATTTAAAAAAACCCTCTAAGCTCCAAAGTTTCAGACCTTAAAAATTAAGCCTCTTCTACATCATTTAAGAATCTTCCCTCCGTTCTAAAACCCAGATCTACCAATACCCGAGTTTCAAATCAAATCTGAGTCAGCAGCTGTCACCAATTATAAAAAGAACTTAAAACTACACTTATTTAATCCCAAAATAAGTTTTTAAAACCATTTTTTAAGAATAAAACATCAAGGGGCGCCTGGGTGGCTCAGTTGGTTAAGCGGCCGACTTCGGCTCAGGTCACGATCTCGCGGTCCGTGAGTTCGAGCCCCGCGTCGGGCTCTGTGCTGATAGCTCGGAGCCTGGAGCCTGTTTCGGATTCTGTGTCTCCCTCTCTCTGACCCTCCCCCATTCATGCTCTGTCTCTCTCTGTCTCAAAAATAAATAAACGTTAAAAAAAAAAATTTAAAAAAAAAAGAATAAAACATCAAAACATGCTATCTCAATTCAGTGGTCTTTTACTTTTTTATTTATTTTTTTTTTAATTTTTTTTTCAACGTTTATTTATTTTTGGGACAGAGAGAGACAGAGCATGAACGGGCGAGGGGCAGAGAGAGAGGGAGACACAGAATCCGAAACAGGCTCCAGGCTCTGAGCCATTAGCCCAGAGCCCGACGCGGGGCTCGAACTCACGGACCGCGAGATCGTGACCTGAGCCGAAGTCGGCCGCTTAACCGACTGCGCCACCCAGGCGCCCCTCAGCGGTCTTTTAAAAGGGACAAAACTGGGGCTGTAAGTGCCAATAACGGGCAAATAACATGTATCAGAAACCACCAGTTATATTCACACCAGTTCCTAAAATAGGTCTATTCTTGTAAGAGCTTTTGCAACCATTTGCAAGAAAGGGGAAAATCACAAAAGGCTTGATTTTTGCAGAAGGCATTTTATAAAAGCGTTCCAGCTCCAGTTTGGTTGGGTATAGTGTCAGAACAGGGAAATAATGCAAATACCAAAAATGCAAATACCTTAACTATGGAGGACATGCGTCTTTTCTTAGTAAAAGGCATGCCTGGGTATGAGAGACAATTTGTTTCAATCTGGCACAGGGTTTGGCAAAGCTTAGGAGTAAAAGGAACAAGCAAAATATGACGGCTATGTTGTGCACGGAACAGATACTTTTAAAACTTTTAACGTTTATTTATTTTTGAGAGAGAGGGAGTGAGAGTACAAGCAGGGGAGGGGCAGAGAGAGAGGGAGACACAGAATTTGAAGCAGGCTCCAGGCTCCGAGCTGCCAGCACAGAGCCAGACGTGGGGCTCCAGCTCATGAACCAGGAGATTATGACCTGAGCCGAAGTTGGATGCTTAACCGACTGAGCCACCCAAGCGCCTCTGGAACAGATAATTTAGACCTGAGAAGATGAACCATGCCTGAAAACTAAGTTTGGACGTCTCTTACATTGTCCATTACATGCCTGTGTGCAATTAAATGCCTGCCAAACTGTTCCTGGCACTTTTGTGATTCAGATAGAATACCTTACAAGGGAAATAAAGAACTCACAAGGGGGAATGTCAAATGCAGACAGAGGTTTTTCTATTACGCCAGATCTTTTGTTGTTGTTGCTGTTTCAAGTCAGATTTGAAAGACTCGGTCTTTTCAGAAGTTCAATAAAACAATGAATTTATTTTACCCCAGTATCATTTTTTTTAGTTTATTTTGAAAACAGAGTTTCTACTAAGCCAGTTTACAAATCTTTCTGATTTATATAGAATAGAAAAATATTCATATCCATCTTAATAAGAGTAGGCCCAAGTACGAGGTACGTTTTCTAGATGTAACTACAAATAAAATTTTATTTTTCTTTAAAGTTTATTTATTTTGAGAGAGAGACAGAGAGAGAGAGGGAGGGAGGGAGGGAACAGGAGCAAGAGAGCAACAGGGGGAGGAGCACACAGAGAGGGAGAGGCTCCAAGCAGGTTCCGAGCTGTCAGCACAGAGCCTGACATGGGGCTCAAACCCATGAACCGTGAGATCATGTCCTGAGCTCCAATCAAGAATCGGACATTTAACCCACTGAGCCACCCAGGCGCCCCACTATAAATAAAAAATTTTTTAATAAAAATTTTTAATGTTTATTTATTTTTGAGAGAGAGAGAACGTGCGCACGTGCGCGCACGCGCGCGCAGGTGGGAGAGGGGCAGAGAGAGAGGGAGACGCAGAATCCAAAGCAGGCTCCAGGCTCCAAGCTGTCAGCACAGAGCCCGATGCAGGGCTCGCAATCACGAGCCATGAGATCACGACCTGAGCTGAAGTTGGACACTTAACAGACTGAGCCACCCAGGCACCCCTATAAATAAAATTTTAAAAACCAAAGGTGATTGCAACAGAATTCTACGTCACTAACTCACTTTCCTCATGGAGAAATATCATCTCTTTACTCACTCAGGTGAAACAGAGAAGGAAAATGAAAAAGCAAAAGAAATGCCAAGAATCATTCGGCACTTCCTAGAGAGACACTGACACCAACCTCAGGAAAACATAATGCGTATCCCTACCATGTTAGAAAAAACAAAAAATCTGCCCACCATAATGTGGTATAGTTCAAACTCGGAAACATTTCTATTTTTAAAAATATGCAAAAGAAAACATCTCCGCTTTACATCTTAAAAAATTCTTGCTGATAAAGAGGAAATGTTTTTCTAACAGCCTGTAGAGTCAAGTCTGTCCGTAAAGGTTCATGCTGGTTTTCACTCCTGGCAACGAAAACACATTGAAGAGAAACTCCTGAAGAAAAAGCCTCATTCAAAAGTGATTTCGTTCATTAAATAGGGAAAGGGGGAGAGGGAACATTAGGATCAATCAAAAGAAGACATGAAATTATTCATGTTTTCACCCTTATCCATAAACAAGTTCAGAAGGTAATTGCATTTGTGGCAAGAACTATATCCTCACAAAGATATTACTAAAAAAGGGGAAAAGACAGAATTACAAATAAGTTTCATTGTTTTTATTTTTTGAGAGAGAGAGAGAGAAAGAGAGAGAGCAAGCAGGGGAGGGGCAGAGAGAGAGGAAGACACAGAATCCAAAGCAGGCTCCAGGCTCTGAGCTGTCAGCACAGAACCTGACCCGGGGCTCAAACTTGTAACTGTGAGATCATGACCTGAGCCGAAGCCAGACGCTTAACTGACTGAGCCACCGCAGGCGCCCCTAACAGATGTTTCAAAATAGGCACCAGACTTTTATATGGTCACCTTGTTTCAGAGGATCTTATGTAGAAAAGAAATTGCAATGGGAAATACATTTTCACCTCTCACAAAAAATAAGTTTACTCCCTCATAATTTTCCCACCAAAAGCTCATTTGAGAAATAATTTATCGCATCAAAGTACTACTATAAAATACTTTAAAAGACCAAGGTCATAACTTACGTACGTATATAGTTTCAAAAACATTATGAGGATTCAGGGTACAAGTAGCTGAACGGGAAAAAGAGAGGAAGCTATCCACCGGGCACAGAGATGATCTCATTCCTGTATATAAAAAGGCATCAAAAGGCACTCTGCTCATGCTTTTTCCCAATGGTATTTCTGAGCGATGAAGATCCTCAGGTTAATATTAATACTAAAAAGCTGACTAAAGTACCTTTACTATCAGAAAACATGAAATTCGGAACAAAAACCACTAGGGAGAGAGGATCCCTCGCATCAAAAGAAAGAAGTTCTCTGTAATGCATGAGCTGACTCAAGAGTGTAATAATCTACTGCAACTGAAATCTGGAAATGCGGGGCTTGAAAAATACCAACAGTATAGATCACCCAGGAAAAAGACAACGGTTTCCTCTCAACCAGACCCCAAAAGCAGGAGGTAAACACCAAAAGTTACGTTTTAGAGTCTTTGGATTTAAATAACGATCCACATCTTTTGAGATGGAAATTCGAATGAGCTGCCCTAAGAAATATCTCAAGAGATGAGAGGGGAAACAGAGATGAAATTCAATGGAGGGAAAAAAAAAAAAAAGCAAATGCGATACAAAGCTTAAAGGATCCAACAGGAACTTCTGAGGCAATGAACACACAGAAGAAATCCTAAGCTGTGTGAAAGAAAACTGGAAGACGTGGAGACGGTAGAAGGTCGTGCAAGGAAGCAGTGTGCACAGATCCCTCTTCGCTCTAAGGGAGGTGTGGATGTGCATTTCTTCAGAACACTAAAGATCTAAGACTCTTTATCTGCTCATTTTTCTTACACGTCAGAGCTGGAAAATCTCGAGCGTGGGGGGTCCAACCGAGGAGGAGGGAAACCCTATGCCACCAAAGACTACATTCTGATAAGCACGCTGAGTCCACCGCAAAATGTTAAAACCAAGTTTTATTTCAATCTGCCAAACTGGAGACATACGGTGACCTCGACACATCTCTGTAAACTCCTTTCCTTGCAAAAAAAAACAGACGATGGTGACGAAAGGAGCGTTTCTGAGGTTTGAACAAAGTAACACATAGCAGAACCTCAGGAAAAGCTTCATTCAGCTTTCTTTTAAACATTAAGGTTTTTCCTGGAGTAACCCCTCAAACCATTCAATGTCAGCAATGCCATAAAAGAGAAACCCTGGCCCACATTTGTCTACGAAGCTGCTTTTAAAGGCTGTTTTTAAAAATGGCAGTCCTTTTCCTTGGCCAACCCTACCACCTTCTACCAGATGGCTTGTCCCCATCCTCTCAGCGAAAGAAAAAGCAAATAAAAACTACACCGGAAGTATTCAGTGGGAGGATAAGCTGTACGAAACCGTCACTGAACGGTCGGGCACGTTTCCAGTCGGTCCATCACCTACAGTGTCATTTCTAACCCCCTTCGGCTGCCGGAACAGCTCGGCCACCTCCTGAAGGAAAGAGGGGTGGGGGCAGGTCCTCAGTAGAGGTTGTCAGTGTTGGTGCTCCGAGGGGTCTTGATCTTCTCGATGTTTTTGAGGATCACATCATGCAGGGTGGCGTACTGGTTCCGCACGTGCAGCAGGATCTGGCGCACGCTCAGGTACTCGTTTTCGTCCACCTCGGCTACCGTGCGGCGATAATCTTCCACCTGGGGGTACTTCATGATCTTGGACACCAGCTTGGCCCTGGTGTTGTAGTAGGTGGAGAAGCGGCGCAGATAGGAGGCTGCCGTGCTCTCCACGGTCCACAGCTGGTCCACGGTGTCCTCCTGGATGGACACTCCGAAGTTGTTGCCGTCCTCCACCTTCGGGATGAGCAGCTGCACCCACATGCGCACCGTGTTGCATTTCTCCCTCAGCAGCTCGATCTCGGGTTTCACCCGCTCGATCAGCTCCACCAGATGCTGGTTGCTCCGCAGCAGCTGTCCCTCGCCGCCCGGCAGTGCCGGCACTTTGACCGAGGGCTGGGTCTGCGGAGGCGGCGGGTCCCGGTTGGGCCCGTCCCTCGCGGTGTCGGGGGCGGCGGGGGGCTCCGGGGCAGGCACCGAACGGATTCTGGACAGGTCTTGCAGGCGCAGCTCCTGGACCCGACTATCCAGCTCCGACAGCTTCTGAGGGAAGAAGGTGGACACCAGATCCTCGGCCTCCTGCGCGATGCGGACCCGAAACGAATCCACCTTCCCCCGCACGTCCTGCTCCAGCTTCAGCGGGGAAGCCATGACGTCCAGGGGCGTCGAGCGTTGGGGCGGCGGACACTACCCGGGCTCCCCCCGCGGCCGGCGGCCCGGCCGGCCGGCCTTGGGCTTCCGCCGCTACGGCCAACTCCCAACAGACCATGCCCAGCCACGCCGGAAGTGACGTCCCGGACTCCCGGCGGCGCGGCCCGGCCTGCGGTGGGTGGGGTGGGGAGGGGAGGGGAGGGAGACACGTGCCGACCGCGCCCTCCGGACAACGCCCCAGCCAGGCGGCCCTGGCACCTGTGTGTGTACAGGGGTGGGGGTGGGGGGCTGCGGATCTAGTCCCCGGAGTAGGCCCCCACCCCCACCTCCCGGCCTCTCGGCCGGAAGCCTGCGCAGGAAAGACGGTTCCAAAGAACATCGGTAAACTTGAGCACTGTGAGGACCAAGCAGACGAGTCGATGTACTTTATACATAGGAGCTCAAGGAGATCCACGATCGCTCTACTTGTTTTACTTTTCATTTTCCTGAAATACTTTCCTTTTGTTCTTTGCAACACCATAGTGCATACCTTTGATTTTATACTGAAATTATTAAAGTTTAGATCAAAAAAGGATTATTCTAAAGATGTTATAAGTTCTGAACGTAACTGTCACCTCAGTTGAACTGCAAACTTCCTCAGGGCATAGGCCAAGTCTTAATTTGTCTCCACTGCATGTGGCACAATGCCTGGTGTGGAGCAGGTGCTCAATACCCATCTGATGAAACAACCTTGAATTAGTAAGATTTTAGCAAACCATGACTTCACAAGATCTAGAACAAAAAAGTATCAAGAAGACATGTTACAGGTTGGTCTCCGCAGCAAGCGGACAGAGATTGCTTCCAGGAAATTTATTAGGGGCTGTTCTTAACCAAAGGACCCCTGGAAAGGAAGAGCTACAGCAGAGGGAGAAGCTGATGAAATCTCTAAGCCTCAGCTGACCCCATGGGGAAGGGGAAAGCCCCTTCACAGTTGTCCAAAGTTGAGGACAAGGCAATTCCTGAAGCGGGCTGTTTGGAAAGAAATTCCTTAGCTCTGAGGCACGACCTGGGGAGTGCCTCAAAGCTCCAAGAACACATGTACCACAGTAAGATAACTAGACTAACAAACTAGCGATTTCACTTGTATTCAAGTCATCTGTGTTCAGCCCCAATTAGGGGAAGAAATTTCTGTGTTTTGATCATTTCAGGGCTTGGAATGTGACAAAGGTGTGGTAGAGGGAATTATACTTTCAACGATGTGTGTATGGGGATAAAGGTGTATACATATTGTGGTGTGTATGGGGTGGGTATTGGGGAACTACTGGTAAGCTGGATCTTCAGGTAGGAGGGAAAGTGGCAGGAAACGAGGCAGGAGGGTAAGCAAGGACCAGCTCCTAGAGGCAGGGCCCTGTTTGCCATGATTAAGGAACGTGGATTTAATAAAAAGCCAGTGAAGGGCAGGGAAAACACAAACACACACACACATACACACACAGATGGAGGACTTCAGTGGTCAGGGTGGATCTGAAGAGGAGAATAGAGACTGCTGATAGAATCCAAAGCATGCCTCAAAGTGATGGCAATGGGGCTGGAGAGAAGAATATAGAGTTTTAGGAAGTACAATTAATAGTATATGGTGATAGTTTGGGACATGAAGAGATGAGAAAAGGCAGAATTCAATACTAATTTTTTCTTTTTGTGGTTAAAGGAAGAATTTCTATTTATACCTACATTAAACCTCTCCTAAGAGACAACTTGGATATACATATATTTTTACACATGCAAATTTACATTCAAGTTAATGGGAATTTAGATAGAGCGATCACACGGAAAAGGAAAATCCAATCTTGAAACATGACCACAGCTTTCCCACATCTTGATTTTCTTCATAAGTTTGGCTATAACAGATTACACGAGAGCTACTATAGAAATTCTCTTTAATTGAAAAATATCCTCAGTGCTATATATGGTTTATCAAATGGTTACTCTTTTTTTCTTATCCCAAATTCTTATTTAAATTCTAGTTAGTTAACATTTAGTGTAATACTGGTTTCTGGAGTACAATTTAGTGATTCATCACTTAAGTAAAACACCCAGTGCTCATCACAACAAGCGTCTTCCTTAGTACCCATTACCTACTTAGCCCATCCCACTTCCACCTCCCTCCATCAACCTTCAGTTAGTTCTCTATCATTAAGAGTCTCTTGGGGCGCCTGGGTGGCGCAGTCGGTTAAGCGTCCGACTTCAGCCAGGTCACGATCTCGCGGTCCGTGAGTTCGAGCCCCGCGTCAGGCTCTGGGCTGATGGCTCGGAGCCTGGAGCCTGTTTCCGATTCTGTGTCTCCCTCTCTCTCTGCCCCTCCCCCGTTCATGCTCTGTCTCTCTCTGTCCCAAAAAATAAATAAACGTTGAAAAAAAAAATAAAAAAAAAAAAAAAAAAAGAGTCTCTTACGGTTTGCTTCCCTGTCTCTTTTTTTGCCCCTTCAAATATGTTCATCTGCTTTGTGTCCCAGATTCCACATATGAGTGAAATCATATGGTATTTGTCTTTCTCTGGTGGACTTATTTTGCTTAGCATAATATACTCTAGCTCCATCCACATCATTCCAACTGGCGGTATTTCACTCTTATTGACGGCGGAGTAATATTCCACCGTATATACCACATCTTCTCTATCCGTTCATCAGTTGATGGACACCTGGGCTCTTTACAAAGTTTGGCTATTGCTGATAGTACTGGTACAGACATCGGGTTGCACTGTCCCTTCAAATCAGTATTTTTGTATCCTTTGGGTAAATATCTAGTAGTACAACTGTTGGATCGTAGGGCAGTTTGGTTACTCTATTTTCAAAGAGAAAATATTTCTAGTTGCTCTTTAAAATAACGGAGGACTTTTTATATTATGACACTGACTAATGCAGCCGTTTATATGAAATTATTTTCTTTAGCTGTCTGATGACAGGATATAAAATCCTTGGGGAGGGGGCTCAGCTGCTCTTTTTTCTGGCGTGGTGTAAGAATTGTATTCATTCACAATGTTTCTTGTCCTTGTTAATGAAAGCAACAGTTGGTAGGAAAATGACAGCTCCTAATGCTGCTTTCCCCACTGACCATCGGCAATCAGCAGTTGTTTTTAAAAATTATTTAATGCACTTGCATGCCATGATTCCACCCATGAAATGGACACCGAGTGCTAACAGGTGGAAGCAAGCCATGAACAGCTGTGTAGTGTTGTCTTGTTCAGGTTTCTCCTTTCTCCACAGCCCAGCAGGGTTCAGCATGTACGGATGCCAAGACTGACACACCACTCTTCTTTTAGTAATACCTACAGATTTACAGATTGATTTATCCTTTAAATATCCTCCAGCTCTGAAACTAAGCCTGTAAAGAAAGGATTCTGTGGTCCTATGTATGAGTTCCATTTAGCGAATTAGTCTAAGCAACTATTGTGTCAACTCTTGGATATAGATGTAACTTCGAGGGGCGCCTGGGTGGCTCAGTCGGTCAAGCGGCTGACTTCGGCTCAAGTCGTGATCTCGCCGTTTTTGAGTTCGAGCCCCGTGTTGGGCTCTGTGCCGACAGCTGGGAGCCTGGAGCCTGCTTCACATTCTGTATCTCCCTCTCTCTCTCTGTTCCTCCACCGCTCACGCTTGCGCTCAACAATAAACATTAAAAAATATATATATATATTCAGGGAAGCCTGGGTGGTGCAGTCGGTTAAGCGTCCGACTTCAGCCAGGTCACGATCTCGCGGTCCGTGAGTTCGAGCCCCGCATCGGGCTCTGGGCTGATGGCTCAGAGCCTGGAGCCTGTTTCCCATTCTGTGTCTCCCTCTCTCTCTGCCCCTCCCCCATTCATGCTCTGTCTCTCTCTGTCCCAAAAATAAATAAACGTTGAAAAAAAAATTTTTTTTTAATTAAAAAAAATTTCTAAATAAATAAATAAATGTAACTTGGAGATACAGACTGGAATTTAATCCTTCAAGATACTTATTTCCTCACAGCTTTCTGTCAATAGAAGTTAGGAGAAATATAATCAATGGGGGTAAACCTAGATAATCATAAGATTCTGATGAGCCCTTATGTTGATGAAATTCTTCATCTCTAGATTGCAATGGACCTTAAGTTATCTAGACCAAAGGGCTTCATTCAAAACTTATCGGTACCCCCTAGTGAGCATAAAATGCTTCGTTTTCCAATGTAGTCAGTGAGAACACTGCCAGAGTCACTTTCTAGGTTGACAAATGCCTCCCTTCCCCTTCTCATTCTTCCTCCTAGTCTGCAGCAAGCAAAGGCACAGAAATAAACAGTGTAGAAGCACCTGCTGCCATGGCCTCTGGTCGGTCGTAGCTGCCAATTCAACATCTCCAGGATCTGTCTCCAGGTCTAACCTGTGCACACCTTTATGCAAAGAGGAGTGGCAAAACAGCACTGTGGTTAAGGCTGTGCAGTCACCCTGCCACGTTCCAACCCCGGCTTTGCTACTTACCAGCCATGTGACCCTGCTCGGTTATTTTACCTCTCTCTGCTGCATTCTCTTCATCTATAAAATGAGCATTACAATAATAGCTATCTCATAAAAGTTGTTTTGAGGATCTAGTTAATAAAGAGTTCGGCACAGTGCCTTGAACGTGGGATGTGCTCAGTAAACGTTAGCTATTATTAAAGGAGAGGCATCGACATTTCCAACATCTCCCTTCACCCTCTGGAATGGAGAACCGTGAATTCTATACAAACAAATCAAGGTATACTTTTCTTGTTCACGGTCTTGTTATTTATCAGTGATGACTCACTGTATTACAGAGTTGGATGTAAGCAATTAAAAAAAAAAACTTGCTTGAGTTTCTTAGAATCCGTATCACAGAGGGCGTAAGTGAAGTGCAAATGTTACTAGCTACCTTGGCTGAAAAGTACGTTTCTCAGCAGAACCCTTTCTGCAATTGCCATGTCTTCATCACATTTGTATTTTCTCTTACAAATGACATAATTGGTGTAATTTGGAAACACTGATGTCTACTATCAAGGATCTCTAAGATCATGGATTCTAACCAAAATCTATTAACCTCTGGGTCCCAGATGCCTGACTTTTTTAAATGATTTGGCCAATGACTCTCTACCCAAGACACTGATGGCTCCCTTGTTTTCAAAACCCCTGTTCTGGATGAACAATGAACCCTCTAGTTCTGCATTTCACATATTGTGGTCCATCAGTTCCCTGTAATTATTTGTGTGAATTCACGGTGATGATAAAACAATCGATGTAAGCATATTCTGGGGTGATATTATAACTGCCATGCAATTTGGGGGCCAGTAATTCTATTTTTTATGATTATAATGCCACCAAGTACCATTATTTTATTTTCATTTTTAAAGGTTTATTGGATTATTTATTTTTTGAGAGACACAAAGCACAAGCAGGGGAGGGACAGAGAGAGAAGGAGAGAGAGAGAGAATCCCAAGTAGCCTCCATGCTGTCAGCACAGAGCCCAACTTGGGTCTCGATCTCAAAAACTGTGAAATCATGACTGAGCCAAAATCAAGAGTTGGATGTTTAACCAGGGGCACCCGATGGCTCAGTCGGTTAAGCATCCTACTCTTGGTTTTGGCTCAGGTCATGATCTTGCGGTTCGTGAGTTCAAGCTCCACATCGGGGTCCGTGCAGACAGTGTGGACCCTGCTTGGGATTCTCTCCCTCCTGCTCTCTCTGCCTCTCCCCTGCTCTCTTTCTCTCTCGAAATAAATAAAAACAATTTTTTTCAATAACAAAAGATTTGGATGCTTAACCAGCCGAGCCCCCCAGGCGCCCCCAGTACCAGTACCACTACCTTGATTGATCAGAGAGAAAAGCCTCTTAGGTATGGTTACCTTTGTTTCCCCTTCTCCCAAACAACTGTTAACCAGATGGAGCAAAGGTTTCCTTAGTGGGTCAGAGAGAGAAAACTGGAGGGAGAATTCGGTTCTCAGAGAGTACTCGAGAGTGAGAAAACGTCTCAGTAAAAATGCAAAGAACCTGCACCGTGAGAGCTGGCATCACGCTCACTTGTCAGGTGTGACTACTTCCCACCAACATGATCTTTTACGTAAATTCATGTTGTTGGTGTTAATTTTATTCTCTTTGTAATTTTATTTCTATTTAATTTACACAATTACTTTGGCTTTATAGCTATAAATCTAGAAGTTTAAGATGCTTTGAGAACTTAATGTTTGTATATGCTTAAAACGATGGGAAACAATGGAGAATTTCTTCTTTAAAGAAATCACTTCCTTTAAAAGTACAAACCCTCTTGTAACATCTGGTACAAACAACTGCAGTTACCTTCTTAAAATGCGTGTCTGGCCACATTTCCATCTTCTACAGGGTACGGACCAGATTCGTTAGGCATGGCCCACAAGTTCCTCCACGAATGGACCCTGCCATCTTTTATTTCCCAGAAGCTACTCTCCATTTCAACAGAGGCTCTCTCCTACGTCCTCTGCACTTACGTATTCACCTCTCTCTGTGTGAACGCCACACTGCCTCCATCTCCTCCCGCTCTACCCTGCTCGTTCCCCCTTCTAGAATCAACTCAAGGGGTGTTCGGTGAAGAAACCTACCAGATACCACCCCCTCCTTCCTCGGTGAGGTTAGTGTTCTGGGCACAAGTCACATAGTGTAGTAATATCTACCTCATAAAGCTGCTGAGAAGGTTACATGAAACAACTTACCTCACACAGCTAGGACACTAAATGCTCCCGAAATAGTAGTTCTGTTTGTAATCTCAGAGTATTCTGCATGTATCTCTTTCACAGTTCCTATCACAGCGTTGTCATTTTAGATTTACAAGTCACTTGTCTCCACTCTGATAACCTCTTGGAGGACAAGGATTTTAGCTTATTCATTTTTATACAGTCTATGGTAGTACAGTGTCTGCTAAAAGCAAGTGTTCAATGAACATTTACTAAATGAATTAATGAAGCAAAATAGGATAAACCTTATCAGACGGGACCTGACTAGCAGAAGACATGGGACTCTCAAGCAGCTCATCTTTCTCTTTTTTTCCTCCCTGGAAAGTTGCTCAACTGTGCAACATCCCTCCTGGGAGTCCTCACTGCCGTCTTCTGGGCTGGGCTCTTCAGGGATTTAGACAGGAAAGGTAGGACACAGATTTCTGTCTCCCACCAACAGGGTGCCGAGTTTGACATTCTGCTTCTGACTGTGGTAACAGACCAGAAATCTGGGAGTCACAGGATTGCTGAGTTCTACACAATCACCCTCGCTTAACTACCTGGAGCTGCTCTGTAGAAGAGTAGTTACGCAGTGCTACGTGTTTGTGCAAAACGAACATATTGGGGAGCAGTAGAGAGGTACACACAAGGAATAAGGGTGATGCTGGCTCTGACTCATGCTCCTACTGTTTATTTATAGCTTCTTATTAGTATGAGATTTGTTTTATTTGGCAAGAGTACAAGATTTCAACGGACTGAGAGAGGAAGATGTAAGAAAATGCCTAAGCGTAAAACTTCTACAGCTGAATAATAATCTGTAACTCGGTGCTGTGTCAACAGGCTCCCGAGGGGCTGGTGCAAGCTGAAACCACTCCAGAATCACAGATTTCATGAGCTGCAGACTTTACTGCAAAAAGTATAGTAGTGGTTAACTCAAGATTTTATTCCTCCATAGACACTTCCATTTATAAATGCTAAATTCACTAGGTGAGGCTACATTTTTTTTAAACAAAATATGTACAATGAGTTTTTAATTTCTCTAATTTCCACCAGCAGCGATGGTCAAAAATCAAAATTTTTAATTTAACAACATATGCCGAAGATTTTATACGCTTCAACCTGAAAACAAAAGTACTTTCTCAATGTTCATTTAAAAGTATGCTCTGTCCTCTGACCCTGATTTTCCTTCTTGGCATTTCCCACAAACTGACATTCGTTTCACACGTTTGTATATCTGTTTATAAGTATTTGTCGCTAGAACATAAAAGTGAGGGCTTCGTTTTATCACTGGATTCTTTAGAATGAGAACAGCCTGCAATATAATGGCTACTCCATAAACATTTTGTTGGATGAATAAAGGTAAAATGGTTCAATCTCTTAATAATTCTTTGAGGACAGCTGCATTTGGAAGAGTGTTTTTTTTTTTTAATTATGAAAGTAAAGCAA
The DNA here is from genome assembly GCF_014898765.1 of Herpailurus yagouaroundi. Classification (NCBI taxonomy): domain Eukaryota; kingdom Metazoa; phylum Chordata; class Mammalia; order Carnivora; family Felidae; genus Herpailurus; species Herpailurus yagouaroundi. Next base: position 10,280,472 of record NW_024412470.1, read on the forward strand.
TTAATCAAATAGTCACACCTAGCATGAATAAAAGTTTTCTGGATAATAAACTCAAATTTTTTTTTAAGTTTGTTTATTTGAGAGAGAGAGTGTGCACATACACGCATGTGTGGGAGGGAAGGGGCAGAGAGAGAGGAAGAGAGAGAATCCCAAGCAGCTTCTGTCAGTCCAACACGGGGCTCGAATTCACGAACTGAGATCATGACCTAAGCCAAAATCAAGAGTCAGATACTTAACTGACTGAGCTACTCAGGCGCCTAAAATCAATTCTTAAAAGATTTGAAGAAAGAAATCTTTTATGCTCTAAGGGTATCTTATATTCATCTTTTCTCTTAAAGAGCAACAAAAGAGGCACGACTGGGTTTTTAGAAATTTGAATTGGTATTTATCACTACCATTCACCTTCTTAAAATAGAACTGTTTGTTTCAAAATGAAATTACGAACTGCATTTTGATAGATGGAAAGTATGCCTTCTAGCTTTATATTTTTTAAAAAAAATTTTTTTTTTTCAACGTTTATTTATTTTTGG
>NW_024412470.1:10281101-10298574 GCF_014898765.1 Herpailurus yagouaroundi
GACAGAGAGAGACAGAGCATGAACGGGGGAGGGGCAGAGAGAGAGAGGGAGACACAGAATCGGAAACAGGCTCCAGGCTCTGAGCCATCAGCCCAGAGCCCGACGCGGGGCTCGAACTCACGGACCGCGAGATCGTGACCTGGCTGAAGTCGGACGCTTAACCGACTGCGCCACCCAGGCGCCCCTCTAGCTTTATATTTTAAAGTCAGGTCAACTACCCAGAACTACAGTAAAATCTCAAAAATACAAATAAAAACAATGGAGTGTGGACCTGTTTTTAGTTCTATTAACTTTTTGCTTAAGAACACTATATTCTTCCTCAGGGCACCTGGGTGGCTCAGTCGGTTAAGCGCCCGACTTCAGCTAAGGTCACGATCTCACGGTCCGTGAGTTCGAGCCCCGCGTCAGGCTCTGGGCTGATGGCTCAGAGCCTGGAGCCTGCTTCCGATTCTGTGTCTCCCTCTCTCTCTGCCCCTCCCCCATTTATGCTCTGTCTCAAAAATAAATAAACATTAAAAAAAAAAAAAAAAGAACACTATATTCTTCCTAATCTAAACTGAACACAAACTTGGTGAAATAATCCTAGGAGGAGAACAGCTTTCAAATAATTAGCGATCATCGAGGCACAGAAATGAGATTGACCGTTTCTTTCTGTATGGTGCACTATTATAAATAACTAGATATTTTACTAAAAAATAAGATAAACTGTATAACTTAAAAAGCCAACCCCCAAACCTCAGACTTCAGTGAAGCTGTTATATCAGAATAGACTTGAGCTATTTTAAAATCTGAATTCAAGTTCTTTCATCAGTAATTTTTTAATATGTTTAATAACCTATAGATTTTTTTCTTTTTTTTTCTTTTTTTTTTTTTTTAGATTTCTTTAAAAAAAAAAAAGATTTTATTTTTAAGTAATCTCTATACCCAGCATGGGGCTCGAACTTACAACCCTAAGATCAAGAATCACATGCTCTACCGAGTCAGCCAGGTACCCCTAAATTATGGACTTCTATTATATATAATAATGTAAGGTAATAGGTTTCATCTAAAAATGAGAAAGAACCATAACTTTGTACAATGACATTTATTAATAATTACTAAACCTGTGCTGATGGAACTGTTTTGAAATCTATGTAGGGGTGCCTGGGTGGCTCAGTCAGTTGAGCGTCTGACTTCGGCTCAGGTTCACAGTTCCTGAGTTTGAGCCCTGCATCGGGCTCTGTGCTGACAGCTCAGAGCCCGGAGCCTGCTTCACGTTCTGTGTCTCCCTGTCTCTCTGCCCCTTCCCCGCTCATGCTCTGTCTTTCTCTCAAAAATAAAACGGAAAAAATATATATTAAAAAATTAAAATCTATGTATGATAGTGTTTATTTCATTAACACTTGTAAGAAAACAATAAAGACTGGCTTTGTGCTACACATGAAAATAATGTTTATTATATCCTCTGGATGAACTCATGACATACCATGTGGCTCTCTGATATCAATAGGGAAAGGTCAGATTAAAGGCTACATAGTTCCTTTTCAATTATCAGCTGATGTCACCAAATGCATCAAAACAAATGCGACACAGTCAATCTGAATAAACACTAAAAATAGGAGAGTGGGTTACATCCCTCCCCCATCACATGAGAATCTGGTGAAATGGGAAGACAACAGAAAGAGGGATCAAAGGAAGCCAATCTCTCACACGCTTTCTAGGCAGGGCAGAGCTTGGAGTGAAACCAGGTTAAGAGGTGGGTGGAAAGCCTGTTTGAGGTTATGGCTGATCCTGCTAATAACCTTCTCCCTGGGGGCTGGGAGCCCAGGAAGAGGGAGACCCCTCTGTAGGGTCCCCAGGTGATCTTTCCTCCCCACCCCTGCATGAGGCAGATGCAAGCTGCCTGCTGACACCCCCCCCCACTCGAGGAATGGCCCTGCCTGGGAATGCCCACCACACACACCCACCCTCTCCTTTTTTTCTAGTCAAACTCTGTTCACTCCTTGGCCTGCATCCCTCCCTCCTCTATCAATCTTTACTTCTGATTTCTATTTCATGGAATCTGGGACTAAAGTTAAACTACAACAACGCCACCAATACCAAGTCTTGCAAGAAATAATACAAAGAAACTTGATAAAAAATATTAAAAAGTAAAAAAAAGAAAAGAAAAGAACAGAAAAGCTGGTGTCTGCTGTCACTCGGTTTTCTGTACGTCATCGAAGTCTCGAGTTTCTGCAGACATTATGTGAAATGAACATTGAACTAGCACCAATACAGGAAATATTTAAAAGAACTCTAAAATCACTTTTTAAAGGCTAATGTAAGAGATTATAGACTACTGAGGAAGATTCTGGGTATATCTGTGTTTGGAAAGCCCTTCCTTTCAAATTTATCATTCCCTTTCCCCCCCAAAAGTGACAAAGGGTAGGTCTAAACTATCGAAATCAAACCTTCATAGACCTAGTTGGAAAATGAATGGTAATGTAAAAGCCACTGTAAAATCTTGCATATTTCATACTTTGCAAAGACGCCAATTAGCTTCTGTTGATGGATGTTAAGGAAAAACAGCATCAAAATGAATCTCTATGGTGAGCCGAAGTTGGGAGGGATCATGGATGATTTGCTACATCTAATGGAAAACAATCTCCCCTTGCCATCCATTTATAGGTTCTTCCAACTGTGGCCATATGTTTCAAAGGTCAGTCCCCCTAATGACAGACACATCACATACTGAACACCTACTATGTGTTAAGTACTGTGCTAGTACTCGATTTATTATTTCATTTAAACTTATTAACCTAGGAAAAAGTAACTATTAATATTACTATACTAGAGATAAGGACCCTGAGGCTCTGAAAAGTCTTTCCTGATAGTCTTTAAGTCTGCCTGCAGTAAAACAGTGCTGGTTGAAATCCAAATTCATTGGACCCCAAAGCCCAGGCCTCATGACTACCTACAAAACAAATGCTCTATCAGTCCTCCAAAAGTTTTCCCAACTAAACTAAAAAGTAATGACTCCCCCAAAAGTTATTTTCTCCATTAAACTAAAAGGTAGTGACTCATTAAAAAAAAAAAAAAAAAAGTAATGACTCATGACTTAGTAAAAAGACTTTTTTTTCTTATTTCTGAATAAGGCTGCACAATGTTACAGGATGAATGAACTACCTGTATACCCTGTGCTATTTTTCTATTTAAGCCAATGTCTAAAATGTGTGTCTACACATATTCGAACGTACGTAATATATATACTTTTTTTTTTTTTAAAGATTAATTCTAGGGCCTAATTCTGCAGCTCTCTTTAAATGAAGGGAAAAAAACTACTAGCAGATTAAACAAAAAGTAACAGTTCTTCTAAGAACTTTCATTTTAGTTCCTCTTTCACTTACTTTCTGTGTATTTCCTACTGCTGTGATATGTATGTGCACATGTTATGTGTTTATTTCATCTGGTCTCCAGAATCTCGGTTTGGCAATATCTTCCGCTACCCATTACACTTTTGCTATAATTATCTACAGTATATGTTATGTTTCCAAAGAGTATAAATAACATTTCATTGGTTAAGTATAAAGACTGGAAATTTGAGGGTGAGGAAGTTCAATCACAGGATACTGTTTTAAGAAGTCCAGCAAAGTGTACAACCTAACAAGACTTAAGGCTAACACAAAGAAAACTGAAGCCTGGTATATAACCTTTTAAGCCTGGCTTTGGTTTAGTTCTCCTTTTAAAAGCTACTGGATGAAAACCTAGCACTGACTATCACACGACAGTGGATGCCATGTATAAAAAATGAACTCTGATTCATCCCCGCACCATTTACAAAAATTAACTCAATATGGATCACAGACCTACGTGAAAACCTAAAACTGTAAAACTTTTAGAAGAAAACATGAGAAAATCTTTGTGACTTCGGGTTGTGTAAAGATTTCTCACAACAACAAAACTATCCATAAAAGAAAAAGCTGATAAATTGGACTTCATCAAAATTAAGAATTTCCACTCTTTGAAAAACACCAACAAGAAATTGAGAAGTCAAGGGGCACCCGGGGGACTCCGTCGGTTGAGCATCCAACTTCGGCTCAGGTCATGATGTCACGGTTTGTGAGCGGGAGCCCCGCATCGGGCTCTGTGCTGACGGCTCAGAGCCTGGAGCCTGCTTCGGATTCTGTGTCTCCCTCTCTCTCTGCCCTACCCCACACACGCTCTTGTCTCTCTCGGTCTCTCAAAAATAAATGTTAAGAAAAAAAAAAAGAATTTAAGAAATTGAGAAGTCAAGCAAGAGACTGGGAGAAAATGTATCCAACTCACATATCTGATAAAGAACTTCTATCTAAGAATATACAAAGAACTTTCAAACCAATTACAAGAGAACAAACAACTCGATTGAAAATGGGCAAAAGATACAAAGACACTTCACCAAGAGTCTGTGGATGCCAAATACGTATGTGAAAAGAAGGTTGAAATTATTAGTCATCAGGGAAATGCCAGTGAAAACCACGCCCTATGACTACACACCTACCAGAAAGGCTACAGGGAAAGAGACTGGCCACACCCAGCACCGGTGAGGACGTACAGGTACTGCACACCCGTTACTTCTGAGAACATAAAGTGGTACAACCGCTCTGGAAAACAGTTTGGCCGTTTCTTAAAAAGCCAAGTACACATCTACCATCTAACCCAACCAGTCTATTTCTAGGTATTTACACAAGAGAAATGAGAGCATCTACCCCTACAGAGATTTGTACATAAACATTCGGAGGAGCTTTGTTTATAGGATCCGAAAATGGGGGGTGAATGGGGGTAAGCAATTGTGTTCTCTGCCTTCAATGCAATACTAAGCAACAGAGGAATGAGCTACCAATAAAGTAACGAGGTGGATGAATCTCAAAATAATTACACTGGAAGGAAAAAATACATAATGTGTGATTCCTTTCATATCAAATCATTTTTTACGAACATGTATTTTTTAATTTATTTTTATCTTGGTTTTGGTTTTGTTTGTTTGAGAACGATAAAGACAACATGCCAAATGAAAACAAAAGAACACTGCTAACGCTGCATCCACAAATTCCTGGAAATGTTCTAGCGTCCAACAGCTGGAACTAGAGAAAGGTGTGAGGGGAAAGAAGCAGAAGAAGGAAAGGAGGGATGGCGATTTGTCACAAAACCTCAAAGTGCTAACGACAGTCAGAAATTCAAAGATGCCTGATGATATTAGCAGAAAGAAAACGAGCCATTACATAAAGATGTAACAATACAGTTGTGACTATCATGCTTCTAAGAATATTTTTGTTACCATGAGCTATGATGTCATAACTTTAGGTAAAGTATCTCAGAGCAGTTCTGTCTCAGCTTAGTGTTAAGTCTCCGGGAAGGTTTCCTTGTATCCGACTGTATTCTAACTACTGGTCTCTCTCTCTTTTTTTTTAATGTTTACTTATTTGTTTTTGAGAGACAGAGAGTGAGCAGGGGAGGGGCAGAGAGACAGGGAGAATCCCAAGCGGACTCCACGCGGTCTGCACAGAGCCCAATGCAGGCCTCAAACTCACAAACTGTGAGATCATGACCACAGCCAACACAAGAGTCAGACGCTTAACCAACTGAGCCACCCAAGCGCCCCCAGTCTTTCAATTCTTTAGATTAGAAAGTCCCTGAGTACAAGGCCTGTGTCTTATTAATCAACTGTAACCCCAAACTTGGCACCTTCTTGCAAAAATATCACTGATGCTACAAACTGGCACCCACCACGGCCTGACAATCCTGCCATTTCTCTGGCACGCACAAGACAATCACAATATACTTCAGCGGGAAACAGAAACCCTCAGAGGTGTCCTCTCTTACCTTCCTGGAACCAAACCTCCTACCTATGAACCTGTCTGGCCCCTACCGCAAGAGGATGAAGATCCTACCTTCTGGCAAAGGGCAATCTTTCTACTTGTAGTAGGAATTCGACCTTTCATTCCTTGTCAATGACCTCATTACCTCTCCCATAATACCGCTCTCTTCCTACCGCCTAGTTCATTCTCTACAAATTTGCATTGTTGGGGAGCCCCAGAGGTTCAGTCGGCTGAGCATCCAACTCTTGATTTTGGCTCAGGTCATGATCCCAGGGTCGTAGAAGTGAGCCCCATGTCGGGCTCTGCTGAGTGTGGAGCCTGCTTAAGATTCTCTCTCTGTCTCTCTCCCCCACTCCTGCTCTCTAAAGTGAAAAAACAAAAAAATTTAAGTTGTTATTTTGAGATAAAAAAATTCCTGTTCTCTGTTCCCTTTTATAGCCAATACTATTAACATAGTCATGGTGCCCTTATTTCCTTACTGCCTGATCCACTGTTAATCTAACCTTCATTTCCATGTCGTCACTACAGGGCTCTTGTCAAGGACGAGCCAATGACTTTCATGTTGCCACAGCCAGTGGCTCTTCACCTCCATCTTACCTGACCCCTCAGTAATATTCAAGTCAACCACTACTGCCCCCTGGAAAGCATCTGCTCTCCGGGCTTTCCTTCTCCTCTGCTGGCTGTTCCACTTCAGTCTGGTTTGTTAGCTTAATCTTCTCTAATGGGATCTCTCACTCAGGCCTGGACCTCCTTCTGCCTCTACATTCTCTTCCTAGATGAGGACAGCACAGTCATGGATTTAAATACCTCTAAACAGTCAATTCCTAAATTCAACTTCTCAGCTCAGAGTTCTCCTCTCCCCAAGTATCAAATTCACAGAGGCAATCTAACATGTCCCCTTGAAATGTCTCACAGACTTTTCAAACTTACATGTGTCCAAAAAGAACTCTTAAAATTCACACCAAACATATTATCCTGCTCTACCCCAAACCTTTTTCATCTCAGTAAATGGTACCACCATCTACTTGGTCACTCGAGCTAGAAATATGAACATATCCAGTACGTCTCCAATTCCCACTGAATCTATCTACAGAATGTGTTTAGAACCCATTCATCACAACACTGCCATCATCATATCAACTGGACAGCTGAGAAAGCCTTCTGATTGGTCTCCGTGCTTCTAACATGTCTCCCTCTAACCCACTGTCCAGACGACAACTGAAGTCACCCTGCAAACTCTATCATTCACGTCATTCAGTTACTTACATCCCTTCGTTGGCCCCTCAGGATAAAACCGAGGTCTTGCTTGCAACCGAGCTCTTGCATGATCTGGCTCCTTCCAATCCCTCCAGCCTCACTTTCATTACTCAGCCTACCTCCACCCCATTCGCTAAGTCTTCTGCCACACTGGTTTTCTTTCAGTACCTCAAATCAGGCTCTCTCCCGCCTTGTACAGGTGCTCTTTTCTCTGCCTGGAATCCCAGCCTCACTGTCCGTTAAATGTCACCTCTTAGGAGAGCATCCTTGATCCAATCTTCAGTAGACCTCCCTGTTAATCTCTGATCCCACTGTTTGCTTTCTTCATAAATCTTACTGTGTTTGTATTGTATTTGTCAATTATTTTACAATTTTTTCTGTCTACTTTTTCGGTTTTCTGGTCAGTCCCATCAAGTAGAATACAAACTGCAGGAGCACAGAGGCAGATTTATCACTGGAACACTTGCCCCCAGCATTTCATCATCATACTCATTAAATTGTTTCTGGGGAAAAAAAAAGTTCCCTGGGTACATGAAAAAATGAATCTTAAGATAAATATATAAGCCTTATGATCTAGCAGCAGACTAAAGGAGAAAGTCCTGAAAACATACTAATCTGGAGTTTAGTTACATGGATGCAACTTACCATCTAGATACAAGTAAGAAAGTCTATTTTGTTGTTTTGTAATAATATTTACATTTTTTTGAAAACTTCTAAATTTTACAAGAAACTCTTATTCTTAAATTTAATATTTCCTAATATCTGCAACATGTTTTTCTATTTAAGGTTGAATATTGGCTTAAAAATGGGAGATTAGAAGACTTGCTTCCTTATCCCACAACTGTACTGTCTGTATCTAAGATGCTGAAAAAGGTAAAACTGATACTTTAGAGAATTCTGTGACTCACGGAAAGGCAGAATCCACTCCAAAGAAACTGGTCGAAACTGTTAATAAGAAATGACCGTATGTTGAAAGCTATCTTTCTCTTGTACTATAGGTGTTAATAATTTATCTTACTGTCTCTGATGCAAGAAAACATTTCAAATATTATGGTGTCAGCTAAGTTACGGTGTCATTCTGAGACCAATCACTTAGAAAAAGGACTTGAATATTTTAAACAAAGATGTGATGAATTCTTTAAAAATTAAAATCTGTTACAGCTTTTCCTTCTAGAAATGAAAAGACCACTGAAACATCTTGCATGTTACGCTATGACGCACTGGCTACGGAAGCACACACGATGGCTGAGAAACTAATAAAATCTTGGATAGCTGACCCTGCTCAGTGCCTGCTGGATGAAAGATCAGGAAAAGAAATCACCGCCTTGCTACTTTCTTATTTTATAGTAGCTCATCAAATTAAAGATTTCGCTGCAAATATGAAGACTAAGTTAATATTTCCACCACAGGATTGTGCTCTTGTTTTACCCATAAAAGAATCTACAGACTTAACGTTTTGTTTATATTCGATCAATTGCAGCTCCAAGCAGTCAGCAACAAGGATCTTTCAAGTGAATGCTTGGCAACAAACATAAACAGGACTAAAATACTTAGTGATGAGTAACCTTCTTGAATCTCATCATCCACCCTGATGGTGCAAAGGCACTGCGGGTGCCTTACCAATGCAGTGGGACCCAACTGTGTTAGAATCCACTGTATTAGTTCTCACCCCATGTTCGGGCGCGCGCGCGCGCACACACACACACACACACACACACACACACACACACAGAGTCAGTTCAACTGAAGGATATCCTTGATAAAAAATAAAAATTATTAATTAAATCGTGACCTCTGATTAGATTCTTGGTATTCTGTGTAACAAAACAGGAAATACACATAGAGCACTTCTGGTGCCTCACAAAGTATTATGATTGTCTAGAGGAAAATCACTTCTGTATTGACTTGTGTGTGAGCTGTATAAGCCACTGCCTTAATGGAACACCAGGTTTACTTAAAAGAATATCATATAGACAAACTGTAGTTATTTAGACCTGGATATCTGATAGACATTTACTTGAAAATAAATTAAAGGAACCTGACACTTGAAGGAAAACAACCGATAGTATTTCTGACAATGGTAAAATTTGAGCCTTTGAGCGAAAACTAGGATTTTGGAAAACTTGCATCTGCTACCATAACCTTGACAGCTTCCTGATACTTAAAGACTTTCCTGGTAAGATTTGTAGATGTGTAAAGAATGTAGATTGTAAAGAATGTGATTTTTAAAATAATGTGTAATAAAACGTGTGAACGTTTGGAAGATCCGTTTAACTCAGTGAGCCAAGATTCTCCAAATGACCAATGTGTGATGTTACAAAATCATGCAAGGGTGAAAGATCCAAAATGCAAATAAATGAAGGGATTTTAATGTACCTGAGTACTCGAATTAAAAGCTCACAGATTTGGCTTCTACACCGCAACTAACCTTTAAGAAACGATCTCTCGTTGAATGGTGTCATATCAGAGAAGAATACGCACAATTATCTGAAAGGGTTTAAAAAGATTCCCTCCTTATCCAACTACATTATCTATGTGAGGCTAGGTTTTCTTTACAGATTTCAACCAAAAAGAAATGATTAATGTGGAAGCAGATACATGAATCCAGCTGGGTTCTAGTAAGCCATCGACTAAAGAGATCCATAACAATGGAAAACCATGCCACTCTTCTCACTCATGTTTCTTTGCATTTTGGAAAACATAAAGGAGTTATGAAACCAGAAAGCTGGAGGAACACTGGCCTACATCAAACTAAGGATCTCCAGTTTCTTATATCTCAGGTGGGTCTTAAGGCCTGATGGCAAAATGGAAGACTGAAAGGTCAGGGTCAAACACATAGAAAATGAGTGAGTACACATCTGATCAAATAAATGTGTGCCTGCATAGCTCCGACTTGGATTTTCTTCATTTCAAAGTCAAGGAAAAATTGTTTTTTGACTATCATTCTCGTTAGCTCACACTGCTTGTACCTCCACCAGAATGGATATTGAAAAGCCACTAATTCAAAGCACATTTTACAGGGAGAAGGCAACCAGTGTCTTTAAGAGACTTCAAAGTAAATATCTGACACCCCTCCAAGGCAGACCCCTTCTTAATAGAATAAGCTGTTGAATTCCTATTCAGTAACAAATGGAATCAGAAGAGAGATAGCTATAGAACTTAAACTGGATAACAGAGGCCTGTTTATTCGGTAGGGTAGATTTTAGTTTTATCTTCAAAATTTATTTCTAGGCGTATTATGATCAAACGTAGATGACTCTAAAATTATTCCCGACACGGTTTATGGAAGATTTAACAATTTAAGTTGACAAGCTTTTCTTGAATACCTTCCATATTCAAAATAAACACTCCGCAGGGACTAAAATGCTAACATCGCCCCATCCTTCTAGGACACCATGGGCATACAGTATAGATGAGCCTCCGTCAATATGGAGCTTATTCAGTCCGTGGCTTACGAATTTTGGAGCTTAAAATGACACCACGGTCTGGCTGGCGTCCTAACTGAAAAACAATCTCTATCCGTGTACTACCGACATCAACTGTGAAATACAAGAGGATCTTCCTGAGTGGATAGCTTCCCTCATGCATAATGGTAACTAGCCTTGGCATTTGAATTCATTACTTTTCAAAGACTGGTTTTCAGATTCACCATGAGACGCAGATGGCCCTGATAAAAACGGTCAAGAAGCTGGTCTATCACAAATTCTCTATCAGGTGGATGGTATCCAGTCTGTTGGTGTGTTCAATCAGTATCTGCAATACGCCTGGTGCTCTGGTGGAGACTAGGGATAGAGTGATGACTAAGACAGAGACAGTTCTTGCCCTCAGGGTGCTTAGGGCCAGGCAGAGGAAATACACATGAAGCAAACAATCACATCATCATTTAGTCAGACATATTCTACACTCCTGGTCTCAACTAATCATCCATCCTGTTGACTTCCAATGTGATTCCCATACTAGGAGTTGGAAAACTCCTCAACGCCTACTCCTAAGAGGCTCTTCATAGATTAGCATCAATGCCTTAAAATAAATATCACGCTACTGCTAGCCTTAGGATTTTTCAGCAAAAACCAACTAAGTGTCAGTGTTCAAATTTGCTGATGGTGTTAAAGTTAAACAAATCAGAGTCCAAAATGAACAAATCACCACATATGGGGGAGGGGAGGAAATGACACGAGTGTTTCAGACCTTAATCCTGAGTCAGATCGTAAATCATCAACTTTTCCTAACCATAATAATTGCTTCCTCCATAATTAAGATTGTGACATCATCAAAAAACTTACACCAAACTTTGTTTAGACATAAAATGATTTAACAGCCTACGTTGCTAGTTTTCTGGCTTTATATGAGGAAAAAAATCCTAGACCATCTATGTATAAATTAAATTAGAAAGAGTTCTATCAAGCTTTATATTTTTAAAACTCTTGGCCATTATTTTAAAAATGCCTCTTTATTTAAGATTTAGAAGACTTGATGCCTCAAGGAATACTTGAAATATGATTTTATTTTTTAAAAATCTGGTCTTAATTCCATACTCTTTTTTTTGTAGTCCCACTGCAAATAAACAAACAAGAATTGTTCTTCAGCTTTCTCCATGCTCTGCTTTAAACACAAAAGCATTAAGATGAGGAACGAATAATGACTTGCTTATTTTCTTTTAAAACAGCTGTCAAGAATAAAACATATGCTCCTTCTTACATTCAATATATATAAATTAACCACAACAGTCTGCATTTGCCGTATATTTTACCTTTACCCTTATCCTTAAACAAAGGCACGCACGCACGCACACACACGTGCACATACACATGCACACACACACAACACACACACGCGCGCACGCGCGCACACACACAAGGTGCGCCCTTAGCTCTCTTTAACCATATCCAGGCCATCCACCTTCCCTTAAATGCCAAGTTTACCAAACCCACCACTTTATTTCCTTCACATTCTCTCCTACTGCCTCTGGATTCCGTTCTGAATCTGTTCTACCACAACTGTAATCTCAAATCACCAATGACTTCCATGTTTATACAGAACAAATGGACTTTTCTCATGTCTCATTCTCAGCGAGCTCTGTAAGACCCGATACTGCTGACCACCTCCTTTTTGAACTCTTCTTCCTCAACCTCCATGTTTTAAAATCAAATAAACAAGTCAGTTTTCTCACTTCATCTGCGGTATACTATTCCAATTCTCCTTCTCCATCTCTAACCTTTTCTCTGTGTTCCCCTGCTACCTGCTGTTCCTCCTACACTATTACTTTACGTAGCATGTGGCTTGGTTTTCCATTGGGCTTTGTCTTGGATCTTGTTCTCTTTGGAAAATTAACCTGAAGCAACTCAGTGTATGTTATGAACACGGAGATCCATGGAATTAAATTCCAAATTGAATACTTTGAAAGAAAAGACATTTGGATATATAAAGGTTCTAGAAAGGCAATATAGGGAAATGATCATAAACACAGACTGTGGAGCCAGACTTTCTTGGTTAAACTTGACTCTGTCACTTCCAGACTATGTCATACTAGACACCTGAGTAACCCTGCTGTGCCTCAAGTTCCCCATCTGCAACATGAGCGTAATAACCGTACTTACCTCACAGGGATATTGTGAAGATTGAAGGCAGGCACATTATAGGCACTATGAAAGTGATTATTAAACAAATTATAAGACCAGCAGCTATTAAAAACTCAACCTCAGGGCGCCTGGGTGGCTCAGTCGGTTGGGCGTCTGACTTCGGCTCAGGTCATGATCTCGCAGTCCGTGAGTTCGAGCCCCGCGTTGGGCTCTGTGCTGACAGCTCAGAGCCTGGAGACTGTTTCAGATTCTGTGTCTCCCTCTCTCTCTGACCTCTCTGTCTCCCTCTCTCTCATGACCCCATTCATGCTCTGTCTCTGTCTCAAAAATGAATAAACGTTAAAAAAAAAAAAAATTTAAAAACTCAACCTCATTAATTTATGGGCCCACCTCGTAACTTGACATTTTGTTGTTTTTGTGATAGGTGTTTTCTAAAACCCTTAAAACACACTAACTCCACTAGACTGAATCACTTTAGCTACGTCAAAAACAAACGTAATACCGGGCACCTGGGTGGCTCAGTTGGTTGAGCAGCCGACTTCAGCTCAGGTCATGATCTCGCAGTTCGTGAGTTCGAGCCCCGCGTCAGGCTCTGTGTTGACAGCTCAGAGCCTGGAGCCTGCTTTGGATTCTGTGTCTCCCTCTCTCTGCCCCTTCCCCGCTCATGCTCTGTCTGTCTCTCAAAGATGAATAAACATGAAAAACAAACAAACATAATACCACAGATTTCTAAGAGGACAGTGTTCACACACACACACACACACACACACACACACACACACACACACACACAGGAATACTATAGATTTCTAGAGCTACAAACCTACTCCATCATTCTACAGATAAAGAAACTGAAGAAAGGAGACAAGCGATTTGTCCAAAGTCACAGAGCAAATAGTGAGAGGGAGAATCAGGGCTGGAATGCAGGTCTCTAAAGTATGCATCAACATATTACTGAAAAAACGTTTTTTTTCCCCTCATCTACTCATGATGTGAAGAAATACCTTTCTTAGAATGTAGTTTTGCCTTCAGGAAATATTCCCTCATTATGAAAAATCTGAAATTTGATGAGAAGGAAACTATCAAAATTTCAATTACTAAACACCACCTTTCTTCAAGGTAACTTTAGAAGGCTTGCAGAAAGGACTTTATTCTATGGTTAAAAGTCCACCCACATCAGAGCAGATTGTGTATTTTTAAAGTTGTCATTGCTATTTGAATTACAAAAGTAGTTTTAAACATTCAGTGAGAAAGATTTCCTCTTTTGTTTCTGCAAACTCCACCTCTACTAATCTTTTGAACAGTAGGATATAAAAAGGTTAAAGGGCACAAATAAACAGTGATTTGAGCAGCCAACATTTATTTAGGACTTGCTCTGCACAGTCTGGAGTGTGTTGCAACAGACCTTATAGAAAGAGAAAGCAGAATGAAAAGATTTTTATTCCTGCCCAGAAAAAGCATGCAACCTAAAAAGGGAGATTAAAAAGTGCACATGAAAAACGTGTTATAAAATACTTAAATAGAGCACACAAATAATGAACAGTTGGAAAACTGTCCTGATTCAGATGGATCTGCCTACCACCCTGAGAGTTTTGAAGACTTTAAATCATTTGTGGGAGCTCCTGGGCGGCTCAGTCAGTTGAGCGTCCAACTCTTGGTTTTGGCTCAGGTCATGATCTCACGGTTTGTGAGTCTGAGCCCCGCGTTGGGCTCCGCATTGGCAGTGTGGAGCTCGCTTGGGATCTCTCTCTCCCTCTCTCTCTCTCTCAAAATAAGTAAGTTAATTAAAAGCTTTAGAAAAATAAACAAGCTATTTGTGAATTATAAGTTCTCTGTGGCCATGGCTATTCTGTATCCAAGTCTAGTTACAGAGACTATCATCATTTTTCAAACATAAAACAAATCACTTTAGAATTCGCATTGAAGAGTATAAATAATAGAAATATTTATGTTAGCTAACAATCTGTTATAGAGCCAAGGAACAAATGACTAAATCCCCTAAAACCACACAACAGTAATTCATATTTAACGAGGACCTTGAGATCAAAAGTGTCTGATCTCCGGGATCTGGCAGGCCAGATACAGAATCCATAATAAAATGCACTTATACATGCACAAAAGCCACCCTTCTCTACGAGACATTCTAGAATACCAATTATTAAAAGGGTGTCTATTTTGGCTAAAGTCCTTTCTTTTTAAGATACACATAGATTTTTTCCCAATTGTTTTAAAAAAGAAACCAGAAGCTCTCAATGCCCATTTATTCCATTCCCTGGATAAAATCTTACAGAGCATCAGGTTATTCTCTACTATTGTGAAAGTGTAGCCTAATAAATAATCTATCGTCAGGTAATCAAAAATCTGAATTGTTATTAGGTAACTCCAGTAAAAATGCCTAGCAGATCTGGCAAAGAAAATGGCTCTGGAGGAGTAATTATGCTATTTACATATTCTGTAGTATGTCTGAAGGACAGCACTGGAGTGTAAAGAAAAAAATCACTGTATTAAATTAGAAGGCCTCAATGATTGCCCTAGCTCTATTGCTTACAATTCCTGTCCTCAGACAAGCCACTTAACCTCTCTCTGCCTCAATTTCTTCACCTGTAAAACGGGACTAGGAATACTTACTTTATTATTCTAAGGAACTAACAAAACTATGTCAAAAAAGTTTGTACACTATAATGGTCGTAAACACTGAAGGTGGCAGCATTTGTGTATAAATGAAATGGAAGAGAAAATGAATGAAGACAATGTTACAGATTTAATTGTTAAGTGGTTGAGCGGATACTCAGAGAATTCTGCTCTATTTTTTATAATGTGCTTCAGACCTGAATGAGATATATTTCAATGTTAAAAATTATTAGAAAAAAAACCTCCTAAAAGGTTTTTTAAAAAAGTCTCTCGGGGCGCCTGGGTGGCGCAGTCGGTTAAGCGTCCGACTTCAGCCAGGTCACGATCTCGCGGTCCGTGAGTTCGAGCCCCGCGTCGGGCTCTGGGCTGATGGCTCGGAGCCTGGAGCCTGTTTCCGATTCTGTGTCTCCCTCTCTCTCTGCCCCTCCCCCGTTCATGCTCTGTCTCTCTCTGTCCCAAAAATAAATAAACGTTGAAAAAAAAAAAATTAAAAAAATAAATAAATAAATAAAAAAAAGTCTCTCTTCTGAGATAAGACTTTATTTTTTAAATGCAAGTATCTTTCCAAACTCATTTATTCCCATTTTTTTTTTCTATCTAGAGAAAGAATTTGGCTAAAACACAATGAAACTGGAGATAAGAAAATGGCCAACCTCCAAGATTGATGTGTCTATGTTCCAGTTGTGAGGTCCCGAAACAAAAGGAGCTGAATCCTTTTGAAGTAGACTTTATAAAGTGACTAACATTCTTTGATTACTAAGGAAATTCCTCTTGCCTCTGACAATTTCATACACTAAACAGTAATTCCAAGAAATAAATAACATGCATCCAAAAAGATGCCATTCTTTCTAAGCATATAGTAGGTAGTAATGTAGGTGTTACACTTAGGAAATATCATTGTTATTCTGTGAAATTCCTTTTTATGGCCTTCCATGGGAGTCAATCCTTGGCAAACATTTTGAATCAATAATATCACAAGTCAGCCTTCCTGCACTAATTAGAGGCTTTCCTATACTTTGTCCAAGGCTCCAAGTTTCTGGCTCTAGCTGCCGGACTCTACAGATACTAGACATAAGCTCTTCTCCAAAACAAGAAAACAATGAGGTCAAACGACAATCTATGCCAAAATGTTTCTGCCAAATACTAAACACTGAGGATGTAAGCACCTCAAAGTTCTATCTCTGAACTGTTCAACATTTCACAGTCAAACATTTCACCCAGGTGATTTCTTCAGCTCTAAACCTTAGATTCAGAGTCAAGAACGAAGCCGATGCAGCTCTGGCCAGTGCCACCATAAAGGGACATAGGAAAGGTCATCTCTGAATTTTCTGGTGGAATTCAGCATCGCTTATGTTATTCCTTGCATCAGTAAAGTAGATTCACATTGCTTTAAGCAAAGCAGATGTAAAAATATCCTTTAATGATTATGAAAAGCAACAAACTTCCATCACTGTGATTTCTCTTAGTGAACCATTACCCAAAATTGTTCTGCTTAATAAACACAGAGTGGCTAGGGGTGCCTGGGGGCTCAGGCGGTTAAGCGTCTGACTCTTGATTTCAGCTCAGGTCATGATCTCACGGTTCATGAGTTTGAACCCCACATGGGGCTCTGTGCTGACGACACAGAGCCTGCTTGCCATTTGGTCTCTCTCTCTCTCTCTCTCTCTCTGTCCCTCCCCTGTTTGCTCTCTCTCTCTCAAAACAAATTAAAAAAAAATAAACACAGAGTGGCTGGCATTGTGCTCAGTGTCAGGAGTGGTAATAAAAAAGCATCTGACACTTTCCTGCCTTTAAGAGGGTTATGATATAGATGAGAAGGCAAGCCTCTTAGATCCAACAATTAGGAACCAATACAAGGAAGAATTGTTTTTAAAAGCCAGATTGTGTAGCGTAATAAACACTTTATGAAGCTCTAAAGGCTCACCACAATCATTTTTTCACAAGAGTGGCCCCAGGCTGTTCCTTCTGCATAAAGTTGCTGGCTTACAAAGCAAGAGAATACATTTGAAATCAACCCTATTTCCCTGGTCACAAATCAATGAACCATGACTCATGAGGCAGGCCATCTACATAAGATTCTACATAAGAGATGATATATGCATGTATATACACACACACACACACACACACACACGCATATGCGCATACACACACACACACACACACACACACACACACACACACACACACACA
>NW_024412470.1:10298584-10349677 GCF_014898765.1 Herpailurus yagouaroundi
ACACACACACACACACACACACACACACACACACACACACACACACACACACAGAGTCAGATATTCTTTCTATCCAGAAAGTCTGAATGAGCAAATGTGCGAAAAAGAGTGCCGTGGCATCACTGGAACTGCCACCAAATCGGGAATGACGACAAGCCACTATTCTAATCTCTGGGAGGACCAGTACACATTCCAGGCTATGAAGCACGAGCCCAGGGGGACTATTTGGCTGTTGAGCCAGGTTCCTGCACCTCTTCAATGCTCATGTATCTTCCAGGAAGACCCTATTATTTAAGGTTATCCTAACAATCCATGCCATATACATGATACCACTAACAAATTTTTTATAAGAGACCAAGAAGGGATAAAATACCCAAATAGGGGACTATATCTAAGAATACATAAAACACTCAGAAAGGGTTATTGTATCTAGAACACATAAAGTATTCAGAAGGAGGGGGAGAAACATCTCTTAGGCAGGCACACAGCTACAACTCACATTCTCCTTATGTGTGTTACGTTATGTATGTATCTGAAATAGATGAAAAGACAGCGTTAAATGTATGACTTTGTCTTGAGGGACAGGCAGTGAAAACAGAAAATATAAAATAAATAGTGTTCCAAAAAGCAGGCATCCATTTCATTTGAAAAGGAAATCTCAAACAAGAATGAAAAGAATATGGTTGGGGCACCTGGGTGGCTGAGTCAGTTAAGCATCTGACTTCAGCTCAGGTCATGATGTTGAGGTTGGTGGGTTCGAGCCCCGTGTCGGGCTCTGTGCTGACAGCTCGGAACCTGGAGCCTGCTTCAGATTCTGTGTCTCCCTCTCTCTCTGCTCCTCCCCCACTCACGCTCTGTCTCTCTCTCCCTCAAAAATAAATAAACATTAAAAAAAATTTTAAGAATGAAGATAATACGGTGAGCTGACATTCACAGCCATATGAATCAGAACGAAGCTGTTCTTAACGGGAAATTGCCCCCAGGAAGATCACGAATGACTCTCTCCTGTTATTAAGAGATAACAGAGCAGCATCTAGAATAGTACTGCAATGTTTAGTGGAATTATAGATAAGGTAAATATCATTTTCCTGCCTTTTTTCCCAATGTTCTCTTTCCTCCCCTCTTTAGAGTCACTTTCTTATCCCACCTTGCACGAGCCTTGCTGAGCTATTTGTCCCTGTCCCATGTTTTTGACATCATTTTAGTCTATTCTTTCATTTACTCCCTCCCTCCCTAAACAGACTATCCTATGAAAGCACAGAGAAAAAAAAAAAAATCAACATTAAATTTAACTAGATTTTTTTTATTAATGTATCAGACCACACTCAAAGTGACTTGAAAGTCTGAGAAAAAGTTATTTCCCACCACTGCAGCTCCAAACCGTAGTCAAAGAAAGGAGGAAAAGACAAAATACTTAGAAGAAAATAGGTTATGAACACCTGGAACTAAATAAAGGGAGTAGAGGGAGTTACTAAGTTGGAGGCAAAAACTTAAAGCAAAGTCAAAAGAACAGGAAAAGGTTTGAGCCTCTGACAGGATTATTGGGATCATAAGCATTCTTTCCTGCTGGCCTGTAGCAGGAAGTCAGCAGTTATCCAAGAGTGAGTCTGCTCTGGAGAAAATTATTTCAGCAGCTCAACTGCAACCTGATTAAAGAGCATAGGAGTGTGGGGTGTGAGGAGGTACGAGGCTGAGACAAGGTAGGTTTATTAAATAATGGTATCCTAAATGGTCAACGGCTATGTCTACCTTTTTAGATAATCAAATATTTCATCAAATACATATCCAATTATAAAATGAAACAATATGGCTTCTGTTATGTCTCATTTACACTAAGCCAAACCTTGAAGCTTTAGAATCTCTGTATTTCTTAAATTCCAATGCAATCATATAGTATCAATTAAGATAATTTCTGTCAATGAGAAAAAGCCTACATCCTTCTGCACACGAAATGATGCTCCTCACCTTTTTGATGAAACTGTTAGAATATTTTACATTGACAAATGGAAGCAGAAACCAAGCATGAGGTCATTACTTCTTTCATTTTAGCAAGAACAAAAAGAACCATCCAGCATTTAGGAACCAAATATTCTTGTCCCATGACACAGTTTATGATCATGGGACATGATCAAATTAACTTCCTTATCACCACTGTTAAAACAAGAAAAAATGAAAAAGGATGTTGTCTCTAACTACTGTTACCTAATGAAGTTCAGGTTTATCCTTACTGTTACTTGACATAAAACACCAAGATGTGATAAATCAGTAATTAGGAAATAAAAAATCCAAACAGAATGTGACAGATAGTCTCAACAGTTTTCCAGAACATGAGAAAGACTGTTTATTCCAGAACATCAAAAGGTTGGGGGCAGCGAGAGGAAATCAGTAATTCTCCAAAGGCACTTTCTACAGCAAACTAAAGAGAGCTCTTACAAACGCAAGAAATATAATGTGTATATTTAAAATAAAAACACCATTCATCTTCCTTTGTAGATATAATCCCTTTAAAGCTAGAATTATTGTTCTCTTCCCTAGAAAAACGTTACAAACCATGATTTCAACCCATGGCTTGACCACTGCTACTTCTAATATGTATTAAATATACTGTTTTAGTCAAATGATAGAGAAGTTGTCTGGAACCTAAGAAAAAGTACACAGCTATTCGAGTGTTAAAACACTCTTCTGTGGTAGCTTCCATAAACATATACTTGAACATGTTCACTTTAACACCCATCAAGTCTCTCCACAGTGCTCCCACATCTCACGTCTAAAGTTTAGCTTTTTCTTCCCACTTTTAACATGACGGTGTCTGACGCTAAGGCAGAGACTTACTTCTCAGCAGCCAATACAGTTGGAACCTTGCTGAAACCCTGTTCTCAGCTGCCCCCTTGCTGCTGGAAATGAACTTTGAGGCTGGTGCAGTATAGAAATATACCAATTACGTCTCAGAGAATAAGCCGGGCACAAGGAACTTTGTGAAAGGGCAGAAATCATGAGATGCCATTGGTGAAGTATGCCAAATCTCCCAGTGTATTTGATTATCAGCTAAAAATACATGAAATTTCTTATTTCTCTAATCTTCAAGTGTCAATGTTCTCAGATTCTAAACTTCCAAGCTACTAGATATTCATGCCTTAGGAAAAGAATTAACTGACAATTTTAGATAGTGGTGACCATAACCAGAGAATGAATTGTTTGCTCTCCTGTTGGCACAGGTTTATTTCTAACAGTGCCCCGTCAACATTCTTTAAAAAGGAAGGAAGGGAGGGAGGGAGGGAGGGAGGGAGGAAGGAAGGGAGGGAGGGAGGGAGGGAGGGAGGAAGGGAGGGAGGGAGAGAACCACCCAGGAGTTCTAAGTCATTCATGTGTTCCTGGTTTCACACACAGCACTGTTAACAGAGATTCACATGGCAACTCCATGAAAAATGTATTTTCATTTTATAGGAAAAGAAGATAGAAAGCATACAGCCACGCATCTTATTTCCATTTAGTCTAACATTCGTAACATCCAAGAGTACTCGTACACCCATTTCCTTTTGCATCGACTAACACATTCTTCACCAACAGAAATAAATGTCTGATGGGGAGGGAAAAGAAGAATGGGAAGTCTTAGGGACATAAATCCAAACATTCCACATCAATATTACTGATCCGCCCACGATTCACCTTAATCCCACATTTGGGAAGTCTGTTTCTCAATTACCAAACAGGACTACCACCACAAAGCCTAAACAGATTTTTGTTTTTTAACATTCTTACTTATTTTGTTAATAATCAAACCATATGGATACAGGAATGACAAAGAATAAAAATCAACAAGCGGTTTATATTTTCTAAACTTGTGGCCTGACATCAATCCATGTTCGTCTTCGCAATGCTGAACAGCTCAGAAACAAGCACGTGTGACAGAACTGAGATAGACTGTTCCAGTCATAATTTCTTTAAACGGCTTTCTATCTCTCACATCTTTTTACCTCCTATGGTACTCAGCTCAATGCCCTGTACATAACAGGTACTCAAAAATATCTTCTTTCTTCTTTCAGAGTGAACTTACCCTTCGAAATGACACGACATAGAACGTATCTCCCCGTCTGCGGATGGCTTCAAAGAAGTCTTGATAACTTCTGGGTGATGCATAATACACTTGCAGCTCACTCCCTGAGTTCCTGCTGAAGGAAGAACAGGGCAAAGTGTTCTTAAACCAAAAAATTTCATCTCCTCTCAAAAATACTCCCCGTGCTAAGGCTACGTCTGAATTATAAGAATTACTCGCAACCAAAATAGTAGCAGCATTCGGCAGTAATTATTATAATAACGTTCTGAGAAGCCCAAGGTCAGGATATTTATAAGATCCAATTCACTAAAGCAAAAACTCTCATTTCTGAATGGAAAGCTCTAAAAAAGCACCATTCAAGTTCACTGCAGAGCATGTAAAAATAATAAAGAGTATCAGAAAATAGATTTCTGCATTGGTTTGCATGATTTAAAATTTTTGGTAACAGACATTAAGTCTTAGGGAAGTTATTTTTCACCGCTCTGTCAAATCTGTAAGGCGTACTTGTCTATAAGGCTGTGTGAAAAGTGGGAAGAAGGTAGGATTTGGAAACAAACAGACCTGGCTTTGAATTTCGTCTCCACTCCTCAAGTGGGTATTCTTAGGGAAATCAACCCCCGAGCAACCTCGGTTTCCTCATCCATAAAATGAGGATAACCATGTAAACCTGCAGGATTGTTACTGGTCAGAGATGTTACATATGTGAAGCACCGAGTAAGGCCTCATAGGAGTCACTCAACAAATGCCAGCCACAGATACAGGAAGTACCACGTCAGTGCCTTCGTAACATTAGTAACTAAAATTATAGTACCTCAACCACATCGTAGCCCCAAAAGACACACTCAAATGATATTAGTGTAGTTTTTAATATTTCCAGTCTTTTATTATTTAGTGCAATAAGCCAAAACCCAGAAGTTAAAGGAGAATTTTTTAAAATGTTGCCTTTTTCTCCAGACAACCTGTGTTTTCTTTCTTATAGGTTCTTCTACATTTTCTATCCAACTTTATGAGGAAAAAAAAGACTGATCTAAAAGGAAAATTATAAATGAATCATAAGAACTTTCTTTGAAATAATTCCATTTGCTCATGAAGCCACTTCTAACCATATTATTTTGACATACAATCAATTCTGATTCATCATGATAGTTATGTTCTACAAAGTCGGTGTGAACACTGAATTAGTAAATACTGAACCATTCTCCTAAGGGAAATACCGTGTTAGGTTCCTTATAAGCCCCTACCTATGGCATATTTGTCAACAGATTAATATATAACCTTGTTTTTATGTTTCTGTTTAAAGACACCTTCTTCAACATATCTCGTTCATTCATTAACACTGAACTCAACAGCACTGTAACTTATGCCTGAATGAAGCTTATCTAATATGTATATTTTTCCATATGGCACAACACAGCCTTTGTTTTGTTTTTTTTTTTAAGTTTATTTATTTACTTTTAAGAGCGAGAGAGAGAGAGAGCAAGAGCAGGGGAGGGGCAGAGTGAGAGTGAGAGTGAAAGAGAGAGAAAGAGAGAGAATCCCAAGCAGGCTCTGCACTGCCAGTGCAGAGCCCAACGTGGGGCTGGAACCCACAAACTGTGAGATCATGACCTGAGCCGAAATCCAGAGTCAGACGCTTAACTGACTGAGCCACCCAGGCGCCTTGGCACAACACAGCTTTCTTGAACAATAGGTAGCCCTTTGGGACTGTGCTTCAGGGCCATTTTAGACAGTGAAATCACACACACACCCAAAAAGCATAAAAATGTGAAAAGTATGGCATTAAACAGACTTCAAAAAGAAACCTGTTTACAGTAGGAGCTGAAGCAGGAAGGCGCAGTGTGGCCTTGTTAACTGAGCCTCACCTAGGACCATCTATGCACACTTGCAAATGGCTGTAAAGGCATCTTGAGCATTGGGGAGCCTGGGTGGCTCAGTCAGTTGAGCATCTGACCTCGGCTCAGGTCATGATCTCGCGGTTTGTGAGTTCGAGCCCTGTGATGGGCTCTGTGCTAACAGCTCGGAGCCTGGAGCCTGCTTCGGATTCTGTGTCTCCTTCTCTCTCTGCCCATCCCCCGCTTGTGCTCTGTCTCTCTCTGTCTCTCAAAAATAAATAAATAAATGTAAAAAAAATTTTTTTAAAAAGCATCTTGAGTATTGATTTGGGGGCACAAATACATTTTAGTGAGTAGGCTGACTGACTCACTGATACAGAATACATGATTAATTCATTTAAACCACTTTTTTAAAGACTTTTTTTTAAAGCAGTTTTGGATTCACCCCAAACCTGAGGGGAAGATACAGAAATTAATATTTTTGACTAGTAACGAAATAATATGCCATCATAATGATGCATCAAAAAATGAACGTATTTTTAAATATATATATAGTAAATGAACGAAACATTCTGATCACTAGGAGAATTATTAGTCACTATACCTATTTGAATTATCTACTTCTACATGATAACACCATATCTCCCGATTTGAAACATTCGTGACTGCCAATATACTGCTCACTGCCATTTAATAGAGACTCTCAGTTAACAGGGTAATAAGCAGCTTTCCACTTACACTGGGCATATGTTCTCAGGGCCAGGGACCCGGTCTGACACACGGCTGGTGCTCAGTAAATGTGAAATTAATAGTAAATAAATTGTGTACTCTATGTCTGTGGGATAGCTACACACAGAATCTGAGACCCTCTACTTCCATTTCAGTGGCACTGTCATCAATATATCACATCAGCACCATCACCAGCTTTCAAACGTGCCAAGGACCATGCAAAGTGTTTCAAATAAATTATGCGATTTGATCATCCACTCTGTGTGGCCAAAACTGTGTAGATGAGGAAACTTTAAGTTCACCTGTTTGATCCACAGAGCAAGTGAGTGGCAGAGATGTTCTGAACTCTGTCCAATTCAAAAGCCAACAACTCAATCATAATACTATATTGCCTCCGGTAATATTGTTCCTTTTAGTTAGATCTGTTTGGTCCAAACATTTCGACCTTAGATACAGCACTCCTTCCAGATTCCTTCAAAAGCTTAAGTAGCATCAGTGTAGTGAAAAATGAATTTTAAGTCAAACTGATTTGAGTGCCAATTCTGCCTCTTGTTGGTTCTATGACTCGGGCTTAGAAAAACTAAGTGACTTGCCCAGTTTTTCTCCATATAAAATAAGGACTGTGATATCTACACTCTAAGTTATTATACAGATTTTAAAATAAAATGCATGGAAAGCACTCAGCAAGACACCTGGCACATTCATAAAATAACACTCCCTACCCCTGGCTCATGAAATAGATGCAAATCGAGGACGAGAGTTATGGATGTTTACATTGTACAGCAAAATGACGACTGAACAGCATTCTGACTAAATCTGTATTTAAGGAATCTGAGAGTTACCCTCTTGAAATTCTCTGGGTTTACTCTGACCACTCAGAAGCAGTTTGTTCTGTGAACTAACAGAAAAGTCACTGATGAGAACAAGCGTAATTAAGACAGAAGAGAAATGTGCCTCTCAACTTTACTAAAATATTAGTTATTTAAAATTCCTTGGCCAAGAACTTCCACACTTTCTTACCTGATCCTAGTGGTTTCTGTGTATTGGACAGCCATAAGCTGAGAATTTGAGCCCTGTTCCAGAGCACCCTGGAAGAAAAAAAAAGACTTAATGCCATATAATGAAATTAGATGAAGATCTTCCTATATTGACTCACTCTACATTTACTAAACTCTCATTAAAGTATTCATATACCGGGGCACCTGGGTGACTCAATCAGTTAAGCGTCCGACTTCAGCTCAGGTCATGGTCTTGTGGTTCATGAGTTTGAGCCCCACGTCAGGCTCTGTACTGACAGCTCGGAGCCTGGAGCCTGCTTCGGATTCTGTGTCTCCCTCTCTCTCTGCCCCTCCCCTGTTCACGTTCTGTCTCTCTCTCAAAAATAAGTAAACGTTAAAAAAAAAAAAAATTAAAGTATTCATATGCCTTTTTTTCATGAGTATTCCGAGAGATCAGGTTCACATAACTAAATACCAACAGAGAGATTAGAACTCTTCTGGTCACGCTCTGGGCTGAGAGAAGAATCTTAAGGAGATTAAAACGTTAAGGCATTTTCCCATAAAGTTTAAAAATACAGTCCAAAAGCTTAGTTCAACTACCATAAGTTTTATGACCAAGTCGTACAAATATTACTGAACATATAACAACTTGTGTGTCTAAAGTAATTATTTTTCCAAGGCAAGTTCCTGAAGTGTGAAAGGTTCATAATGAAACTGGATCCTACTGTTTACTGAATGAAACACAAAGATCTTCTTGCCAAAATGTACCTATGGGCTAAGCCATCATTAAAGAGATTTCGGCAATGACTTTTCTGGCCAGAGAACAGTCCAATATGGAACGATGAGTGGCCCACATATGCTCTACTGGGGACCTGTCTTCTTTCAGCATCTGCTTGGCACGGAGCCTTCTTCTATTCCTTGCCGGTTTTATAGACTCATCTTCTGAAGTCTTTTTTAAGGGGATCAGAGTTCAAGGGCACGTTACCAATTATTATCTTAGGAAGTGACCTTATTATTACCCTGTCAAAAGCGGCTTAAGGAACTGTTTACTCAGAAGACTATTAGCATTTGTTCATTACTGTATCCATCCATCCATCCTGCAGTAATCAACTTTTATAGAGCACTTAGGACAGGCACTGACTGGGAAGACAGACATGTGGAAACAATACAATGTGATAAATGCTAAAATAGAAGAACATACAAGGAGTTAAAGGGGAAAAAACAAAGAGGGAACAATTTTGTTTAGTGGATGGAACCAATATGCAGGGCTGAATACTGGGCTAATTTCTGAGAGTAAAATGCCAAGGGTCTAATTTTATGAAAATCTAATGTAGGGGTTACATATAACAGGTGTTCAATAAATGCTTATTTACTTATTTATTTTTTAATGTTTACTTTTCAGAGAGAGAACTCTTATCTCATGGGCCCATGAGTTCCAGCCCTGCGTCAGGCTCTGCCCTGGAAGTGCTTGGGATTCTCTCCCTCCCTCTGTCTCTGACCCTTCCCTGCTTGTGCTCTCTCTCTCTCAAAATAAATAAACTGAAAATATAAATTTGACATACCCCTCAATAAATGCTTATTTTTTTAACGTTTATTCATGGGGGGGGGGCAGAGAGAGAGAGAGAGAGAGAGAGAGAGAGAGAGAGAGGTGGAGACAAAGGATCCGAAGCAGGCTCCAGGCTCTGAGCTGTCAGCACAGAGCCCGACGCGGGGCTCAAACTCATGAACCACAAGATCATGACCTGAGCCGAAGTCAGATGGTTAACCGACTGAGCCACCCAGGTGCCCCTCAATAAATGCTTATCTAAACAAATTTTTAAAATATCAACAAAATGAAAGGTGCCTGGGTAGCTCAGTCAGTTGGGCGACTAACTCTTGATCTTGGCTCAGATCATGATCTCGAGGTTCCTAAGATCCAGCCCTGAGGTGGGCTCTCCACTGACAGCATGCAGCCTGCTTGGGATTCATTCTCATTCTCTCTCTCTCTCTCTCTCTCTGTCACTCCCTGACTTGGGTACTCTGTCTCAAAATAAACAAACATCTAAAAAATATGTATCAATAAAATGAAAAGGAAAAAAGAAAAACAGATACACAATAGTAAACTCACTGATATGTTTTCAAGTAGTAAATAAAGCCAAAATTAAATTATAGCTAGCTGATAAAAACAATGCTTAAAATTAACAGATTAAATATCTGGTGAATTTTTTTATTAAATTTTAAAAATATTTTTATTTATTTTTGAGACAGTGAGAGACAGAGCATGAGCACAGGGAGGGGCAGAGAGAGAGGGAGACACAGAATCCGAAGCAGGCTCCAAGCTCTGAGCTGTCAGCACAGAGCCTGAGGCAGGGTTTGAACCTGTGAACCGTGAGATCATGACCTGAGCTGAAGTGAGATGCTTAACTGACTGAGCCACCCAGGCGCCCCTGGTGAATTTTAATGTTTAATTATTTTGAGAGTGAGAGCATGAGCAGAAGAGGGGCACGGGGGGGGGGGGCGGGGGGGAAGAGAAGGCAAGCAGGCTCCCTGCTACCAGCGCAGAGCTCAACCAAGAGCCAAAACCAAGAATCCTACACTTAACCAACTGAGCTACCCAGGGGGTCCCAATATCTGATACATTTTAAATGATTTTGCTAGTTTGGCACATTTGAAATTAACACAGAAGTCTGAAAGAAACCAGACTTCTTTCTCTAGACTCAAAATTGAGTACACAGACTTTCGCTGTTACAGAGACATTAGAAATAAAAATTAGACGTGCCATTTAACCTAAGATTTAGACCAATCAACAAAAGAACCTCTGAAAGGGGCGCTTGGGTGGCTCAGTGGGTTGAGCATCCAACTTCGGCTGGAGATATGATCTCACAGTTGGTGAGTTCAGGCCCCACATCAGGCTCTCTCCTTTGTCTCCCTCTCTCTCTGCCCGCCCCCCCATTCTCATTCTCTCTCTCAGAAATATTAAAAAACAAAAAACAAAAATCTGAAAAACTGTCCAAGAGGCTTCTGCATTTTTAGCTACACAGAATTTAACAAAAGGTCATAATTAGCAAAAATATGACACATTTACATATAAATGATGTTAAAATTTCAATTACGCTGTAGATTTGTCTGTTTTTCCCTTTAGTTCTACCACTTTTTTTGCCTATGGGTCTATATATTCAGAATTACATCTTCTTGATTAAATGCTCCTTTTATAATTATGAAATATTCTTGTCTCTTACAATATTCTATCTAGAAGTCTCTGATTAGTACAGCCACACCAGATTTCTAACGGTTAATATTTGCATTGTATACATACTTTCCCACACTTTTATTTTCCATGTGGCTTTCTATTTAAAATGTTACTTCGTGTAAACAGCATATACTTAGGTCTTTCCTTTTACAAAATCTAGTTTGACAATCTCTCCCTTTTAACTGATGTGTTCAGCCCATTAAATGGAATTACTAGTATGGCTGGGTTTAAGTCCACTACCTTGGATTATATTTCTTTTTATCCTATTTGTTCTTTATTCTTTTCTTACCGTCTTTTGGTTAAAATACTTACTTTTTAGTATTCCAATTTTATTTCCTGAATTGGCTTTTTAGCCTTACTTCTTTGTGCTAGTTTTTAGTGCTTGTGTTAGTGTTTAATAACAGTCTACTTTTAAATATTATTTGGACAATATAACTTTATAACTCCATTTACCATTCTGTGTTCTTATTGTCTTATATTTTACTGCTACAAAAGCTATAAACCCATAAAAAATTGTTACAAGTTTTCCTTTAAAAAGACAATAATCTTTGGGGCGCCTGGGTGGCTCAGTCGGTTAAGCGGCCGACTTCAGCTCAGGTCACGATCTCACGGTCCGTGAATTTGAGCCCCGCATCTGGCTCTGGGCTGACGGCTCAGAGCCTGGAGCTTGTTTCGGAATCTGCGTCTCCCTCTCTCTCTGCCCCTCCCCTGTTCATGCTCTGTCCCTGTCTCAAAAATAAACATTAAAAAAATTTTAAGACAATAATGTTCTAAAGACATTTAAATATACATATATACATAAAATACTTTTATAAAAAGGCCATTTATTTCTCATAGATATTTACCCATTCTGGTGCTCTTCCTTCCTGCTAATCTGGAGTTGTGTCTGCTACTGTTTCCTTTAGTCTAAAAAATTTTAGTAGTTCTTACAGTGCAGATCTTCCAGAGACAAATTATCTCAGCTTTTATCTGTCTGAAAATGTCTTTATTTTACCTTCATTTTTTTTAATGTTTTTTTTTAAGAGAGAGAGAGAGAGAGAGAGAGAGAGAGAGAGAGAGAGAGGGAGAACGAGCGGAGGAGGGGCAGAGAGAGAGGGAGACCCAGAATCCCAAGCAGGCTCCAGGCTCCGAGCTGTCAGCACAGAGCCCGACGTGGGGCTCGAACTCACAAGCTATGAGATCATGACCTGAGCTGAAATCAGACGTGCATCCGACTAAGCCACCCAGGTACCTCTATTTTTCCTTCATTTTGAATGATATGTTCACTAATTTGCCCCTTTGCCTTTTCTAGACTCACAATCTAGAAAGGGTAGAAGTATGAAATGGGACAAGCCAAATCAAGGATATAATACTTAAGAGATCACAGAAATTTCAAAGAAATGTCAATTTGTCAAATTTACAGAATATCTTATCTAGACTAGTGGATCCTTTTAAGCATCTGAAAAGAGTGAGGAAAAAGAGGTTGAAATGAGGAAAGACTAGGCAGAACAGTTATAACTCATTACACTAAGAAAGAGAACCAGAGGAATTCTTTGTATGTTTTAGTATTGACAACAGCATAAGCAGAATGATCCTTCTTCTGACCAAGAACTTCTTTTATCCTTGACAAACAGATTCATCCTTGTCACTCGTTTCTCTGGAATAGCTAAGTGTCTCACACTTCTGATCGTTATCTAAGCTCATAACAGAAAGATATATACCCAAGATAGCAAAGAGATAACACTTGAGATTAAACTCCAGGTCTCCTCATGTTCAAAGGCTGTGAAATAAAAACAAAATTCTCTTCTTTACGTTAAAATTCCTTCAAGATTAGGGGTGCCTGGGTGGCTCGGTTGGTTAAGTGCCTGACTCTCGATTTCAGCTCAGGTCATGATCTCTGGTTCGTGATGGAGCTGAGTCCACAGGGGTCCGGCACTGGGCATGGAACCTGCTGAAGATTCTTTCTCTCTCTCCCCCTACCCCCTCTCTCTCAAGTAAAATACAGTAAGATAAAATAAAATAAAGTAATAATTCAATAATTAAAATTAAAAATATAAATATAAACAGATCAAGTCCCTCCCCTGCTGAAACCTCTCAATGCTGTCTTCTCAAACCTGGGATGAAATCCCAAGTTCTCACCATAGACTATGAGGCTACAAATTAGCCTCTGCTGCCTCTCCGATGCCATCTTCTACTATTCGACCCCTAGGCATTGCAGTCCAGCCTTACACAACTTCTCGATGTTCCTCAAATATCCAGACTGTTTTCCTCCTAAAGATCTTTATATTTGCTGTTTCAGTTTTCTGTAAGCTCTTTCTCTAGATTTTCCCTTGGATCTTTGCATTGTTTACGCCTTCATTTTTTTCTATTGCAAAAGCAACGTTCTCACCAAATCCTGAACACACAGGAAAACGACATTTGCCTCACCTACTGCAAGGGAGACTGTGAAAAGTGACAAGAGTTTTAGCCACCTGAACACTGGCTAAAGTCTAGGCGAGATCCCTAAAACATTCTGCATAATCTTCCAAGCTCTCTCTTCCCCCACACCCAAAGCTAGAAGCAAAGAATTTCCAGTTGTTGAGGTCACAGAGTAGAAAGAATCTGGGTTCCCTAGCCATTGCTTGAAAAGAAGGCATTCTAGGGGCGCCTGGGTGGCTCGGCCGATTAATCTTGTCGTTTGTGAGTTCCAGCCCCATGTTGGGCTCTGTGCTGACAGCTCAGAGCCTGGAGTCAGCTTCGGATTCTGTGTCTCCTCTCTCTGCTCCTCCCCCACTCACATTCTCTTTCTCAAAAATAAACATTAAAAAAAAAAAAAGGCATCCTGGAGAGCTGTATCAGACTTTGTGTGGGTGAGAAACAAATTTTTATTCCATAAGCTACTGAGATTTTGAGGCCAGTGATTACAACAGCTAGCATTAATTACCTTGGCAATACCTTACTCAAGTGAAGTCTCTTTAGAGAAGCCTTCTCCAACCATTCAGTCTAAAAAAGCCACTTACCTCTCAATTTAACCTCTAATCTCCAACCTTATTTTTTCTTTTGTGATGAGAACTTTAAATTTTTTTTTTCAACGTTTATTTATTTTTGGGACAGAGAGAGACAGAGCATGAACAGGGGAGGGGCAGAGAGAGAGGGAGACACAGAATCGGAAACAGGCTCCAGGCTCCGAGCCATCAGCCCAGAGCCTGACACGGGGCTCGAACTCACGGACCGTGAGATCGTGACCTGGCTGAAGTCGGACGCTTAACCGACTGCGCCACCCAGGTGCCCCATGTGATGAGAACTTTAAACATAGACTCTCTTACTAACTTCCAAATATACTATACGGTAGTATTAACTATAGACATCATGCTACATATTACGTCGTATAACGTATTTATTTTGTAACTAGGAATTTGTACCTTTTGACCGCCTTCACCTATTTCACCCACCCTGCTACCCCCCAGTCTCTGCATCTGTCCTCTGTATCTAGTTCAGTTTTTGTTGGTTTTTTTTCTTTGTTTTTTTTTTTGTTTTTTTTTTTACAGATTCCACATATAAGTGAGTTCATGTGGTATTTGTCCTTCTAAGTCTGTTTTCAACTTTACGTGTTTGTGCGTATCTCTCCCATCAAAATGTAAGCTCCAGGAAGGCAGGGATTTTATCATACTCACTACTGTGTTCCAGGATCTAGAACCCGTAGCCGGCTCATCATTACTACCATAGGTACTAATGGTGGGGAGCTTGTAATGTGCCAGCTGGTAGTCTCAGCACTTCAGAAGCAATAATGAATACTGGATGAATGATGCAATGACCACAAACGGTGCTATGGGGTAAACCATGTTAACCTGGAAGCCCAACCGGGGTGCCTGGCTGGCTCGGTTGGTAGAGCACGTGGCTTCTGATCTTGGGGGTTAGAAGTTTGAGCCTCATGTTGAGTGCAGAGATTACTTAAAAAAAAAAAAAAAAAAAAAAAGATGGGAGCCCAACTAAACAGGCTGTAAATAAGAGTTGTCATTAACCTGGAGCCCCACGTGTGTAAGTTCAAAACGTCCTCCTTGAAGATGTGCCTCCACTTTCAAGCTGTCCTACGTCTCAACACCCTCTTCTCGAAAAGCTCTCAGAAGACCGGAGATGAGCAGTACCATTTATCGTACCATTTGCGCCCAAATCATTCGACATACATGCCCATGTAGAGGAAGCCCTGGCTTGAAAGTAAATGTGAGGGAGACAGCAAGAAGCAGCACCTGCCCGAGCAAGAACTACTCGCACTGTTGAACCGGGCGGATGGCGTTCAGTGCCAGTGCCGGCCGCGTCTGAGGCAGCAGGACGCAGTGGGAAGCGGCTGAAGTTCAAGTTTTCCCAATTTTACAGGGAAGAAAGCAATCCATCTGAGGGGAGACTTCCAACAAATGTGCCAACCGTTGTTTAAAAACAAGCACAGGGGCGCGTGGGTGGCTGAAGTTAGTTAAGCCTCCAACTTTGGCTCAGGTCATGATCTCATGGTTCGTGGGTTCGAGCCCCACATCGGGCTCTGTGCTGACAGCTCAGAGCCTGCATCAGATTCTGTGTGTGTGTCTCTCTCTGCCCCTCCCCAGTCACATTGTCTTTCTCCCTCTCTCTCTCTCTCTCTCTCTCTCAATAAATAAACATTAAAAAATTAAAAATAAAGACAAGCACAAACAAACCTGAAGAATACGGGTTTTCTGCTGATTATTCGTCATTCTTCTGGACTTGGTCCTTTCCACTTCATGCCTGTGAACCCATCCTCGAAGCTCATGATTTAACCTATAAAATAATGTAGTTAATTAAACATACTTCCTAGAAACAAACGTCTCACTCTTGGTCGAAAATGAATTTAATCCTATTCTACAGGTTCCAAATAGCACCCCGAGTGCCTGATGATTCAATGCTGCTTTTTGACTGGAAAAAGCTGAGACACTAATGTCCAGTTCGTTTTCACACGACATGGATTTTTATACAGTAGCCTCTTCGATCATGAGTTCAAAATTAAAAACAAAAAACAAAAACAGCCAAATACCTTCCGAATGTAAATACTGGATGCACAAGTTTTTTCATAAGAGAGTATTTCCTACTTCTGCCCTTGGGCCACATACACACCAACAATGGCGATGCTGGAGAGCATTTAACAAATAGGTGCGTGAAAGCCTTTGAAAATCACTCTCTTTGGGGAGAAGGAAAAGAATGAACTCAATTGCATAGGAAAAAATAGTGGGGGGAGAAATAAATTTCAGTGCACTGTAACCCAAAATGCCCAACACTGGGAATATAAAAGGGCTAGTTATACCTCTAGAATCGCCGCTCTTCAAACAGTTACCTTCCTAACTTGAAGAAAAAGGTGCTGTCAATGTTACCACCCTCAAGTCTAACATCCTGAATTTTTATATTAAGGTCGTTCTGTAGTTCTCAGATAAGGCATATACTTCAATAGGCAACCCCAATACCCTCACCCGAAGCAGACCCGTCACCATCTTCAGCAGGTTGGTGGGGGAACTGGATAGCAACTGATACGCCCATGGTCATCCGGCAAATAAGCAGAGGTCCTCTCAGCCACTTAGCTAATCTGCACGAATAGTTTTCCCGGTTTCAAAGCCGAGCCCAGGAGCCCACTCAGATATTTCTGCAACAGTCTACAACACTCACCTGAGAGATTCTGTGGTGTTAATCAGGGGCTGACAAGGAGGGGGAGGGATATAGAGGAGTGGCTCTTCGCTGAGCACCATCAGGGCCTTGTCATTCGAAACAGAATGATCGTATCTGGAAAACATAAGCACAAAATACATCTCCTTGTGTCTTAAATTCCTAAGTCGTTTGCTATAAGAAAATCATCACTAGCATTAACGTTTTATGGAAATAAAAATATACGGAGCATTTACTACGTACCAAAAACTAAGGACACGATGGTAACACATGGCCCACAGAGCTGCCGGAACACAGGTGACACAGCAAGGGGGGAAGCAGGGGCACAGACCCACTGACAGGAAAGACAGTACCACGTGACCAGGACTCAAGTTTCATGGTCATTCACAATTCTATGACGACAAAACTGAAGTCTCCCTAAAACCGTGTGTGACAGGGGCAAGGAGAGGCATCAACACCTGCAGGCGGTGAAGTGAAAGTGTTGAAAAGTTGAATATAAATGTTAGAGTCCTGGGGGCGCCTGGGCGGCTCAGTTGGTTAAAACGTCCGACTCTTGATTTCAGCTCAGGTCATGCTCTCATGGCTCGTGGGATCGAGCCCCACGTTGGGCTCTGTGCCGTCAGCGCGGAACCTGCTTGGGATTTCTCTCTCCCTCTCTCTTTCTGCTCCACCCCTGCTCACATGTGTGCTTTCTCTAAGTAAATAAACATTTAAAAAATGTTTAAATCGGGGCGCCTGGGTGGCTTGGTCGGTTAAGCGTCTGACTTCAGCTCAGGTCACGATCTCCCAGTCTGTGAGTTCGAGCCCCGCGTCAGGCTCTGGGCTGACGGCTCAGAGCCTGGAGCCTGTTTCAGATTCTGTGTCTCCCTCTCTCTCTGCCCCTCCCCTGTTCATGCTCTGTCTCTCTCTGTCTCAAAAATAAATAAACGTTAAAAAAAAAAAAAAATGTTTAAATCATGAAAAAACCTGAATCGCTAATAAAACACCAAAGTAAAGTTAACCAGTCACTCCATTAGCTTCAAAGATCCACTTTCCTAACCGTCACGCTGATCTACACCACGGGAGCTGATATCCAGGGTGTGATGGAGGGAGCACAACCGAGGCTGGACATCAGAAGCTGAGCTGCGGGCATCACTGCTATTTATTCTCACTCTGCTACCTTCACCTTTCTCACTCAAAACTCTTAGATCGGTCTTAAATTTCTTTACACTCAATGCTCTAGATTTAGAAAACTTGGTATGCTAAAACTCAGAAAGAAAAAATATAAAAACAAAATTAGACACGGCTAGACTCACAGTTTTCATTAACTCATCGAACCACTATTTACTGCATACCAACCGTGTGCCAGGTACTGCGCTAGGAACCCAACAGGGAATGAGAAAAATGAAGTCTCTGTCCTCAAAGACCTTAAGGGGGAAGAAGGGCCAACTATAAATGAGCAAACACATAAAATAAATTCAAAGAAAGAATCTACGTAGCAAGAGAAAACCTGTGGCAGTGGCTACTTTAGATGAAATGGTCTGAGGAGATGG
Source organism: Herpailurus yagouaroundi (assembly GCF_014898765.1). Classification (NCBI taxonomy): domain Eukaryota; kingdom Metazoa; phylum Chordata; class Mammalia; order Carnivora; family Felidae; genus Herpailurus; species Herpailurus yagouaroundi. The sequence goes on from NW_024412470.1 coordinate 10,316,578, forward strand.
TATTTAAGTCAAGGCCTAAAGGAAAAGGGGGAGGCACTACTATAGAAACTGGGGAAACAGTGTTCTCGACAGAGGCAGGTGGGGAGAAGGTGGCCGTCAGGAACTCAAAGAAGGACTACACACCAGCTGACGAGTTGTGAGCAAGTGAGGGAGGCACAAGACAAGCTCAGGAAGACTGCCTGGATCCTAACAAGGAATTACTGGAACATAACGAGAGGCTCACAGAAGGAGAGAGGTGATAGGGTTCAGTTTACGCTTGCACCCCGCCACTGTACCGAAACTGGATTCGAAGGAGATCAAAGCGGAAACCGGGAGGCCGGCCAAGAGGCAGCTATCATCCAGGCAAGAGCTGCGACAGCACGACTTAGGTGCTGGCAGTGAGACGGAGGGGAGCAAACCAATGCAAGATACTTTTTGGAAAGGTATCAATGGCACCTGTTGAAAAGGAGGAATCAGCGTTTCCGGCAGAAGCAACGACGGAATGAGGAAGACTGTTGTAGAGAAGGGGCTGGAAGATGAACAAGAAGACGGACGCAGGGGTCCACCGTACACGTGTTAAGTCTGACATGTTAAAAAAAAAAAAAAAGAGAGATGCAAGCAAACTACTGGGTGGAGGAGTCTGGAGACTCAAAAGGGAAGTCTGGGTGGGAAACACAAATTTGGGAGTTGTCAGGATACGGAGATATGGGCTGTGCGCTAAATTACGGACGAGTCACAGAGGCAGAAAGAAAACTAAAATACCCACAGTTCCAGAGGATGAGGTTTGGATGGAGGAGGAGCCCAGAAAGAGGACTGAAGCAGAGGTCTGTGAAAACAATGGAAACTGAAACCTGGAGCGACACAAGGAAGAAGGTCCCCAGGAAGGAGGGACCCCACGGCTGGACGTGGAGGAAAGACCAAGATGAAGACAGAAGTTTCCGCTGAATCTGGCAACACTGAAATAACCGGCCTCTGTGACAAAAATAATTTTGGCACAGTAGAAAACTAACTTCAAGAGATGAAAGTTACAGACTTCTATGTAAGCCACACACAACAGCTGAGGACATACAGATCATTCTTCCTGCAAGTGGCCCCAGAACATTCTCCACGTCCTCTCTTCTGCCTCTGGGAGTTAAAACGTTTGAAAAACACAGAAATGGCAGCACACACAGGTAGTAACAGGTGGCACACACACCACCCTGAAATTAAGTGTTGAGGGAGAAGGGAAGAAAACCTCTCCTTTGCACTTGATAAACTCTAAATGCCTACAAGAGGAGGCTGTCTGCTAGACTCAAAGCAAACAAAAAATACCACCACCGCCACCACAGACCTGTCTCGTGTGCCTTAGGTTAAAAAATCAGGTCTTCATACTTAGGAAAATATAACTGCTGCTGTCCATCACAGAAGTCTAAAATTACTTTTGAAAATATATTTTTTATTTATAATTTTATTTCTATGTGATAAACCCTAGTATAATGACTTCTGCACATCTGTGCTCACTGGCTTTTTCTATCAGCCAAAAATATTCATTGGAAAAGAGAAAAAAGTCTGATAGGAGAAATACCAGGAAAGGACCTGGGTGGAGCTGAAGGGAAAGGAAAAGGGAGAGTCTCAGCCAATATGCAATCTGGAGACAATCAGATCCACACTAATCCTGAGATGGCCAGCGTTCTAGGCTGCTTGCAAACAAATCATATTGATAGAAAACATTTTAGCAAATAAATCACTACCACAGAGGACAGTGCTAGGGAGGGAGAGTTAAGTGATCAAAGCAAGAAGATCACACTGGTGGACTGATACCTATTTCAATTTCCCAAGCTGCTCAATAATAATCTTAGATATTTCAAGAGATTTGCATGTAGCCAAGAATCCATAATCTTGTCCATTTTTTTGTTGTTGTTGTTGTTTTTACCACCACCAGTAAGCCGAAACAGGCCATGGTGACTTTGGGGTGGGCAACAGTGGACAGCTTGCATCTCATATACTACTTTGAAAGTTGACAAATTATAGCCTGAAGGTCATTCAAATATCTGGGTCGAACTAGGATCATCAGAGCACCGTGTTTTCCACGTCACCTTACTCTACCACAGACAGATTGATGAAGGTTTCTACTTGTTGTGGTTAGTTCAACATAAATAATATTCTAGTAAAGGCTATCTGAACTTCACTGCAAGTATGCAATCAAGAACTCGTTCTACTTTTTAACGGCCTGCAATACGTAGCTGAAGGGCACAGTCTGCACTCTCATAAACCCGAAGACTATCAAATTTAGAATGTAACTTCTGACAGATCTCACGTGGACAACAGAGCTCAAAATTACACGTAGAACATGTAGGGCAAACTTGGACAAATTACTTAGTAAAATTAAAGATACTACTAAACTCTAGCGAGATTTAAAGACACTGTTAAGTGAGTACTAAGATCACTATGTCCGAAGTACGGCTGATTTGGGCATGAGAGAAAAAGCAAGAAACGTCATAGAATATCTTCCCACATTATAGCACCTGTCACGGGTGCTGCATCACACTAACTGACAAGGAACTCTCTGGATTCTCCGCCACACTTAACATCATACTTTACACATTGCAGATTCCTAAAACAATGAACACTAGCATTTTTTCCTAGGAAGGCTAAATGGACACAAGCCCACAGGACTATGGTAATAATTTCATTCAATGGTTTGGCTGTCACAGTAAAAGTTTAAAAAAAAAAAAAAAAGATTCCCTGATGGCTCTTGGCCTGTAGAGCATCACAGAGTTACAAGTACACAGATCTCTAAGGGTCCTAAAGCATTACACTTTGGCAGCAATGGCTGCCACACTGGGATGTCCCTTGGTTCTGTTAATCAAGGACCCAGCTCCACTTGGCTCTAGTAACACAGGGAAAGGTTTATCAAAAAGTATACAGCTTTGAAAACGTCCATGACGACCTTCTTCTACTTTACATAACATAGACCTTGTGTTTTCAAAAAAGTTCAAGCCTTTTACTATTTGACAGGCTACAGAGAAATTTACTAAGACAATATTAAACTGTAACAGGGGAGGGAGATCCAACAAAGGTCACAATAAACAAGTATAAACGATGTGATCTGATGACTGCACGCAGGTTCAATCATAATCATTCCACCATATCATGTGCATCACAGGACAATACTATTAGATACATTATATGTGTAATCATATGATAATAAAAAGCTGTATTAGAAACATTATATGTAATATAATGTCTGTTTACCATATGTGCCTCAATATGTATATTAGTGAACATAAACTGAGATTTTAAGGTCACATCTCTACAAGAATTTCAAAACTTCTCAAGGTTTCAAAAAGTAAATGTATTCTCGGAACTGATCTTAACAGTAAAATTCATTAAGGGCCTCAATAACTTGTCTGTTCTAATAAAAACTGTGCATAAACTAGTAAATGTAAAGTTACACTATATAATTCTCTACGGCAGTTTCATTAAATCATCTTAACAGACAGAGACATGCCATCTTCTAACCTGTAGCTGTTTTTCTGGATGATACCATCTGATGTGTCTTGCACCTCTTTAGCAGAAAATTCTAGAAGATGCCTCCTCTGATTTGCAGGGTTCACACTAGGATTCTTTCTCCTGGAATCCTGTTCCAGCATGCTGAAAATTGTAAAAAGTGAAACAATAATTGAAACAAAAGTAAGTCACACATATGCAAGCGACATTAGCTCTAAAACAAACCACGATTCCCTCACAGATCCACGCACTCAGCATGAACACTAGGTGCAGAAACAAAACAGCATTATCTGTGGTCAGATTCCCCCGCCTGGCATCCTGTCTGTAGGCAAAACAATTTTAAGAATAATTTCTGTTAAATATAAAAAGCACCTCATTTTTTTTTAAATTTTTTTTTTAATGTTTATTTATTTTTGAGACAGAGAGAGACAGAGCATGAATGGGGGAGGGGCAGAGAGAGAGGGAGACACAGAATCGGAAGCAGGCTCCAGGCTCTGAGCCATCAGCCCAGAGCCTGACGTGGGGCTCGAACTCACAAACCGTGAGATCGTGACCTGAGCTGAAGTCGGACGCTCAACCGACTGAGTCACCCAGGCGCCCCAAAAAGCACCTCGTTTTTAAACAACAGCAGTAATCTGTACGCTTTGAAAACTGTATAATTACGTTAACTATGTATAAAAAGTAAAAATAAGTACAATATACACAGAAACAAATTTTAAACTCAGAGAGTAAACTGAAATAAGAAGTCCTCCTGAAGGCGCCTGGGTGGCTCAGTCGGTTGGGCGACCAACTTCAGCTCAGGTCACGATCTCACAGTCCATGAATTCGAGCCCCGCGTCCGGCTCTGTGCTGACAGCTCAGGGCCTAGAGCCTGCTTCGGATTCTGTGTCTCCCTCTCTCTGCCCCTTCCCTGCTCATGCTCTGTCTCTCTCTGTCACAAAAATAAATAAAAACATTAAAAAAAAAAAAAAAGTCCTCCTGGATGCTGCAAACTAGTATTTTAATGAGGGAGTACTTCAAATGAGATGTGAGCTTTTCCCCTTATCCGCAGCCAATTCATTAGCCTTTCGCAATCCCAGATGGCGGGCTATCAGATAAAAGTAACAAAAAACTATTTTTAAAAATACTTCTATTTTTATTTACATGTAAAAATTTCCTATTTACTTCTTTCTCCCCATCTGCCCCAATGCCTTCATTCATCAACGTATGTGCTCTTGGTGGGTGTTAAGTATTTGCAACAACAACAAAAAATATATGTGTATATATATCTATATATAGATAGATCTATCTATATATAGATAGATCTATCTATATATAGATAGATCTATCTATATATAGATAGATCTATCTATATATAGATATATATACACACACACACATAAAATATAAGTATATGTATGTAGAGATACATACACACACATATAAAGCAAATACTGCAATAGTTGTTAAACACGTTTAATGCATTAATCATGAGCTCAGAAATTTGGCTCACCAGTAAGATATTTTGTGTGTGTGCACTTTATTGTATAATGCCACGCACACAATTTACACTAGCTCTATAGTCCTCTTGAAATGAAACACAAAGGCAATCTCCCTAGGGAAACACAAAAGAAGGGATGCCAGACTCTACTTAAAGGAAAGTAAGGCTGATGAAAGGGACACAATTAAGGGCCTGAGGTTCTAAGAGAAAAGGAGTTCTCCGGGGTATGGCAGTTTGCCTCCACATCTGGGGAAAGCAGTGTAGGGGGAAACAGGAAGCAGGTACACCTTTCTAGAATCTTCTTCTGAGCTCTTATTATATTTCCCAATCTCCTCAGTTCTCCCCCCCAGAGTCACTGCTGTCCAGTGGCCCTCACACAGCATGCCGTAGCACCTGGACGTCCTGTAAACTCTTCAAAGGTATACCACCAAATGAGATGCCTTGAGGAACATTTAGTTTTGCTACAGCCGAGGATACATTTTGTCCCCATTCCTATCTTTCAGACAGAACGTCACCAGCAATCCCAACCCTGCTGCAAATAAGGGAAGAGAAAGGCCTAGTGGGGTAGCTAACTAAGGAAAACTTGGCTTGGTGAGTATTTAAGAAAACATGAGATCAGCAGTAAATGATAATTTTGTAGGGAAGACAAACACAGGGTGATGATAACTGCAGATTTTTTTTTTTCCTTTTTGCAACTTACTTTTTTGAAAAGGATTTTACTTCTAAATCTTTCAAGTGTGGTGTCAAAAATTCTACTTAGGAACGTACGCTGTAAACAAAACAAAGTTAAGACCTTTCTCCTCAGTTTACAGAATCTCAGTTAATTTAACACCGACACTGTGTTAGGGACCCATCCACGTAATAACATCCCGGTTGGGGACAAGTTCGCCCTCAACCCCTCCAGAGACCGCCTTAACTACTCAAAGAGCTTAGTTTCCCCTTGTTTTAACTAGAAATGTGCTTCCTTCTAACTTTCCCCTCTGCATGCTAGTTCTGGGCTCTGCGGCTATTCAGAAGAAGGCTAAAAAGATAAGCAAGCCTTCTTCCAATGTCCAAAGACACAGAACACCTCCCCGCAGGCTCCCTTTCTCAAGGTTGTGGTTTCTTCCCCACGTTCTACTTTCCGGTACACAGTGTCAGGCCCCTCTCCTGTCAACACGCCCCTCGCGAGTGGTGTCCAGAACCGACCACAGTACTTCTCAGGTGTCATGACGAGTCAGGATGGAACAGATAATTCCTTCCCGCGTTCTAGATCATTCTTCTTCCACTGATGCGGTCTAATATCACATAGGCTTTTTTTGGCAATTACATCAGAAGTTATTTATACCGAGCCTGGTTTAATCAAAATCCCAACTCTCCTCACAAACTGATTTTGAACCATTCCCTTCTTTTCCCTTCCTCTCCCTCTTCCAATCCTAAATTTATATAATTGAGCTTTTCTGATCCCAGCAGAATGATTTACATCCACTCCTTTAAAAATATCATTCGGCCTACTAATCAGTCAAGAACTTCTAGGAGCCTAATTAGCAAAAGAAATTCTCCTTTTAAGCAAGGATCAGCATGCCATCAACATCCTCAACTGAACTGTTATTCAAATATTGAGAAGAGCAGAACAAAAAAATTGAGCCATGGTGCATGGCCCTAGAGAAAGCCTTATAAAAATTAAGTTTAGGGGCCCCTGGGTGGCTCAGTCAGTTAAGTATCTGACTTTGGCTCAGGTCATGATCTCATGGTCCGTGAGTTCGAGCCCCACGTCTGGCTCTGTGCTGACAGCTCAGAGCCTGCTTTGAATTCTGTGTCTCCCTCTCTCTCTGACCCTCTTCCATTCATGCTCTGTCTCTCTCTGTCTCAAAAATAAACATTAAAAAATTATTAAAAAAAAAAATTAAGTTTAACCATTTCTGAATTAATTCTATCACACAGTCCAAAATTTCCCATCTTGACCATACAGATGTCACAAGATTGTTAAATGTTCTTTTCTTCTAAGATGCAAATACAGTACGACAGCAGCTGCCATTTTCTGAGCACCTACTACGTATCAGGGAATGAACACGTAAGTACAAACTGAGGCTCAAAGGGTTTTAACAACTTGACCAAGGTCATGCTCTAAGTAATTAAAGAAGCCAAGACCTGGACTTAGGATTGGAACTACATTGCTGCATTATGTTGACGACATTTCTCAGAATGACGGATTCATTTATTTAACATGCATTAAATACCTATCATGTTCCAGGAACCATGTACGATGCTAAAGACTCAAAAATAAAAGAAAGGTAAAGATCAAATTGCAGTTTAATGTGTGGTGGGGGGGAGGGGGAGGGCGGGTATTGATACAGATAAAAGATAATAGAGTGATTAATGCCACAATCAGGTTAATGCTGAATGCTATGGCAGCATATAGCTAAGGTGCCTGATCTTTACTAAGAGGATTGCAAAGTTATCTTAAATGGAAAGCAGTAAACAAACAGGTGGAAAAGGCGGGGGGAGTGAAGGAAGACACTCGTATAGACGGAATGGTGTATGAAACAAGCACACGGGTAGAAGAGAACAGGGTATGCTCAGGGAACTAGAAGTCAAGCAGGAGAGGCTGTGAGGGTGGACACACGCATATGTAAGCACACAGCAAGAAGGGGTCTCAGAAACAGAGGAGAAAGAAAGGGGACCAGGACGATAATGTAAGGCTGGATTACAGATGGCCCTGCCTGCCACAGTATCACTGAGTCTAGCAACTTATTCAAGTAACAGAAACACAACTAGCATGTTTTTGGGGCGCCTGGGCGACTCCATCGGTTAAGCAGCCGACTCTTGGTTTCGGCTCAGGTCACGATCTCAAGGTTCGTGGGTTCGGGCCCCACTTTGGGCTCTGCACTGACAGTGTGGAGCCTGCTTGGGATTCTCTCCTCCTCTCCCTGCCCCTCCTCTGCTCGTTCTCGTTCTCTCTCTCAAAATAAATAAATAAACTTTAAAACAAATAATAAACTAGCAAGTTTTGTTCTTGTTTTAATTTTGGCTCTCAGGCATCATATCTCTTCCTTTTCTATTTATTTTTTTAAAGACTTTATTTATTTTTAAGATTTTTTTTTAAATAATCTCTACACCCAACATGGGGCTCGAATTTAACAATCCCAAGATAAACAGTCACATGCCCTACTGACTGGGCCAACCCGGGACCCCTTTCCTATCCCTTTCTACAGCGGAATCTTCCCTATGATTACTGTTCAATTCCCCGGTATGATTATCCCTTGTCTTTCACAAACTGGTATTACAATCATCTCCTAGTCACCTAGACTACTTAAAAAACAGCAGATTACCAGAACAGCTCCCCTGCTTCCCTACATCCTCGCTAAGGGGTGTAACCCTTTAAAAAGGAGGCTCCCTCGATAACTCCCACGCCAGAGCAGAGAGCGAGGGGGACAGAGGATCCAAAGCAGGCTCTGGGCTCACAGCAGACTCACAAACCGTGAGATCAAGACCTGAGCCGAAGTCGGGCGCTCAACTGACTGAGCCTCCCAGGCGCCCCTGATCATTGTTCTTTGGATGATTTGCACCAAAAGACGGGCAGGCGTTTCAATCGACAATTTACAGCTGTTACAAGCAAACGCCTTGCGTTTAGTTTAGTTTAGTTTATTTCACGTGTGGCTGGGCTGCGCCACAGTCACTTGGCAGCTGCACTTGCTGGACATCAGTTTGGACGGTGACTGGTCTGGCTCACAAGTGATCACTAGTTGTCACTACTGCCCACACAGGTAATGATTTCACAGGGTAATGACAATTTACCTGTCACGGAGCTACTCTAGTAACTTGCACCTTTTTTTAGCCTCATTTATATTATCTACCCGTTGGACGAGAATGTATTTTGAAAGGCAATATATCAAGAAACTTTGTAAACAATCTTTTAAAATTTTTTATTTATTTGTTTTTGGCTGTTGTTGTCATTTGGCCTCCATTCCTCGTACACCTTTTTTTAAGTCTTAAAATGAAATTTCTTGTAAGCTAAACTACAGGCAAGCCGACTGTCCAGTTCAGCTCAAACGAAACTACAAATGTTTGAACCCTATGAAAAGACCTACAGAAACTAGTTTAATCATCTGAATAACTGCAGATTTCTATTTTCCTTGTTTTATTAATATTTGAAAGACATGAAAGAGCTTTATTTCACTGCCAGAATTCAAGACTGTCTTAGATACAACTGTGACACCACAAGTATTAACAAGGAATTTGACAGTTCTTATCACGGCCAAATGTACAAAGAAGAGAAAATTGTTGACGTGAACTTTTAGATTCTTGACATGAGAATTTTAAATCATTCAATGTCTCTTTTCATTAATTCTGGAAAAATTAAATTTATTTTTTTGATTTATTTTTTGAGAGAGAGAAAGAGAGAAAAGAAAGACAGCAAGCAGGGGAGAGGCAGAGAGAGAGAAGGAGAGAGAGAATCCCAAGCAGGCTGCGAGCTGTCAGCGCAGAGCCCAATGCGGGGCTCAATCCCACGAACCATGATCATGAGCTGAACAAAAGAGCCGGATGCTTAACCGATGGAACCACCCAGGTGCCCCAGAAAAATTAAATGTCTATTGATACAAAGAGATGGCTCAGTCACAGTAAGAGTCAGTGTGATAAGGGCAATGACTGTGTATAGTTGATAACCTTAATAGTCTAATCAAACTCTTCTCATAATGAGCTTAAATTAGGTTCTATTCCGTATTTTAAATAAACTAACAAATATTAAGAAAGTGACAGTCCCTACATCTCTGTGATCAGAAACAGGCTACTCTGGAGGAGATACAACATTTTGTTGTTTTTGTTTTTAATTTTTTTTTTAACATTTTATTTATTTTTGAGACAGGGAGAGACAGAGCATGACAGGGGAGGGTCAGAGAGAGGGAGACACAGAATCTGAAACAGGCTCCCGGCTCTGAGCTGTCAGCACAGAGCCCGACGTGGGGCTCGAACTCACAGACCGCGAGATCATGACCTGAGCCGAAGTCGGCCGTTTAACCGACTGAGCCACCCAGGCGCCCCAAGATACAACGGTTTTAAACCACAAATCAGCATTACACCAATAAACCACTCAGGTTATGGGCCAAGGGGCCTGAAAGCATAGATTAATAAACCACAAATAATTTCAATTATCCAAAATTCCAGACAAGGCATTAGGAGAATTGTTACTTTACTCTTTCATTTACAAAATTCTAAAAGCCAACGACTGTCTTAGATGACTGTGAAGCCACTTAATCGTTAAGATATGACACAGCCAATGTTCATACCAAGTAGCTGAACAAAACACAGCACATTTCCAAATCCATCCCACCCTTTGCAAACCTGCTTCCTTATGGTACAAGTAGGTCAATCTTAAATTCAAGCCATCTCAGCAGGTAAGAATCATACTGGTTCTCATCTCCGGAAGGAAGCCACAAGCTGCAGCCGCTCTGTTGATCTGACACCCACCCGTGAAAACGCGAAATCACTTGAAGCTGCAAAGAGCATGCAGTTCTTCCAGTTTTAACGGAGGAGAGCGGAAAGAGCATAAACTTTGGCGTCAGGAGGTCTGGGTTCAAGGGGTGGCTCCGAGATTCCCCACTTGAGTAGCCCTGGGACAGCTGGTTACCTTCTCTGAGCTGCCAATTCCTCACGTGTAAAAGAGGAAAAATAACAAATATTTCCATTTCTCAAAGATTCAAGTGAAATGACAGATGTGTTGGGGCACCTGGGTGGCTCAGTCAGTTAGGCGTCCGACTTCAGCTCAGGTCATGATCTCGCAGTTTGTGAGTTCGAGCCCCACATCAGGCTCTGTGCTGACAGCTCAGAGCCTGGAGCCTGGAGCCTGCTTGGGATTCTGGGTCTCCCTCTCTCTCTACCCCTTCCCTGCTCACATTTTTGTCCCTCTCCCTCAAAATAAACAAACATTAAAAAAGAAAGAAAGAAAAGAAAAAAAATGACAGATGTGAACATGCTTCTATAAATCAAAAAGTGCCATGTGTCCCAAGGGGGACACAGAGAAGTCAATGGTACAGCTGGTCTTCCTGCCTGCCAGGTTCGGCCTACTCACAACACAGCAACTGGCGTGACTGTTTTGAAATCTGGGTCAGATTATTATGTCACTCCTCTGTTCAATCCTTCAGACAGCTCCCTATTTCTAAAAAAATGGTAAAAGCCCAAACGCTTAAAATGACCAAGGCCTCACTAAACTTAACCCCTCCATCCATCTTCCCTCTCCGGCATCATCACCTGTTTCTCTCCCCCTTGTTCACTTCAGCCCAGCCACCCTGACCTCCGTGCTTTTCCCCGAACATGTAAGGCACACCTCCAACCCCAGGGCACTTGCACTGGCTGTTCCCTCTGCCAGGAATGCCCTTCCCCCACACATCCATATTGTTAGCCCTCTCTTTAAGCCTTGGTTCAAATGTCTACTTTACAATGATCGCTATTTAAAACTCCAGCTCCGACACCCACCCTCACACCTGTAAAACCACTCACTCTGCTAGAGTTTATCCCTTTATCCAAAGAAACTACAACTGTATCATTATATTTACTTATGTTTTTTGTCAGTCTGTCCTCACTAGAATATATGTTTAAGGAGTACAGGGACCTGTGTTTTATTCTAGGACAATGCCTAGCTTAGAGGAAATAAATTTTTTTTTTTTTTAAATAACAGATGAAATTTATGTACTCTTCTGCCTCATGTCAAGAGAAAAATCCAGATCTTCATTTTAGGGACACTAACTCACAACTCAAGAATAGCAGGTGGTGAACTCATTATTACACCATCTCCAGATCTAGGAACAGGAAATTATGTTAATTTTCAATGCAACTGAGACTAAAGACAAAAAGTTCTCTAAAGTTTTTTCTGTTTATTGAATGGTTCACAGATGATTTTTGCAGGCTCGTAGTGACTGGGGGTAATTTACTTGAAACAGAAATGTGACTGAATGGAGAAATCAATTTTGAAATCAAGATTTCAAAAACTTTCTCAAAAGTAGTTCTCAGAGCCTGGGATTACCAGACCCTGAGAAGAAACATGAACTTTACAGTGGAAGTTTGCCAAGTCAGCCAACGGGAGCAAGAAAACAGCATGAGATCCTGTCATTCATTCGGTGAACAATTATCAAGAAAGCAGTCTTCTAATAGGTGATGCTTATTCTTGGAACCCAGCCACAGGAGAGGCCTAACTGAAGAAGAACGGAGAACCCTGGCCCACAGCCCTGGCTCAGGTCTCAGGTGAAGCCAGCACCACCTTGCTGACCGCGATGAGTGAGCCATCTTGGAAGGGGTCCACGAACCCAAGCCACCCAGTTGACACTCACAGAAACAAAGAGCTGCCTCTACTGAGCCCTGCCCAAATCACATAGACACTTTAGCAGAGTAAATGTTGTTTTAAGCCTTTACGTTTTAGGGTGACTTGTTACACAGCAATAGATGACTAATACACTGTACTTACTCAACTGCTGATATCCCACTGAGTCAATGTTTAATATAAAAAGTCTGTATGCAAACAACTTTAGTATCTTCTCACCTGGGAAAGCCATCCTCCTATCATTCCAAATGTCAAAAAGATGCCTGTAAATTTGAGTGCAATCTCTTTTCTGTTACATTTACATCAATCCATCCAACTTATAAAATGAGCATTTTCGGGGCGCCTGGGTGGCGCAGTCGGTTAAGCGTCCGACTTCAGCCAGGTCACGATCTTGCGGTCCGTGAGTTCGAGCCCCGCGTCGGGCTCTGGGCTGATGGCTCAGAGCCTGGAGCCTGTTTCTGATTCTGTGTCTCCCTCTCTCTCTGCCCCTCCCCCGTTCATGCTCTGTCTCTCTCTGTTCCAAAAATAAATAAACGTTGAAAAAAAAAAAATTAAAAAAAAAAAATTAAAAAAAAATAAAATAAAATGAGCATTTTCTACTCCTTTCACAGCCAATCCTAAGCTTTAGAGAGGTGAATAATGTTACTGGATAGAGTCCTGACTCCTCTCCTCATTCTGTCAATACCAACTTCTTTTCCTCGGCCTGATGGCTCTATTAGTGATTAAGACAAGGGCTCCGGACCCAGATTATCAATCTTAGCTCTGCAACACTATCAGCTGTGACTTTAGTCTCCTCGTCTGTAAAATGGAGATAATAATACTGCCCTTAGAGTTGTAGGAGAATTAATTTATATAAAGTGCTTAGATTAGTATGCTTGGTGCACAGCACATATTTGATTTAAAAAAAAAAAAACCCAGCTTAACACGGTAAACACAAAATCCTCTACCTTTACCAAGCACAGATGATATCAACATACAGCCAATCTACATTATGCAACTAATTATCTTCTCCTTTTGATTCATCTTCTTTTCTTCCCACTGTCTGATTTCCATCTATCTATCTCGCATTTTCAAATTCACAACAACAACATCAACAAAACCCACACAGGAAAGAAAAATGAAAGTAAGTAATGGTGCTTTACTGAGAAGGGCTGAGAAACAAAGCCTTTTAAGGCATACAGATCAGCTCTTCAGAGGTCATGGGCTAGGACAAATTAACTGTGGACATAACACGTTAATGCCAGCTTATGTGCAGAACACAGTCAACACAGAGTCTAAATACACACCACACACTCATAGTTCATGCTACACTGACCATAACTCCGTTAAAAACAACCTAGGGGCGCCTGGGTGGCTCAGTCGGATAAGGGTCTGACTCTTGATTTCAGCTCAGGTCATGATCTCAAGGTCATAACATTGAGCCCCACATGGGGTCTCCTTGCTAGGCATGGAGACTGCTTGGGATTCTCTCTCTCTCTCTCTCTCTCTCTCTCTCTCTCTCTCTCTTTTCCTTTGCCCCTCCCCAACTCATGCACATGTGCTCTCCCTCTCAAAAAAAAAAAAAAAAATCTGTACAATGACCATTAAAATATTTATGTTTCAAATGCTTACTGAAATTACAAAATAGCTCAAATCTGGAGAAAATAAGACAGTAACGGCAAACTGCCTAGAAGCTTAAATGATACATAATTACATATATATATATTTTTTTAATCAAAACTTTCAAAGTTATCCTATACTACCTTAGTATTAGACTAGACCTTCACTTACTACAAAATAAAGCTGTGTATTCCTTTATTGTTTATGTTTTGTTCAACTTCCACAGCAGGATTCTACCCGGATTACTAAATACTGAAGATAGTGGTTGAGAACTCTGCTTCAGACACACCATACAGGTTAACTAAGATTTGTGGTCTAAAGAAAAAAAGTACCCAACCTAAATTCTGGCAGTTTTCTCACCTGCCCTAGTTTCCCAATGACCTAGTCTCAAAAGAAAGAAAGAAGTTACATTATCTCCTTTTATCTTGAAAGTGACATAGTGACTTACTCAAGGTAAAGAAGGAAATTAGCAAATGTTTCTGATTTCAAATGCCTTTCCCCTCACTATAACAATTCAAGTCTGGGGAAAAGGTAGCCAAGCGATAAATGATAAAACCACTGGGGTACTCCTTATAAACCCGCCAATAGGCAACTCAGATGAAGTCCAAAACTAAAGAAAATCATCAACAGATTTTTCCATGCCCTCAAACTCAGCTCTGCACTTGACAGACTCTAAGCCACTTTTTAAAACAAAGGATGAGGGGCACCTGGGTGGCGCAGTCGGTTGGGCGTCCGACTTCAGCCAGGTCACGATCTCGCGGTCCGTGAGTTCGAGCCCCGCGTCAGGCTCTGGGCTGATGGCTCGGAGCCTGGAGCCTGTTTACGATTCTGTGTCTCCCTCTCTCTCTGCCCCTCCCCCATTCATGCTCTGTCTCTCTCTGTCCCAAAAATAAATAAACGTTGAATAAAACAAAGGATGAAATCTACAGAGGCTGGAAGAAACCAACTACTCTGCACAGATACTTTTTTGAAGAACATGAATAAATTGGACTATTTGGGGGACAGACTGACCTTAGCTCTATTACTGCTCTGCAAAGCCAGGATTCAGTAACACCTGGTATTTAGATGTATTGTATTTCTTCAGTTTATGTGTCACTTTGATAAATGTGGAAAGTACTTTTAGCCAAGAACTTGAATTAGATTTCACTTTAAAATCTGGCTGAACAAAACCATGTATACTTGGTTTGAATTCTGACATTTAAGTTATACAGTAACTTTTAACCTACAGCCAATAATGATTTCATACAGCAAAATGTGCTCAGCAATTGAACAGGAAAAAAAAAAAAAAATTGGAGCCAGATTTGGGGACAGGCTCATCCAGAATAAGAAGCTAGAGTTTTTCCTATAAAAATTATGAAAAGCTGACAAACTTAGAGAATGTTCGAATAGAGACATTTCATTTCTAACCAGTTCCAGACAACTCAAATTCAGTGCCATATTTTCTGTGGTCAGCTGTTCCTTTAGCACAGTCTCATAAGCAAACCACAGAGTAGCCGGCCCTTAAGTATGATTTACCCTTCTTCATCCAAGTCTGATGTCTCAAACTACACAGATTCCGTTCTCATGAGGGGAGAGTGCCTAACCCGGAACAAACAAGGAAAAAGCATCATCCACTTCAAACACTTGTTATTTTTTCTTAAGACCCAGCATGTTCAAAATCTCCTTGAGATATTGCTTTGTGTTTTCTGAAAAGGAGAATGATTAGAGTGACTTTTAAAATAGGAAGGAGAGGGTTGCCTGGGTGGCTCAGTTGGTTAAGTGACTGACTTCACCTCAGGTCATGATCTCGCAGTTTGTGGGTTCGAGCCCCGCGTCGGGCTCCGTGCTGACAGCTCGGAGCCTGGAGCCTGCTTCGGATTCTGTGTCTCCCCCTCTCTCTGCCCCTCCCCTGCTCGTGCTCTGTGTCTGTCTCTCAATAATAAATAAATGTTAAAAAAAAATTTTAAATAATAATAATAAAAATAAAATAGGAAGGAGAAAACATACCAAAGGAATCTACACACACACTGCAGTCCTGTGTGCCAGGAAGAAGTGCCTCTTACAAGGTTATGCTATGGTCTCACTCAGTCCAAACCAGAGGTCCATACATTTCCCCAATTACAGAAGGCAAACCTATAAACACAGAGGTGTCTGTCCAGAGATTTAATAAAACTTCTCTTATGTAGATTATCTTCTAATTCAATGGATAAATGCTCTTATAATTTCTACAGAGGCCGATGCAGAGAAAGAAAGAAATACTACACTATACACAATTTTCAACTCTGGACATACTTCAGACTCCCTGGGGGAGAAAACACTGTGTTTCAGAGCAAATGAATTAGACCCATCCTACCAGATTCCACAAGTTTTGGGCAGGACTCCTCCCTTTTGAAGATTTCCTACTGATGATTAACGTACAGCCATGGCTGCGAACGACTATGAGAGAATTTAACAAAAAAATCATCCCAACTCTTTTTTTCATCCAAACTTTTAAGGAGGCAAGTAAAATTTGCAAAACCTCCAGACAAACTTCTGCATCAAAAACCCGTGGTGCGTGTCATTACCCAACAGTCAACAAAACTCACGACAATAAATGACAGACTGCACGTAGGGCTCAGACTGAGGTTTCTCCAACCAGCTTTAAACACCCTGTTCTATAAAGATGGAAGTATTTTCAACACAACTCATTGCTGGTTAAACTTCATGCTGCCAACAGAACCTTTTGGAGATTCTTTTCTTCCATCAAGATTAACCCATTTTCCTTTTCTCTTCCTTTATTTCCCCTGCTTTTCTTAAATTAATTCAACTTCCCTCCACCAAGAAATATTTTTACAAATGTCTAAAAGGAACACTGCTCATTCTCTCCACCCTACCCTGTTTCCTGGATATCTGTACAAGGCTGAGATTTACATCAATTCCTGAGGTATGAGAGAGAGTTAAACCTCCCCAATGTCAAAATGGTCTTGAGGGACAAATTTAAAATAACAACAAAACAGAAACACATCAGCACGGAGTAGCAATGAAAACCACGCCTCTGTATGACCAACAGCAGGTATGATTTTTTTTAAAAAAAAATTTTTTATGTTTATTTGTTTTTGAGAGAGAGAGACAGACAGACAGAGCATGAGTAGGGGAGGGTCAGAGAAAGAGGGAGACACAGAATCCGAAGCAAACTCCAGGCTCCGAGCTGTCAGCACAGAGCCCGATGCAGGGCTCAAACTCATGAACCGTGAGATCGTGACCTGAGCCACAGTCAAGACACTTAACCAAATGAGCCACCCAGGCGCCCCAGGTATAATCTTTGAACATTGCTTTAATTTAGCAGGGACCCAAGAGGAGGAAATTCTAAACATTAAGCATCCCCCCTACAATGAAAATATCTCTTCCTCATGCTCACAAAATGTAAACCGGATAACCATTTATATTATATCCTATCCAATTTCAACATCCATTAGAAGGTTCAGTGTGTGAAAAATGATTAGAAGAAACTACACTTATAATGTGGAAGGCAGTAGTAATGAGATAAAAACAAAGGCTGTGCAAACTAAGGTGTCATAAAAAACATAAAACCAGGAAAAAAAAATTAGAAAACTTAGTCATAAAAGGCCCAGGAGGTGAAAAGGCTTTTTTTGTTTTTTTTTTTTTGCCTTATGTTACTTACTGTTTTTTCTAAGGCAACAAAAAGGGTAGAAATGGGGAAATAACGTCTTTCCCACGTCTGTATTATGCCCTGGCTCCTGTCATGTGCCCTCCACTTCCCATGGAACGTCCGTCCCTCCTCTCCTTATAAATCTTGAATTTCACTCTCCCTGGTGAAGCCTTCCCTTGTGATCACTCTGTCCACATACGTCCCCTTCCCGGCAGACGCTCACAACACACGCCACTCAGCAGTCACCAGCACAATACGTGCCATGTTAGGCCTTCTCCTCTGCAGGAACAGGATGCACCCCTTCCCCCCCCCATACGAACTGGCCACAGCCCACCCTTTCAGCCCTGCTGTGTCTCATCCCCCATTCCCACCCCCCCGGTCTACGCTCATTCGCGTGCAATCATGCACTCGTTCCCTGTTTGGCCCCTCAACTACATCCAACAAATATTTATTAAGTGGCTACACTACTTCAAGCATGATCTAGAAGCCAGGTGAGCGCCAGCCATCTCTGACTGCTGCTCACGGCAGGTGAAAGCCATCCTCCCTGAACGTCCGCTCACAGCACCGCCTTTACCGGGAATGCCCATCTCTCCCCATCAGGCTGACAAAGTCCTGAATCTTAGTGAGTCAGGGCGGCACTTTTTTAGCGTCTGCCATGTCCTGTACACATCGTGCTAGGTGCTGAGGATACACAAAGTGCACGGAGGCAAAGCTTCTCAAAAAAAAAGAAAACAACACAAAAGCTATAGTAGCGAAGACCCAGATACCAACAAATAACAGGCACAACGTGGCAAGTTCTGTGGTGTGTAAACAGGCTGATTTGGCAGCACGGGGCAAAATACTCAGGCTGGCCTTGATGTGACTTAAATGTGCTCAATGCTTACTTGACTACTGCAAATACTCTTCTACAATTTGCTTATTCCACACAATATACTTCCTACAAGGTCTGATGACCAGCATTTTTAGCACCATTCAGTAATAATTTCATTGTAATTTCTCCTTTGATCTATGAGTTACTTAAAAGTGTGTGTTTTAGGTGTTAGGAGCGTAGGAGGTTCTTATCTTTTTGTTACTGTTCAACTTTAATTACACCGGCAGTGAATGTAGTCTACGTGTTAGTCTACGAAATCTGTCGAGACTTCCTTTATGATTTGGCACAGATCAATTCTCTTTTTTAACAGTTTCACCTAGAGTTCAAAAACTGTGTGTTGGTAAATGCAGTAATTATGTAAATGGCCATTACATCAAGTTTCATAATGATAATATTCAAACCTTCTACACACTTGCAGATTTTCTTTTCACTGTGGTCTATCAAGAGAGAGGTACACTCAAAATGTCCCACTATGGCAGTGGAATGCCAGTTTTCCCCATAGTTCTATATATTGCAAGCTATATGCTAATTTAGAATTATTAGATCTTCCTGGTAAACCTTTTAATCGATAAGTGATTATGTCTAATAATGCTTTCTCCTTAAAGTATATCTGTCTGATATTAATAAAGCAACGCCAGGGGCACCTGGGTGGCTCAGTCGGTTAAACGTCTGACTTCAGCTCAGGTCATGATCTCATGGTTTGTGAGTTCGAGCCCCGTGTCGGGCTCTGTGCTGACAGCTCAGAGCCTGGAGCCTTGCTTCAGATTCTGTGTCTCCTTCTCTCTCTCATGCTCTGTCTCTCAAAAATAATAAATGAACATTAAAAAAATTATTTTAATGAACAAATAAAGCAACTCCAGATTCTTTCGGCAACTATTTGCTTTTTCCATCCATCCCTTGACTTTTTTTGTTTATTTATTTATATTGAGAGAGAGAGAGAGAGAGAGAGCATGAGTGGAGCAGAGACAGAGAAAGAGGGAAAGAGAGAGAATCCCAAGAGAATCTGACAGCGCAGAGGGGGACATGGGGCTCAATCTCACGACTGTGAGATCACAACCTAAGCCGACACCAAGAGTCAGATGCTTACCGACTGAGCCACCCAGGCACCCCATCCATCCCCTGACTTTCAAACTTCGACTTTCTACAGCTTGATACTTTTAGGTGTTTCTCTTGTAAAAAAGCATGAAGTTGAATTTTGCCTTCTCCCCCTCCAGTCTGACAATCTGTGCCTTCTAAATGCAGAGTTCAGTCCATTTTCACATATTGTGATTATGCATAATGTTCTAGATTCATTTCTTCTATCACATTTTGGGCTTTCATAATCTAGTAGTTTCTTTCTCTCTTTTCATGCCTTTTTGGGGTTGAGTCTGTCCACCTCATTCAGTGATGTTGCTTCCACCAGAGTTTGAAAGGATACACTTCACCTGTATTTTGTTAGGGGGTAATGTAATTGAACAAGTCTAAACAATCAATCTCTTTACCTACTTCCCAAACAAGACTAAGAACTTCGAGTGTTTTAACTTTGATCACACCTTTCCCAACTTATCAGGTATTATTGTACAGAAAATTCTCCCACCTTGATGTGCTTCAACCTTGCAAGCTAAACACTGTTAATGTTTTAGATCATCGACTTTTTAAAATGCTTCATCCACAACTATTATTTTTGTGGTTGCTGGCCGTCCATTTCTGTGTCTCAAACCTTCTTTCAATTATTTTCCTTCTTCCTGAATACGCTGACACTTAAGACGGCAGGCCATTTATCTTATACATTATCCCCTCTGCGTGGATTTAGCTGTTTTCTCATGAGAAAATTAAGGGTATACCTTTTTGGCCAGAATGTCACGTGAGTGTCATTGTATCCTGTATCACCTCAGGAGGTACAAGACCATCAGCATGTCTCCTGACCGATGTTACCTTGATTACATGGCCATGGTAGGGTAGCCTCAAGTCTCTTGGTCCCTGTCATGGTTGCCATCTCCTCTCTCTGTTACGCTGTTTTGCTTCAGCCCTGTGTTCCCATTCGCCATTTCTTTCTCCAAAGGTGCCTATTTTGTTGTTTTAACCTGGTCATTGTTTTTCTTAACGTTTATTCATTTTTGAGACAGGGAGAGACAGAGCATGAACGGGGGAGGGGCAGAGAGAGAGGGAAACACAGAATCGGAAGCAGGCTCCAGGCTCCGAGCCATCAGCCCAGAGCCCGACGTGGGGCTCGAACTCACGGACCGCGAGATCGTGACCTGGCTGAAGTCGGACGCTGAACCGACTGAGCCACCCAGGCGCCCCATGTTTTTCTATTTTGAACTTATTATCACATTTCTAGATGTTTTTTTCAAAATGTCTGGATCAATTCTGAGTCTTTGCTTTCTTCGTCATTCTTTAATTCCCTTTCTCATTTAGCATAGTTAGCATTCTGTATCTGTTGATTCGAACACCCGTAGTCCTCAGAGTCTGACTCTGTTCTAACTCTTGTTCATGGTGGCTGGGTTCCTAGCTGGTTTCATGAGTTGGGGGAGAAAATGGGATGTTGGCTCATGTTCAACTGGAACTGTATCTGCAGCAATTTTTTCGGGATGGATGTTTAAAGTGCTTTCCTTGAGAAGAGTTTGCATTTGTATCTGCCGGGAGCCTAGTGGTACCAACACAGGCCACTTAAACCAAATTTTTGATTTGGTTTTTTAGGGTGTCACAACAGTAGTATAAATTCAGGCTCAAACCTGTACGAGTTAAGTCTGGTGATAATGAATTCTCCAGAAGACTTTTGTTTGTCTTTATGTCCACTCTCCTCAAAGCCAGTATCAAGACAGGTACTTACCAACACTCTCCCTCTGTGGTAGAACAATCTACTTTCCCCCTGTCTTTTGGCAACTAACAATGTCATTTTTTGGAAGTTCCAGCTTTATTTGGGTTTGGGAAGGGGGTACGGGGCTCAGGTGTGACTTCCTACTTTCTTTAGAACCCCAGGAGCTTTCTTTCCTGTTGCCAGACTCTAGGCCAAAAGATCAGGAAATAACTCTAGGACAAGCACCACCTCCAATGCTAGCCTATCAATGCATTCACGTTACCTTAAATTTCTGACCTCTGAGAAGGCCTTACTTTGTCTTCAGTTCAGCCATTACATAAGAGTTTTGATTTTTTAATCCAGCATTTTCTAACATATTGAACTGCAAAGAGTTTCTCCTTACCTCTAGCCCAATATACTACCAAAAATACAAGTCCTTAAGGTTTCTTGGACAATGGTAGAGAAAAACTATGGCATAGAAGAGAAGGCAGAGTTTTCAATGATAATTTTTAAAAAGAGACCTTGGTTAAATTTCTGGCCCTTCGACTATACAATAGGACTAACGTGGGGCTTGGTCGGTTAAGCATCCGACTTCGGCTCAGGTCACAATCTCAAGGTTCGTCAGTTGGAGCCCTGCGTCAGGCTCTGTGCTGACAGCTCAGAGCCTGAGCCTGCTTTGGATTCTCTGTCTCTCTCTCTCTGCTCCTCCCCTGCTCACACGTGTGCTCTCTCTCTCTCTCTCCCCCTCAAAAATAAACATTAAAAAAAAAAAAAGTAAAATAGAACTAATGAACATAGACTCAACCCCAACGAGTAGTGAGTAAAAAGGGGGTTTCCTACCAATGCATACTTGTTCAGGTTAACCATTCCCTGCTGCCCAGAGTTACTACTTTCATGGACCACCCAGAGCGGGACAGCTCTTTGAATCGTGTGCCAGAAACAGCTAGATGCCGTCTTCACCATCCACACAACATCAACAAGGTCAGAAAAATTAACCCTTTTAAAGTCTGTTTGGTTTATTTTCTTTTTCTGTGTGATGACTATTCAGTAACCGAAGATGCTTCAAACGAGTCAGTTTTGGGGCACGAAACTCTCTTACTTTAGATGTGAGATGTATTTACATTTCATCACCAAGCGCCTTCAGACAATGCTTAAGGCATACTTATATTCAGCAAACTTGTGTATTATAGATTTTTTCACTTGGACCCATACCTATATGGCACAGAAGATCAATGCTACGTTGAACATCTGAAACCACACTAACAACTTTATTATGGAAATGTGGCCTGTTCTGAAAGAGTTGTTTCCTAAATTTAAAATGCTTTGGAAGTCTCTCATTAAAGTGTCTCTTTGGCCAGACTTAGTTTTGTGGGACTTGAGAGAAGCTCAGAACTCGCCGTCTTGCTTTTTTCCGTACCAATGACAACACAGTAACGCTCAAGGTGTACAGATCTACAAGGCCATAATGTGGAAGTCAGTCACCAAATACGTTCCAGGTGGTGCTAATAAGGTTCAAATGGGGAGTTTCTGCTCCTCTGGAAGATTCCCAGCCCTGAGCAGATCTTCAGTCTTGAAGTGAAGGGGCTGCAAATGACAGGGTCAATCAAGCAAGCTTCCCAGGACCATACGGGATGGAGCAGCAACACCGCCAACGTCTGGTGCAGGGGGGCACGGGTCAGTCCTTCAGACCGCTCGTGCTGCCCTCTCAGCTTTGATGCTTTACCATCCGTGCCAGACTTTCTCTAGAAGAAACAGTTCCTGGCTTTTTATGAGTTTCATGGCCAGTTTCTTTTCTCCTTTCTTCTTGGTGTCTGGACAAATCCCAACCTGTTAAGATACTTTGATATTTCTTGATTCCCTCCAGCTCTTTGTTGCTTTTCTTCGATCTAAGTCTTTTAAAGCATGCTTTTTTTTTTAAACTTGAACACTTCCCAGATCTGCCCAGTACTTCTTGGCTTTCTGTTCCAAAAGCCTCCACGAAGAAACAGACACAGATCTCCATTCTCAATTTTGCTGTTTGTACCATCCGTCTAATTTTTTGGACACAAAACCGTCTTGATAAAATGGGACCATAGTCTGTCTCCTCCTTCCAAAATCAATCAATCCTCTGTTCACAGAAATGAGAGCCATCCCCCCACACACCCCCTTCATCCTCAGATGTAAAAATCATTAAGTCATCAAAAAACATTTTGTCTTTGTCTGTGGGGCACCTGGGTGGCTCAGTCAGTTGAGCATTCGACTCCTGACATGGGCTCATGTCATGATCTCATGGTTCATGGGATCGACCCCTATGTTGGGCTCTACACCAACAGTGCAGAGCCTGCTTGGGACTCTCTCTCTCCCTCTCTCTGCCCCTCCCCCGCTCTCTCACTCTGTCTCAAAAATAAATAAGTGAGGAGCACCTGGGTGGCTCAATTAAACATCTGACTCGATTTCAGCTCAGGTCACAATCTCACAGCTGTGAGATCGAGACCACTTCAGGCTCTGTATTGGGCACAGAACCTGCTTGGGATTCTCTCCCTCCCTCTGCCCCTCCCCTGTTCACGCACGCATATTCAAGCTCTCACTCTCTCTAAATAAATATTTTTAAAAATAAATAAATTTCTCTCCCCCCCCCAATCTCTATTAATTCATGAGGGCTTACAAAACAACACCTATCCCCAACCCCGTCCTCTTTACTGTTCATTGAATGCTACTGCATAAAGCCTCCGAGACTGTCATTATCAGAGTTACTGGGTACTTCTGTGTCCCTTCAAGAGTAGGCCCACATCTTTAGATGACATCTACGTAAGTCTTACTCATGCTACAGTTGTTTCCATATCCACTTCTTTTACTAGTCTGTACTCGTATTCATGTTTGCATCCCTGGCTCCTTACTCACTACCTGGCAAATTGTAAGTACTCTATAAATATCTGCCGGGGGGCGCCTGGGTGGCGCAGTCGGTTAAGCGGCCGACTTCAGCCAGGTCACGATCTCGCGGTCCGTGAGTTCGAGCCCCGCGTCGGGCTCTGGGCTGATGGCTCAGAGCCTGGAGCCTGTTTCCGATTCTGTGTCTCCCTCTCTCTCTGCCCCTCCCCCGTTCATGCTCTGTCTCTCTCTGTCCCAAAAATAAAAAAAAATAAAAAATAAAAAAAAATAAATAAATAAACGTTGAAAAAAAAATTTTTTTAAATAAAAATAAAAAAAAATAAATATCTGCCAGATGTGTGACTGAATGAATAAATAAGCACCTTACATAATAGCCTAGATGCGAAATGAGCACACAGCACTTGAGGCAATCTGGCAGACTCCATCACGATTCCAGATATTCATACCTTCTAATTCTAAGGTATGAATTAGAATACTTAGACTCTAATAAATATATACCCACAATATATACTCTTTCTACATATATATATGAATACATGTTATATGTATACGTTTTAGATCTATGTGTTTTACATAACTATATTTTTATATGTGCACATAAACATTTATGTGTTTAAAATGTATATCTGGTATATATTTAATATGTATATATATTTGTATAACTCAAAATAACCTACATGCCCATTAATAGGAGAACAGTCAAAGAAATTAAGTCAGCAGTTCTGTGAAGCCCTGAGGATCCCAAGATTCTTTCAAAGGGTCAGTAAGGTTCTCCCCTTTTCAAAAAAAATTTTTTTCAACATTTTTTAAATTTATTTTTGGGACAGAGAGAGACAGAGCATGAACGGGGGAGGGGCAGAGAGAGAGGGAGACACAGAATCGGAAACAGGCTCCAGGCTCCGAGCCATCAGCCCAGAGCCTGACGCAGGGCTCGAACTCACGGACCGCGAGATCGTGACCTGGCTGAAGTCGGACGCTTAACCGACTGTGCCACCCAGGTGCCCCTGGTTCTCCCCTTTTCAACTACATACCTATGGGAATCTAGATTTTCTCCATTTATCTCAACCAAAACAATTTATCAAAACGGATTATAGGAAGAAACAGGAGAATAGAGCTGGCTTCTATCAAGATTTTTGGCAAATATAAATAAAATAATGCTACTCCTCTCACTCAATTTTTGAGGGTCTGGAAAATAGTTATTTTCCATAAAAATGTTATTTATGTTTATATGTAATGGTTCCGTATTCTTTTTAATTCTTTTTTAATCTTTTAATTTAATCTTCTTTTTTTTTTTTTTTTTTGAAAGTGAGAGACAGAGCATGAGTGGGGGAGGGGCAGAGAGAGGGAGACACAGAATCCAAAGCAGGCTCCAGGCTCCGAGCCGTCAGCACAGAGCCCGATGCGGGGCTCAAACTCTGCCTCACCACCGATCTGTTTAATAACTTAAGGCTTTCTCCATTAAACGACATGATTTTTCCACTAGACTTAGGGGAAGAACAAGGAAGAGGAATGAGTCTTTCTTCTCCTTTCTTCTTACCTAAATATTGTCTCCGAGGAAAACAAAACAAATCTGTTTTTCCTAGCTTATGACTAGAGGTGAAAACAATGAGAACTAAAATTTTTAGTGTTTGTATCCAAAATAAATAAACAGTGTTTGCAGACAAAACACACTTACTTCATGGGTCCATAGTTGAGCACTATAAACGCCAACACCACCATCACACAGATAGCTCTTCGTTTCGGATTAGGAACTTTAAGCCTCTGGTTCTGAAAGAAATAACCATGTCAAATACGGTTAAACTACACACTAATCTCGCAAAAAGCAACGGGTAAGATAAGCACACTCCTCTTCAGCAGTTATCAGTTAAAAAAAATAATAATAATAATAAACTTCAAAGGTGAGGAAATGGTACTTTTCACAAGGCTAGAGCACAGCCTTCTTAGTTCCCTAATTGTAGCAGAGAAAAACAAAGGAGCAGGAGAAAAGAAACATAGTGGCCACTGTTGCACTTTCCTCTTCCCCC
Source organism: Herpailurus yagouaroundi (assembly GCF_014898765.1). Classification (NCBI taxonomy): domain Eukaryota; kingdom Metazoa; phylum Chordata; class Mammalia; order Carnivora; family Felidae; genus Herpailurus; species Herpailurus yagouaroundi. Next base: position 10,342,589 of record NW_024412470.1, read on the forward strand.
CAAAAGGAAAGAATTCAACCACTTAACACTTCTATGGGTCTTCAAAGAATTTTCAGATACATCTGTAGTTTTTTTCCCCCCGTCTCTTAAATATCCCGGGCGCTCAGGGCAAAACAGAGAACCCAATGGAAGAAGCCCACTCATTGGGCACAGGCATCCATTCAGTTCCAGACAGCGTTGCAGTGGCAAATCCTGAAACTGCAGGTTTCAGGAACAGAATCAAGGAGAAGGTCGACTTTATTGGGACCAGCATGGCAACAACATGCAAAAAACATAATGGGGGTCAGGTGGACAGAGAAACGATTTAAAATTTTATTTTGTATTTTTTCTAAAATTTGTTTTTAACCGTTTATATATTTTTGAGAAAGAGAGAGAGACAGAACATGAGGAAGAGAGGGGCAGAGAAGAGAGGGAGGCACAGAAACCAAAGCAGGCTGCAGGCTCCGAGCTGTCAGCGCAGAACCCGATGCGGGGCTTGAACCCACAAACTGGGAGATCATGACCTGAGCCGAAGTCGGACACTTAATCGACTGAGCCACCCAGGCACCCCTGTATTTTCTTTTTTAAAAGGAAAGACCTGGCAGGACTACTGAAGGTCCTCACGGTGATTCACTTAGTCAGAAAGAGAGGGGTACCCCGGAAACACAGCTTTTGAACGCAGGTTGGGAGGTACAATTCGCGAGCTCCTTTTCCCAATGCTTCATTCTGACTGCAAATGCTTTAGGGCTTAACGCGCCCTCTTTTTCCTAGTACTCTTAGTTTACACAATTTATTATTATTATTTTTCCAATGTTTTTTATTTATTTTTGGGACAGAGAGAGACAGAGCATGAACGGGGGAGGGGCAGAGAGAGAGGGAGACACAGCATCGGAAACAGGCTCCAGGCTCCGAGCCATCAGCCCAGAGCCTGACGCGGGGCTCGAACTCACGGACCACAAGATCGTGACCTGGCTGAAGTCGGATGCTTAACCGACTGCGCCACCCAGGCGCCCCAGTTTACACAATTTAAAACGCACACCATTCCCAATGGTTTCTCAGGAAAAAAGAATGCCTGAACCCATCTCGTCGGGGCTGCGTCGCTGGCCCTCACCTCGGACACCACTTCGTCCAGCTGCCTCTTCAGTGACCCGTTCTCCTTCTTGAGCTTCTCATTCTCCGAGAGCGCGGCCTTTAACCTGGCCTCCAAGCCAAGCATGTATTCTTTCTTCTTCTTGCGGGACTGACACGCGGACTCTCGATTTTTTATCATACGTTGCTGTCTCCTTAGTACAGCAATCTAGAAAAAGTTACAATGAATCAAAACATGCCAATTTTAGAACCAGATCAGAATAGACTGATTTTTATTTAACAATTATTTTTTGTTCATAGCAAAAAACAAACAAAACAAGCGACTAAAAAAAAAAAAGCAAACGACTGTTATGTTTGCTTTAAAACATATCTGTTGGAAACATAGGTTATGTTTGTTTTAAAACAGGTTTTAAAAAATATTAAACAAAGCAAAATGAAATCAAATGGTTAAGGCCTTCTAAAACCTAAATGTGAAATGGTTTCTTCTGATGTTTTTCTAAGGCTTATTTATTGATCTTCCAATTTTCCCTTTAGAAACTCAGGGGAAAAAAAAGAAAAAGAAAAGAAACGAAACTCAGAAGGTGTCCCGACATATACATATATGTACATATCCACACACCTTTAGACTCAGGCTCTGAACTGACTGTTTTCCAGAACCCCGTATCCAACTGCTTATAAGGCCACTTCTACTTGCAAAGTTACCATCACTTCAAATTCAGTTCCCACAAACTGAACTCATCATCTCCCTCTATCTGGATTTATCTATCCATCTTCTCTCAGTCATAAATGCCTCTCAAGATATCTAGGAGGAAGTGACCATCAACTTATTTTTCCTTCATTCCCCATATTTATCCCCTCTCTCAATCCGATTCACTCACTAAATATGCACTGAGGCTATGCTAATGACCAAGTTTCTTCCCGGGACAGTGTTGTCTTACTTACTCTGTTCTCTCTATTGCTGCTGTCACCCTCCTAAAGCAGGCCCTCATGACCACATCCCTACAGGCTACTGCAATAGTCTCCTACATATTTTCAATGGTCTCCAATCTCTTCCTGTCTACCATCTGCAAGATTAGTCATCCTGCAAAACAACAACAACAAAAAACCTTGCTATTCTATTGCAAAAACAAGCTATTCCTGCATCATAGTTGGCCACCTGTTTTCAAGGCCTTCCATGATGTGACCACCCCCCTAAATAACGAAACCTTCTGCCCTAACCCAACAACCATTCAATCCACACCCAAATTCTGATCATTTGAGGCTACCCCCCCAATCTCCACACACACCTAATTCATTCCTTTAGTCATACCATCTATGCCAGTTTGTAATGCGGTCTCCCCCACTAACCTAAATCTCAGGGTCCTCCACACTGTGCTTATGCTAAACCATCTTTCCTGAATGTCTTACGCCCTTATAATTTGGAAAATATACCTGAACACTTTAATGTTCTCCACTGTTTCGGGAGTGTTAACTCTCTCTCAACCTCAATTTTTTACATTAGAAGCCAAAACTATGTAATTCTACATGTTTGCTTACTACCCACAATATCTTCCATAATCACAACTTACTGAGAAAAATTATTTGCGTCACATTTTCTAAGTGAGAACTTATGGAACCTATTTGTCCATAATGAACTAACAGCATTAGTCTAATTTATTTGAGGCAGAGGGTGAGGCAGCAAAATTAAGTCCATAAAAAGCACCAAATAATATCAAACTGATTATTTTTAAAGTACACAGATGACTGAACTACTGACTTTATAGGTTTTGTAACTGACTTTAAAAAACAAACGTTCCACTCTGTGGCATTCAATGGCTCAGTGAGACCAGTAAACAGAATTAAATAATATTGATTTCTTTTAAAATAATAACACAATTCCAACCCCACACAACACTTCCTCGAAAGAGCCAAAGCCAATCTCTCTGCACCAAATACTGTCAACAAACTTTCAATCAGAAGCTACAAAAAAAAAAAAAAAAAAAAAACTACAGGAGATGTCAAAAGAGGGTGTTTTTCTCTTTTTTCCTTCCTTTACTGAAGCTTCGTAGGAATGCTAACTTATGTAACCATCATCGGCAAACCTTCCCTAAGGAGTAACCATCCCGCTCTTCAGTAACACGGTGCACACACGCACACGCACACACACACACGCAGCAGCGGCCAAGCCATGATGGATGATTCTTCACCACGTCAAAGCAGTCTCTGGACAATGCCACTTTGTTCAGTCTACTGTTATTCTTAGTGTTCTTCATGGTTACTGAGAAGGCCAGGGTCCATAATTAATACTTAATTCCAGAGTGCTAAAGTATACAGAACACTGAACAAGCGCATGAAAGAGAAGGTTCCCAGATGGAAGAGTTTATACTAACATTAGATAAAAGGCAACCTTACTTTAAAGGCTAATTAATCTGCGGAATTTAGGGAGGCTTACAGATGGCACACCATTTAATAAATTTCAAACAAGGATTAGGAATTTCTATAAACCATAAAAGCACCTGCACATTATACAGCATGAGAGTTTCAAAGGCTGTCAGTGCACATGCCTCATGCTAAAAAAAATGAAAACCACCTGTGGCCATTCATTGCTTCCCAGAGAAAAAGATACAATAGTTCCAAAAATAAACACTCAATACTACCAATAAACACAAAGGATAGAGAGTAAAAATAAATGAAACCCACAGGAATTGCCAAACATAAGAGTTCCAACTTTACATCTCAGCAAGCTATCTTCAGCTATTTGAATGTATAATATTTAAGTTATTCTGTATTTCCTAGACCAAAAAATTATGATTTTCAGACCACACACACACACACACACACACACACACACACACACACACACGGTGTTTGTGTTTCTGGTGGGGGGTATATTTTACAAGAAAAATTACATTGTAGTTACTATTTTGTGTACTGATTTTTGCATGAATGTATTATGATCATCTTTTTTAATTTATTTCTTTTGTTCATTCTTTCTGAGAGAGACAGAGCACAAGCGAGGAAGTGTCAGAGAGAGAGGGAGGGAGAGAGAGAATCCCAAGCAGGCCCCACACTGTCAGCGTGGAGCCCAACGCAGGGTTCAAACTCACAAAACTTGAGATCATGACCTGAGTTGGACGCTTAACCAACTGAGCCACTCGGGCACCCCGGATGTATTATGATCAGCTCTGACATGCAATGAGAATGCATGGTATTTCAGTTATCTTGATGTTCTATATCAATCTCCTCCTGTTGAAATTATTACAGTTTTCAAGATTCTTTAAAAGAAGCCTCCTCATTGGATCCACTGTTGGAGAGCAGACGTGCCACAGCTAGAACTTAGAGCAGCTGACTCTAAGCCCAGCACACACAATCCCGGTACATAACAGCACCACACTGCTTTTTATACCAAATGGGAAGTCCTGAATCTCAACATGGCACCCTAACCTCATGAACTCCGTGCTTACTTTCATTATGTACCTGTTTGAAAAGGAAGGCTATGGAAACACCTGTATCTACAATGCTTCATCTCCTGTGCTAGCAGTCTGAAAACACAGAATCAGTACTCTGGCTCATTAATCAACTGGCACATCTCACTTATGGGCTGTCAGATGTTTAATAGGACTGAAATGAGCGAAGAGGTGGTCAGTCCCTGCTTCTGATCATCCTGCTTCAGACAACTCTCCCATCAAGCACTGTGCTTAGAAAAAGAAAAAGGAAAAACTTCACAGCTATAAAATACTCTCCCTTTAGTGCCACTACACTGTAAAGTAAGGTGTTGCATTATTAAACGAATATTTGACTGTAAGAAAGACTTGTAGAAAAGAAGAACTTTCACAGATGAATATATACTTTTGCTTTTGAAGGCTCCAGCAATTTGAGTCAAAATTCCAAATCCGTTTGCATTTTGTTTTTTAATTTTATTTTTTTATTATATTTTTTTTAATTTTTTGTTAATTTTTTTTTTCAAACGTTTATTTATTTGTGGGACAGAGAGAGACAGAGCATGAACGGGGGAGGGGCAGAGAGAGAGGGAGACACAGAATCGGAAACAGGCTCCAGGCTCTGAGCCATCAGCCCAGAGCCTGACGCGGGGCTCGAACTCACGGACCGCGAGATCGTGACCTGGCTGAAGTCGGACGCTTAACCGACTGCGCCACCCAGGCGCCCGTTTTTTAATTTTAAAAGTTCACGATCAAGCAATACTATATTATGTTCTTATAAAAAAAATAGACCATCTAGACCTTTGTTTGATTCTGTGATGTTGCTAAGAAATGAGCTTCAAAGTCCTGTATGGCTATAAATCAGATACAAAAATAGGATATTTTAATGCTACAAAATACATTCCAACATCTCGCACAAACTCAAGCCAGATCAAGTACTGATCACCATGGATGAAATCACTGGGTTCATGGGTGCCATTGCCTTGGTTCTATTTCTTATTTCGGTGAATCTCTCCCTCTAAACTTATACCTAAAGCAGAAACGGTGACTGATTAACCTCTTCATCGTTATTAGACAACCCAATTTTTCCATTAAATAAAAGAAGAAACAAACTTTGTCTATTTGAAATTGATTTAAAAGCCAATTTCTGATTTATATAACACACACATTTTATAACTCACACATTTCTAATTTATGTAACATATATTACTGAATATCACAGTAAATATATTTATAAATATATTCCAAAAAAACGTGTACAGCTAAAATCATTAGCAAATTTAATTTGTGGCAACTTTATTACTATTCCTTTTTTTTTTAATTTTTTTTAACATTTACTCATTTTTGTTTTTTTAATTTTTTTTTCAACGTTTATTTATTTTTTTGGGACAGAGAGAGACAGAGCATGAACGGGGGAGGGGCAGAGAGAGAGGGAGACACAGAATGGGAAACAGGCTCCAGGCTCTGAGCCATCAGCCCAGAGCCCGACGCGGGGCTCGAACTCACGGACCGCAAGATCATGACCTGGCTGAAGTCGGACGCTTAACCGACTGCGCCACCCAGGCGCCCCTAACATTTACTCATTTTTGAAAGGCAGGGAGAGACAGAGCACGAATGGGGGAGGGGCAGAGAGAGAGGGAGACAGAAACAGAAGCAGGCTCCAAGCTCCGAGCTATCAGCACAGAGCCCGACGCGGGGCTCGAACTCACGGACCGCGAGATCATGACCTGAGCCGAAGTCGGCCAATTAACTGACTGAGCCACCCAGGCGCCCCACAACTTTACTTTAAATATTCAAATCAATTAAGTATTCTGATTTGATTTCTCTTGGGAATCTTAAGAATACTCCCTTTTGGGGGCACCTGGCTGGCTCAGTCCATGGAGCCTGTGACTGCTGATCTCAGGGTTTTGAGTTTGAGCCCCATGTTGGGTACAGTGACTTAAAAATGAAAACTTCTAAAAAATAAATAAAAATAAAAACTCTTTTAGGGGCACCTGGGTGGCTCAGTCAGTTAACCTTCCAACTCTTGATTTTGGTCATGATCTCATGGTTTGGGAGTTTGAGCCCCACGTCTGGCTCTGTGCTGACAGTGTAGAGCCTCCTCACCTTCCCTCTCTCTCTCAAAATAAATAAATAAACTTAAAAAAAAAAAGAGAAAAAAGAAAGAGGGACTTTGGTAACTCAGTAGATTAAGCGTCTGACTCTGGATTTCGGCTCAGGTCATCATCTCATGGTTTCATGGGTTCGAGCCCCACATCAGGCTCTGCGCTGGCAGCAGGAAGCCTGCTTGGGATTCTCTCTCTCTCCCTCTCTGCCCCCCTGCCCCCACTCACACTGTCTCTGTCTCTCTCAAAATTAATAAACTTAAAAAATAAAGAAAAAAACTCCTTAAAAAAAAAAATATATATATATATATACACATACACACAATACTCCCCTTTTTCTCATAAAATTGTTCAAAACAGAAAAGGGGAAACTTTCCACTTATACTACCTGTACTCTTCTCAAATCTCATGACAGAAAGCCAAAATTTCATTTTACTCCTTCTATTAAGTTGTGTGTGTGTGTGTGTGTGTGTGTGTGTGTGTGTGTGTGTGTGTGT
>NW_024412470.1:10349687-10352658 GCF_014898765.1 Herpailurus yagouaroundi
TGTGTGTGTGTGTGTGTGTGTGTGTGTGTGTGTGTGTGTGTGTGTGTGTTATACCCAGTTCCTGGTCACCAAAAATTAAATAAAGCAGCTTCATTACTGGCCACCTGAGCCATTTAATTGGCAGAGTCAAGGCAATAATCTTCACCCTACAAACTTTTATTTTTTTAACGCGGAATGCCTTTGGACAGGTAGTATGATTTCACGGGTGAGAAAAGGTAACAGACGTAACCCCTGCTAACTGCAGGCCCGGGCTGCCCTACGCAACTGCCTGTTCTGAGCGAAGGGGAAGGACTGGCAGAAAGGCAAAGGCAGAAGCGTCCACCAGACGCTCTCAGGCAAACCGCACAGTCGGGCACGGCCTCCTGAAGGACGGAGGACGTCCTATGTACAGGGATCATCAGGGATCCTCGGAGCAGTTTCCCTGCTTCACACGGCCCCAGAAATAAGTGGAGCAGCCACCTAAGAGTAACAGTAACTGAAGTCATCAGATGACAATACAGTACCGGAAACTGGTGTCCTTAATTCTTAGTCTAGGACTGCAATGAAGTAACTGGAAGATCTTAGAAGACTCATTTCTGCTCCCAGGGCCCGTTTTCACGGCAGTAATAAAAGGGGGTTAGACCAGAATGGTGTTCTTGAACCTATTATAACCCAATAGCAAGTAGCATGATAAATTTAGTGGGTCATAAGAGACTTAAAAAAAACTTGACAGAAAAGCACAGGATAAAATAAAAGGAAACAGAATGCTTTAAATGTAGTAAGAGCTTACTTATTGTCTCCCTAGACCATGTGTGTTGAGAAAGATGTAAAACACATTTCTTACTGTGGACTGTGGACAAAAACTTGAGAGCCACCCCGTGAATCCCCTAAAGGTCTCATTCAATCTAAAACCAAAACGGTTCCAGTACTGATGCTAACCACCCATACTGAACTACCGCACGTCCCGGAAATGACTACTGCATCATAAGATACGGGTAAGACTAACTTTGCTGTCGATTTTGAGATCACCAAATTGTTCACCTAAGATCAGTCTTAGGTGTCTCTCAAGACTTGTCTCTCAAGACTTACAACCACCTGCTGAAAATTTTTACAAATTAAGAGAATACATTTGTAGAGGGAGAGAAAAGGCGGCAGGCAGCAAGTTTTAAGACAAAATAATTTGAAATTCATGCTGCATCAGGGCTGCGTTCAAAGTAAAGCCCCGTTAATGGAGCACAGAGTAGTGACAAGAGCACTGGACTGAGACAAGGCCTAGGCTTGAATCCTAACTCAGATGGAGCAGGTCAGATGATTAGGCGAGGATTACACAGCGAATGGACACGAAGGTTCTTTGTAAACTACAATGTACCACACATACGAAAGGTTCAGTAAGGGGAGCTGCCCTGCAGCTATGAACAGATTGAGTGAGGAGGCAAAAATTCTGAATTCCATCACCAATGTGCCTCATAGCTGCTCAGATAAATTGCGCAAATAAAGCAATATTGAAAATATCTGCCCACAACCCAGCTCCTATTTTCAGATTTTAAATTTTAAAAATGACTTACGAAACAAAAACGGACAAAACCTGGGAATCACCTTTAATCATTGCAGAAACTGAAAAACAGCCCAAGTATAATTCACATTCCCCCAAGATCCCTCGGTCTGCCCCTTACTCTGGATGTATCGGGGCTCTCGTTCACCTCAAAGGGCTGTTAGGAGGCTTAAATATCTGTGAGTCAGGCACTTAGACAAGTGCGGCACACACTACTTTATCAATGTAGCCATCTTAGCAAGATGATCTTGGCTAAAACACCTAACCGATTCCTTCCATGGTAAAATGGGAATCAACAGTACCCACTCTACAAGGATTTTGTAAGTGTCAAATAGGACTCTGTGAAAATAAATGATTTATAACCCAATATGAATGTGAAGTACTTATCAAACTGTATTAGAGCCGAATTCTCCTACAGCGTCAAAAAGACAAGGATTGTGGAAATGTTCCAGATTTAAAGAAGCTACAGACAGATAACAACCAAATGCAGTATCTGGCCCTTGACTGGTTCTTGTACTGAAAGGGAAATTTTTCAATAAAGGAGATTATTGTGTCAACTGATAAAACTGTAATACTGAGAGTTGATTAAAGTATTTTACAAATGTAAATTAATGAAGCTGATAACTATACTGTGGGTAAGAGATTATCCCTATTCTGAAAAAATACACACTGAAATGTTTAGTGGTAAAGGACTACAGAGTATGTAACTTACTCTACAGTAGTTCAGGGGGGAAAACCGAGTATGTGTGTGGATGGAGAGACAGGCAGAAAGAACAAACTAATAAAGCAAATGGGGTAAAATGTTAACAGGTGAATGGGTGAAGGTACCGGTGTTCTCTGGAGAATTTTTGTTTCTGCAATTTTTTTTTTAATTGTTTTCTTCAAATTTTTATATAAATTCTAGTTATATATATAACATACAATGTAGTATCGCCTTCGGGAGAATTTAACGATTCATCACTTACATCTAACTAAGCATCTTACATGCTCAACACAAGTGTCCTCCTTAACACCCATCACTCACCCAGCCCATCCCCCACCCGCCGCCCTCCACTGACACCCGGTTTGGTCTCTATTGTTAAGAGTCTCTTATGGTTTCTTGATTTCGGCTCAGGTCATGATCTCATGGTTCATGAGTTCGAGCCCCGTGTCTGTCTCTGTGCTGACAGCTCGGAGCCTGGCCGGCTTCGGATTCTGTGTCTCCCTTTCTCTCTGCCCCTCCCCCGCGCACACTCTGTCTCTGTCTCTCTCAAAAATAAATAAATGTTAAAAAATTAAAATTAAAAAAAGTCTCTTATGGTTTGTTTCTGCAACTTGTAAATATTTGAGATATCATTATTATGAAGATAATTAGTATTATCACCATATACAAAGCCTAACACGCATGCGCCCACACACACACACACACACACACACACACACACACACACACACACACAC
>NW_024412470.1:10352668-10411602 GCF_014898765.1 Herpailurus yagouaroundi
CACACACACACACACACACACACACACACACACACACACACACACACCGGCAGAGCCACAGAAAATTTTAACCCTAACATTTTTAATCCTTGCATATCATTATTTAACCAGTCAAAAGTTCTCCTCCATTAATAATTAATATCCTTTCACAGAGTCATAAAATATAATCTTCCAGGGGACACGCCCCTTCCAGAATAGATAGCCATCGAAATACCTGGCCATTCTCCTTTGTGAATTATCTAGTCACATATTTTATCCATTTGATTATTGGGTTAACTTGCATTTTTCTCACTGATTTGTAAATACTCTCTAAATCAAAAAGGGTTTGGGGGCGCCTGGGTGGCTCAGTCAGTTAAGCCTCCTTGATTTTGATCTCAGGGCGCCTGTGTGGCTCAGCTGGTTAAGCATCGACTCTTGCATGATCTCATAGTTTGTGAGATTGAGCCCCACATTAGGCTCTGTGCTGACAGTACAGAGCCTGCTTGGGATTCTCTCTCTCCCTCTCTCTCTGCCCCTCCCCTGCTCATGCTCACACTCTCTCTCTCTCTCTCTCTCTGTGTCAGTTGAGTGTCCAACTCTTGGTTTTGGCTCAGGTCACCATCACATGGTGAGTTCGAGTCCCACATCAGGCTCTTCTGCGCTGACAGTGTGGAGCCTGCTTGGGATTCTCTCTCTCTCCTTCTCTCTCTCTCTCTTCCCCTCCCCACTCATGCTCTCTCTTTCTGTCTCTCTCTCAAAATAAATAAACTAAGAAAGAAAGAAAGAAAGAAAGAAAGAAAGAAAGAAAGAAAGAAAGAGGAAGGAAGGAAGGAAGGAAGGAAGGAAGGAAGGAAGGAAGACACAAAAGGCCACCCTGTGTATAATTCCATGACATAATATGTCCAGGATAGGCAATTCCATACAAACAGAAAGCAGGTTAGTGATTGCCAGGGGCTGGGGAGAGGAGGGGAATAGGAATGACCACTAATGGGTATGGAGGTTCTTTTTAGGGGGATGAGAACATTCTGCAATTAGATAGCAGCTCCTGTCATAGCACAACTTTGTGAATATACTGAAAACCACTAAATTTTAGCTCTTTTAAAGGTGAACTTTATCTCAACAAGCTATTAAAAAAAAAATTACATAGAAAGCTACAGACTCTCTCTCCAGACAAATGCACATACCCAGTACTATAATCAATGATGCAAGGAAAGGGGGGACGTGAAGAAAAGGGAGCTGTGTGTGGAGACACCATCCATGGCCCTGTGACTGGCACTCTCTCTCATACACTCAAAGTGGAAGAATAAATTAGAATTACCCTATGGAGGGCCATTTGACAATATCTATCAAAACGTAAAAACTACCTGCCTTCTGCCTCTAATTTCAGTTCTAGGAATTTCTCCTACACATATACTTGCACGTAAACAAAATTAAATGAGTACCGAGTTATTCAACGAAGGGACTGCTTATAAAGAAAAAACCTTAAGTAATTAGGACACCCTAACGAAACAGGCTACCACGCAGCTAGTAAAGGAACAAGAAAACGTTCTAAGTGCCGATATGGCAAGTACGCGAAGATATACTGAAGGGAAAAAGGAAGGTGCAGGACAGCATGTAGACACTAGTTACCGTTTCTGTAAAATAGGTAAATAGGTAAAACTGTAAATACCAATATATTAAGGAACTGTCTCAGGAATGACGCATGAAAAACTAGTAACAGTGACTGCTTCTGGACAGGGGAACCAAGTAGCTACAAAGCATGTGGGGCATGGAAGGACCGTCTTCAGGAACAGGTTGCAGGAAGGGAAACCAGAGAAAAGGGAGTTAAGTATTAATTATTTATTAAGATGGAAATCAGCATCCCTTTAAAAATAATTATTTCCTGGGGTGCCTGGGTGGCTCAGTCGGTTAAGCGGCCGACTTCGGCTCAGGTCATGATCTTGGAGTCCGTGAGTGTGAGCCCCGCATCAGGCTCTGTGCTGACAGCTCAGAGCCTGGAGCCTGGAGCCTGGAGCCTGCTTCGGATTCTGTGCCTCCCTCTCTCTATGCCCCTCCCCTGCTCATGCTCTGTCTCTCTCTCTCAAAAATAAGTAAACGTTAAAAAAATTTTTTTCAAGAATTATTTATTAACCTGATCAAGATGCCAAACTGAAAAAAAAAAACAAAAACAGAACAAAGAATGCCACAGCTGCCACAGTTCACAAATCTAACCTAATGACACAAATCTAAGTGCGGTACCAGCAGGGCGGGGGGAGAAACACCTTCTGTTCCCTTTCCAAAACCACTGTAACCACAAATGAAATGATTTGCCAAAGTCCTTATTCAAGATAAATTTTTAGAAGGCCCACACCTCCATCTAAGGAGAAACTACAAATATTTTAACAAAGCATCTTTTTCTCTGATCTGCAGAGTCCCTGCTAGCCGCAAAGCCAGAAAGCAGTCAGCACAGAAATAATCTTTTACTAAAATCTGGATGGCTTTTTCGGTCTCCAAATCCTTCCTGTTGAATTTGTTCTGATGGATTCCTTGACTTTCAAAGCCTACAGAAATATCATGATCCCATGTCTGTGTTGTGAAGGAATTTAGTCATAAAAAGTATCTATTCATTATTTATCTTCTTAGATCTAAGCTGGCCACACCATTTAAGGATATTCAGCTCACTCTTAGACCTAACAGAGAACCCATTCTTGGGTGTCACAGATAAAACGAGCAGCTTAAGCGTCATTCAAAAAGAAAAAGAAATTTTTTTTTCCAAAATAGAGCACAAGCACTCTCCATTTTTCTAACAGTTTCTCTGCATTGCTTTGCACTGGAAATAAATTACGTTAGATTTGTATTCTCCTTGAAAGGGACTTCTCTAGGGTCTCTTGTGAGTCGTGTTACTATACGTCTTCCCGGGCATGCCAAGAATACAAGGCCCTGACCACTCTTTACCCAGGCCATTTCTCAGGGCTGTTTCCAGCAAGAAACCTTGAGAGATGAGGTAATGTCTTCCTCTGGACAATGAGGAAACTTGCCCACCACTTGCTGTAAAGCTCAGCATTCCTTCACTGCAATAAAGAAACACCGTGTGCACAGCATCCGTCTGGGCCCAGATCATGTGACCTCCACGCTCACAGTACTAACATACCCAAAATCTTAAACCTAACGGTATAACGGTGTCTCCAGAGAAACGAAGTGACAAAGTTCCAGTTCACTATGCTAGAAGAATCCCATTCACGCGATTTCTAATACCTGCAGGCAGGTAGAAAGGGATCTCCCCAGCACCCAGCTTCTTATGATGGCTTTAGTGATTAGGGTAGGATCCCCCAAAGGGAGGAGACTGGGATGGGAGGGTCAAGGTCACTAAGTAAAGAATTAGAGAGTACAAGGTAATAAAAGGTTTGTAAGATGCTTCATGGGGTGAATGGGCTGAGAAGAAGGCCTGGGGCCTCCTGTCAGCAGAGCCTGTCTCTGATCAGCCTCCCATCTGATGTGATTTCTCCCAGATCAGCCTCCCATCTGATGTGATTTCTAGTTCTGACCTAGCTCCTGATCATTTTCTTTCCACTGTTACCACCTACTGATTTCCAATAGGGGTTTGCTTCACCTTGGCCCAGTGCGAAGGACACACAATACAATTTCACCACACTTTTTTTTTTCCTGGTCTTTTATCCCAAACAAGACAACTACAACAATATAACTCCATGGACCTAAAACCAGAGCTATAATGCTTCAGGAACTTCATGGAATTATGGTGGGTAGAGGGTAGTAGTTATGGCAATGCAGATTTAAACAGACTGCTTGCTTTCAGCCCTTGGTTCCACGTCTGGCAACATTCAACGGCCCTTTAAAGAAAGATAAGCACGCTCTCCTATGAAGGCAACTCTATAGTTCCAAGATTGCCATTTACTAAGAAACTGCATAAGAGAATTTCTACCCTGAAATGAGAGACCATGTTCATTTTTTCCATCACGATCAGAGCCAAAAACCAACCACATTTCTTGAAAACTTAGGTGAGGTTTCCAAGAGTTAAACAGAACAGATTTACCAGCAAAAGGCAGGAAGAGTGAGATTATAATTTGAACCAGGCAAACTGTTTCATAACAGAAAATGTGGCACTTAATGCAGTTTGCAGAATATGGTATGCAAAAAACGCTACTTAGGGCAGTAGCAGGTCTCCAGAGACTGAAACTAGCCAAACAAAAGAACAAAAAAGGTAGGAAAAAAGAAGCCATGTCAGCCTTACAAAGCCACAAAAGACTGATACGCTTTCTTTTGCTGAATTACTGCTTTTTCACCACACTTTTGGCTTAAAAGCACAAAAAGCACATAATGAAAAATTTTTCTTTTGGGCCATTTTTAATCAGAAATTTATACCACTTCAAATTTATCATAATTTCATGGGACTTGAGTCTAACAAATGCACGCACTATTAAGGTCAACCAAGTTACTAACACAGGAGACCATCCCAGCAGATCAAAGTTTCCTGCAGCTCCTTCTGGAACAAATTTACTTTGGGTTCCTGAGAGGCTTGGCCAGCTGATAGGACAGACTGATGTTTCTTCACTTGAAATAAACATTAAGTCAAAACCTCTACCAGAAAACTCATACTGAAAAAGCCTGGCTCACTTCCTGATATGCAGGCCAAGGAAAAATAAGCACAAAACCTCAACTCAGGTTGACTAGAAAATTTATTCTAATCGCCTTTAGGTCTCTTGCACTAGACACACAGTACTTGAAATCTTTCTCCTATAATACTGTCGACTCTAAACTCTGAAAAGTAGTAAGAATGCTAGCCAATAAATACTGCTTAAAAAAAAAATCATACCTATTGGTTCTATACTTCTGCATCTCACACATCCCCCAGTTCAATGTTGATGGAGGCTTCATCAGTAAATTATTCACCAGATTTACAGAATACTCTCAAGGGTGTAAGAGCAGAACAAACATGGTCTTTCGCACCAGAGAAGTTACAGTGAATGTCTAATTGATCAATAAATAATCAACTGAAATGTTCAGAGATTACAAAATGGGTCAGCAGAACACAATGATGAGTACCAACATTAAGATGCTCATTATTTAAGGGGCGCCTGGGTGACTCAGTTGGTTAAGCATCCTACTTGGGCTCAGGTCATGATCTTGCGGTTCACAAGTTGAAGTCCCCAGTGGGGCTCTGTGCTGACAGCTTAGAGCCTGGAGCCCGCTTCAGATTCTGTGTCTCCCTCTCTCTCTCTGCCCCTCCCCTGCTTGCACTCTGTCCCTCTCGCTCTCTCTCAAAAATAAACATTAAAAAATAATTTTAAAAAAAGATGCTTATTATTCAGATATTAGCTGGAAGAAAGAAGTTAAAAGATCTCCTCCTATTTTTAAATACAATGACTGGATCAAAGGATTTTAGGATTGGAAGGACCCTTTCCAAATTTTTTTTTTCAACGTTTATTTATTTTTGGGACAGAGAGAGACAGAGCATGAACGGGGGAGGGGCAGAGAGAGAGGGAGACACAGAATCGGAAACAGGCTCCAGGCTCTGAGCCATCAGCCCAGAGCCCGACGCGGGGCTCGAACTCCCAGCCCGCGAGATCGTGACCTGGCTGAAGTCGGACGCTTAACCGACTGCGCCACCCAGGCGCCCCAGAAGGACCCTTTCTAAACAACGCCTCCTGTACCTGTTCTAGTTGAGTCCTCTGGAATAACCCAGATCAATCACCCTGTTTTCCACACATCAACCTTCACGTCCTAGAATTGCCTCTCAGATCTACATTCAGTGTTCTTCAGTTTACTGAGTCATTCCAAACCTTAAACGCTGCCTCTACCCAGAACATAGTTTCCAGACACCCTTCCCATCCTAGCCACATTCCTCTGGACTGGCCCATGATCGGACGTTGTAAGTCTATGAATACGGACTAACATTATGTTAGTATTTTAACAACTGTGACATACTGTTAATCTATATTTTCTAAAGTTCTAATTAGTCTCTACCTTTTTCCATGTCTAAGGTATTTCATAACAAATACTTTAGGGGCACTTGGGTGGCTCAGTAGGTTAAGCATCCAACTTCAGTTCAGGTCATGATCTCACAGGTCATGAGTTCGAGTCCCACATCGGGCTCTGTGGTGACAGCTCAGAGCGTGGAGCCTGTTTCAGAATCTGAGTCTCCCTCTCTCTCTGCCCCTCCCCACTCATATGCAAGCACACACACACTCACTCTGTCTCTCAAAAAGAAACAAACATTAAAAAAATTAAAAATAAAAAAATAAATACTTTAAATGTCCTAACATGGAATAAAGACAACTTTGATATTTTCTGTTGCTAGTTCCATTGCACAGAAGAAACATTCAATTTATAATTTAAAGAGGATTAAAAGGAAAACTTAAAGGGTCATTTTAAAAATCCTCTTTCATTATTCTTAGCCTTCTCGGCCTCCTATGAAAAGCACACCCTTTCTTTTATTGGTTGTACCATCTTTTTTTTCTTTTTTTTTTTTCAACGTTTATTTATTTTTGGGACAGAGAGAAACAGCATGAACGGGGGAGGGGCAGAGAGAGAGAGAGGGAGACACAGAATCGGAAACAGGCTCCAGGCTCCGAGCCATCAGCCCAGAGCCTGACGCGGGGCTCGAACTCACAGACCGCGAGATAGTGACCTGGCTAAAGTCGGACGCTTAACCAACTGCGCCACCCAGGCGCCCCATTCTTTTTTAATTTTTTTATGTTTATTTATATTTGAGAGAGAGAGAGAGAGAGAGAGAGAGCAAGCAGGCGAGGAGCAGAGAGAAAGGGAGACACAGAATCGAGGCAGGCTCCAGGCTCTGAGCTGTCAGCACACAGCCCGACGCGGGGCTCGAACCCACAAACTGTGAGATCATGACCTGAGCCGAAGTCGGACGCTTAACCGACTGAGCCACCCAGGCTCCCCCCCATCCTTTTTTTTTTTTTTTTGAAAAAGAGTGAGAGAACAAGTACGCATGTGCAAGCAGGGGAGGGGCAGAGGAAGGGTGGAGGGTAGAAGAGAGAGAATCCCTAGCAGGCTCCACATTCAGCACAGAGCCCAACCAGGAACTCGATTCCATGACCCTGGGATCATGACCTGACCTGAAATCAAGAATCGGATGCTCAACCGACGGAGCCACTCAGGTGCCCCATACAACTTTTTAACTGACAAAACCACGGAATTGGTTTGGATGCCGATTGTTGTTTACTTACTGTGGAAATTTTCCCACACACCACAAGGAAGGAAAGAAAGACGACACACCCAACTTTGATGATTGTCAACATTTTGCCGATCTTGTTTCCTCCATCTTGGGTTCCCTGCCCCACCCCCAGAGTATTTCAAGCAAATGCCAGCGTATCGTTTCATCTTCAACTGAAACACACACTGTGTATTAGTGCCTATTATGCCATAAGCACTGTGCTTAACCTTTTCTGGACCTCAAATTAAAGGAACGTTAACAGTCAAGGCTAATCCTGTACCATCCATGTCTATTCTCATCCGACACTAATCTTCCCCCGCGTCTGGGTGCAGTTTTCAATACCTATAAACGCTATGGGAATTACTGCAGACCTTCAATGTTCTGCTTCATCAGAAAATATTCCTTTGTTATGGGTCTTTACAATATTGCCGGCTGAGGTCACTCGGTTGTGTTTAATGCAACAGAGGAGCAATTTCACTACTGGGCTGACAATAAATTAGGGTGGACCGATCAGACAGTACTCGATAACCTTCAGAACTCACAGCGCTTTAGGACTTTAAAAGTACTTCGCAATACCTGAAGAAAAGGTAGTGTGGCAATATTCACTGTCAGTAATATCTACTTTTATCTTAAAGAAAACATATGAGTTTGGCTTCCCAGTAACAATTTGAGAGATGGTTATTAGACTGGTTATTAGAATGGTTATTTGACTTTAACTTTCATTAAACTTTAGGCCCATGATATTCAATTACTTCTTAGTACATAACGTGAGGTATTTTTGTACCACTTTTTAAGAAAGCAGAGTTAGCTGGCAAATGCTATAACTGGCTTCAGGGAGGCCAGATCTTAGGAAACTCTGTGATTTATAAATTACAAAAAAAAGAAACCTTCAACAGGCTAGAAAACCCGAAGATTTGCAAAGATGGGAAAACACCAACTCCTAAGAGCAGGAAGTTATTACCCAGGGGTGAAAACCCTTCATAAGTCAGGACAGAAATATAAACCCTGATGAGAAAATAGTCTACAGACTCTTATCTGGGTCTTGCCAAAGACATTTCAATCAGGAGACCTGAAAGAATCCTGTAAGACACTAGTATCTGCCTGGGCTGGGGAAGGGCTTGAAGAATGTGAGGAGAGGGCTCGAAAGAAGGAGTTACAGCAAAGTATGCATACGTCACTTTTTTTTTTTTTTAATTTTTTAAGCTTTATTTATTTTAATTTTTTTTTTTTACATTTATTTATTTTTGAGAGACAGAGTGAGACAAAGTGAGAGTGGGGGAGGGGCAGAGAGAGAGGGAGACACAGGATAGGAAGCAGGCTCCACGCTCTGAGCTGTCAGCACAGAGCCCGACGTGGGGCTCGAACCCACAGACTGTGAGATCATGACCTGAGCCGAAATCAGATGCTCAACTGACTCAGCCACCCAGGCGCCCCAAAGCTTTATTTTTTTTTTTTAATTTTTTTTTTAACGTTTATTTATTTTTGAGACAGAGAGAGACACAGCATGAACGGGGGAGGGTCAGAGAGAGAGGGAGACACAGAATCTGAAGCAGGCTCCAGGCTCTAAGCTGTCAGCACAGAGCCCGACGTGGGGCTTGAACTCACGAACCAAACCATGAGATCATGACCTGAGCCGAAGTCGGACGCTCAATCGACTGAGCCACCCAGGCGCCCCTATACGTCACTTTTTATCAAACAACTTTAGCCTCTTTCAAACCTTTCGCTTGGATTCTAACAAAATAATCTGCCACCAAATAACGGATGTGCAATCCCAGCACATTCCTTTATTTGAGGCAGTATAAAATAATTTAGAAAACAGAAACAAGGCAAGGAAAACAAAGCGTGTCTTGGTTCTGTTGGTTTTGAAATCAGGTGTGATAAAGCACTGGGTTTCAACACTTACATCTGAGCCCACACTTCTCACGGTGCTTTGTAGGACAGGTTTAGTCACAGAGAGTTTTCCATTCGCCAGGCTGTTGGCCACAGGGGCCGGTACCACATTCACCATGGGATTAGGTAGTTGCGTGGCTCCCCCGGTGACAGCAAGGACCGGGGCAGGAGAGGGCAGGACTCCAGGTGCCTGAAGCTGGAGCACGGCAGGCGAAGAGAGCACTACTGTTGGACCTGAGTGCAGAAAGAAGGGAAGGAATCACAGCGTGCACGACCACTGAGGCAGAGGATGCCAAACACTCATGTCTCTTCTGTGGCTGTAACAGGAAGATGACACTGAAGGGATTTAAAACCACCAATGAAGGGGGTGCCTGGGTGGTTTAGTTGCTTAGGCATCTGGCTCTTGATTTTGCAGGTCATGATCTCACAGTTTCATGGGTTCGAGCCCCGCACTGGGCTCTATGCTGATAGCACAGAGCCTGCTTGGGATTCTCCCTTTCTCCCTCTGTCCCTCCCCTGCTTGTGCTCTCTCTCTCAAAATAAATAAATAAACATTAAAAAAAAAAACAGAAACAAAAACCCCACCAATTAAAACATAATCAATAGCAGCACACACACAAACTTCTATTGTTGTATTTTTAATGAAAACTGAATTTGTTCCCTTTGAAGTTATCATTAATAATGTATTTCCATATTTTTTCTCAACTGTATGCGTGCCAAACTTGGTAAGTTATACATAGATTTTTCTATCAACCTCTGAAATTAGTACTAAAAAATATTTTTCATATTGTAAGTAACAAGACTTTTATACTGAACACTGAGAGCCACGTATTTTATTTTTTAAATTGTTTTTAATGTTTATTTTTGAAAGAGAGAGAGAGAAAGAGAGTGAGCAGGCAAAGGGCAGAGAGACAGGGAGACACAGAATCCAAAGCAGGCTCCAGGCTCTGAGCTGTCAGCACAGAGCCCGACACGGGGCTCGAACCCATGAACTGCGAGATCATAACCTGAGCCAAAGGTGGTCATGGCTCAACTGACTGAGCCACCCAGGCGCCCCAAGAGAGCCATGTATTTTAAATTAATCGGATTTAGAAATGCAACACCAAAAATATATAAACGGTGATTCAGTAACTCAATACGTGGAAAGACAGGAGCTACAAATATCAAAATGTTAAAACTTGCAGCAATATTTATAATAGCCAAAATACATATGCAACCCAAGTGTGCATCAACAGATGAATGGATGAGGATGTGGTAAATACAGGCAGTGGAATACATAAAAAAGAACGAGATCTTGCTGTTTGCAACAACATGGATGGATCTAGATAACATAATGCTACGTGAAATAAGTCAGAGAAAGACAAATACCGCATGATTTCATTCATATGTGGAATCTAAGAAACAAAACAAACCAACAGAGAAAAAGGACAAACAGCAACAAAAACCAGACCCTTAAATACAGAGAACGGGTGGTCGCCAGTGGGGAGGAGGGTGGGAAAAGGGTGAGATAAAGGGATGTAGAGCACACTTCCTGTGATAAGCACTGAGTAATGTATAGAGTTGTTCAGGCGTTACCTGCACACCCGAAACACTTAGTAAGACTGTATGTTAATTAGACTTCAATTAAAAATATACTTTTGGGGGTGCCTGGGTGGCTCAGTCAGTTGAGCGGCTGACTTCAGCTCAGGTCATGATCTCACAGCTCGAAGGCTCGTGAGTTCGAGCCCCGTGTTGGGCTCTGTGCTGACAGCTTAGAGCCTGAAGCCTGCTTTGGATTCTGCGTCTCCCTCTCTCTGACCCTCCCCTGCTCATACTCTGTCTCTGTCTGTCTGTCTGTCTGTCTCTCTCTCTCTCTCTCAAAAATAAACAAATGTTAGAAAAAAAATTTTTAATATATTTTTTATAAAGTTGTTCATGATACCCTTGTTTAAAAAAAATGTTAAAACCATCTGAGATGAATTCGCAGCTAACAGGCACAGGAAACATAAATCCGTAATTTAAAACAGTCTGTAGACAATACCAACTCCCCCTACACACACAAAATGGCCTACAAATCTTTTCTCAATCCTCACATTTAACATTATTTTTTCAATTATGTTAATTGGAGAATCAGTATCATTAACCTAAAGAAGACTCCTATAACTCATAACTGTGGTCTATTAAAAATCTTACTTGCCTGCTCAATGTTTCCTTTCAGATCCGGCCAATTTTATCAGGTGCTGAAAGCCTCCCCCAATATCCACAGCTGCTTGAGCAAAATATCTAACAAAATAAAGGTACTAAAGTAACCAGCAACTAAAATTACATAAATATTTATAATTCTTCTTTAAGGGGAAAAAAAAAGCATTATACTTTCAGACAGCGTAACACGACCCATGTAAAACTCAGCTCGGTATTTCAAAGGATCAAGGAAAACTGAAAATCTAAATAATACTTCGGAACACCTGTTTGCTAAGAACACCTGTCTTAGCATAAAAAAAAAGTCACATCTATTAAATCAAAGTCTTTGTTTCAGATGGCCTCAAAAAGCATACTAAAAGTAGAATTTAGTTAACAGCATTACATCCCAGATAAATTATTAAATTAGCACAAAAGATGTAAAAGTAATACGTACAATTTACTTGGACAAAAATGATCACTAAACATTTTTATCTTCTTTTCCCTTGGACTCCTTTTATGAAACAAAAACGTATAAAATAAGGAAATGACTCAGAAGCAGATATAAATATGCTTAGACCAAATGTGCAAATATAAAAATAAATTAAATAGCATGTGACCAAATGCCAAGTGTTTTAGTAACACTTGTTAAGAAACCACAACACTCATTATTAACTCATCATTATGTAAAACTTCAACCAAGGGTTCCCACCCTGAATATAAGTGTTTTTCTTTAACATCAAAAAGTATGGGGCAACTGGGTGGGTCAGTCGGTGAAGCACCCAACTTCAGTTCAGGTCACGATCTCACAGCTCTTGGGTTCGAGCCCCGTGTCAGGCTCTGTGCTGACAAGCTCAGAGCCTGGAGCCTGCTTCAGATTCTGCATCTCTCTCTGCCCCTCTCCCTCCCTCCCTCCCTCCCTCTCTCTCTCTCTCTCATACACACACAAAAGTAAATAAATATTAAGAAGAAAAATTTTTTTTAAAAAGTATCATGGCCACCCAAGATGGTCAGGGCTGTCCATTCAGTTTCCGGGGACTGAGAAAATACATGTTGAGAAAAGGCTATTAAGAACTTAGTAAAAATTTAAAATAAATCTGTAGTTTATTACTCGGAACTATAGCCACAAAAACCTGAAAACCCGGAGTACAAAGATATATAAAACAAAGTATTCAGTGTATAGAAAATGCCTGCCCCCTATATGGGTTTGCAGATGCCTTTTGCACAATGCCCAAGGCTACCACTCCCACCACCCACACCTTAGGTCCACAGTTTGTAGGCTGGGAACCACTTGACCTAAAACCATACTTTGAGAAAGAGCATTATTAGAAGCAGTGTTCCACATCTTGTGAGTTTCAAAAGTACAATAAAAAGGTCCCGAAATGAAACACTGTTCGGTGACCTTTGGGATTATTCCAAAGACAAGAGGGGTAAGTGTAAAGCGTTAAGTCATTTCAAAGACAGGGATCATACGTCTAGTTCCAGCTAACACATGCAGGAGGCTTCGGGATATTTCTTCAACTCAGAAGAATAACCCAAGTCTGTCCTGTCTGTGGCCTAGCTGGCAGCATCCCCTTGCTGAGAGAACCACATCATGGAGTGAGGGAGACAGAGCACCACTGAGGCAAGGTCTGTGGACCGAATGTGGCTCCGAGTCCAACCAGGCCACCGCCGCCTCCTGTTTTCTGTAACGCACGTCAAGCCCTCTCATCCCAGGGTACACAACTATCCCCAAATCAGCTAGCATCTAAACCGAGGATCCTCTAAATACTCCAGGCCTGCTTGGGTCTCAAGACTGAATGGGGAGAAATTTCTATTACAACGTGTTCAAGAAAAACTCAGAGTGACTTGCTAAACAGGGACCCGAAGGTGCTCACAGATCGTAAAATGTAATGCAAAGAACTGTTCTGGGCCTCAGTTAGCAGCTGAACATAGTGACGGCTGTTCCTAGCGTGGAAACGGTCCAAAAGGACATACCAAAAGGCTGTTTATCCCTTTCAGCCTGCTCAAAATCCTCTTAAGCATTACACGCAAATCCCCCTTAACAGAACATGGCTAGATTCAATGCTAAATGCTTCTATGTATGACTCATCGATTGTAATAGTTCTTTCTTGTCAATCTTCTTCAAAGGCCTCAAACTATGTATCCAGCATTGCTGAATGCCTACCTTGTCTAAAATAGGACAGCTATGCGACCTGGGGTAAATAATTTCTCTGTGTCTTAATTTTCTCCTCTGTAAAATGAAGATAATAATAGTCCCTATCCTCACAGAGCTGATGTAAGGATTCAACAAGATAATGCACTGAAACACTTATAACAGTGTCTGCCACACACAGGAAGAACCTCAATGTTGGCTGTTATTTATCATTAACTGCCATTTCTGTATAATAATAGCTTCCATGAAGGGTACTGCATGTATTATTAATTCATTAGTTCTCATAGTGACTGCTATTTAACTGTTTACATAAATGTGTTAACTCCCAATTAGAATTCTTGAGATCAAGGGGCACATCTCTGCGTTCTTTTAGCGGCAACAAAGTAGTATCGTGACTAATTACAGGCCATGAGCCAGACCCCCTGGGCCCAGGTTCTGACTCTACCTCTCATGAGCAGAATGACCTGGGGCAAGTTATATCACTTCCATCGTCCGTTTCAATGACTTGCGCTATCATCCACTCAAAAAGCCCAAGACAGGGGGTGCTTGGGTGGCTCAGTCGGTTGAGTGTCCGACTTCAGCCCACGTCATGATCTCACAGTTCGTGGGTTCGAGCCCCACATCAGGCTCTGCACTGACAGCTCAGAGCCTGGAGCCTGCTTCGGATTCTGTGTCTCCCTCTCTCTCTCTCTGCACCTCCCCTGCTTGCACTCTATCAAAAATGAAAAAACATAAAAAAATTAAAAAAAAAAAAAAAAGCCCAAGACAGGATACATTCCGCTCTATCCTTCATTCCCCTTCCAAACCATCCAATCACCAAGCCTGTGATTCTGCACTTTTCCATACTCGCACTCTCTATCCTGGATCTCCATTCTCACTGATACAGCAGGCTTTCACCAGCCCTCACCTGCACTCCTCCTAACAGTCTTAGCGGACTTAGGGGCAGAAATTGTTCCAGGCAAGACAGAACGGTCTGAGCCAAGAAACTAGGGAAAACATGAGAATTCAAGGGACAGCGGCCAGATTCATCAGGCTAGAAGAGGAAGTTGGGTTTATAAAAAGGAGTGATTATAATGTAAAGTTAGAAAACGAAACTAGAGCCAAACCATGGTGCACTTAACTTCCAAGTGAGAGAATTTGAACTTAATCCTATAAGAATTACTTCTCTTTTAATAGTAAAATATTTACTGCTGATACTTACGTTGATTACCTGTAAAATGCCTTTCCTGTATTTCCCCTCTACCTATTTCAAATAAATGGAAGACATACTTAAATCTGTATGTTTTAATAACACCAACTCTCTAGATTGTACTACAAAAACAGACAAGCACCTTATATTAGCACCTGCTCCCCAAACATAAGTACTATCTTCAGATAATGGGAAGGCACTGACATTCTGAATAATGTGTGATTCAGGTTTCTGAACCTGATAACCTGCTCAGAAAAGAACAGTTTGTCTCCTATCACTCAAGCATGATCTGCTAAGAGCAAATTCTTAGCAATACCCTTTGCTTTACACACTTGTCATAATAATGTCAAGTGTTGCTTTGTATACTTGTGTTTTAATACATTACAGGAACTATAACGAGGTTCTTGACAAGTTTAAATTCTTAGCCTTTGGGAAGATACAGACCCTTCTGAAATCCCGATAAAAGTTTTGGAGACTACTCCTTGAAAAATCCACATATACAATAAATCTTACATCTTATTTCAAGGAGTTCATGAACACTTTACATCCATTCACAGACCACAAGCACACCCATTCTGTAGGACCACTATTTTTCGCACGATAAAGGCAGCAGTTCTGACTCTGCACTGAAAGCACAGGTATCTCAGGTTTGTCGGGGGGGGAGGGGGGTTGGTAGAGATTGATGGATTTTTCACTGGCTCGTCCAGTCTCCCACCTGGTTCTCCTCTTTGTCAGTGTCCTATCGTTCATGACCTTGGAATAGAACAAAACTAACAAATTAACTAGAAATCAAATTTATGACCTTTGCTCTCATTAAAACTTGCTCTTCTTGCTCCAAAGAAGTGAATGAACAACCCAGAGCTGGGAACAGCGCCATAAAGACAAGTGTAACAGTGGTGGTTTGTTTATAACCCATGCCCCATTAAGACCTAGTCCTAAATTCAGGGAAAGAACGTTAAACAAGTTTTCCTTTACTCTTGTGTGCACATAGCAATATGAAGAGAGTGATAGGCAATCTGCCTAAGACATCTCCATGTGCAAATGATTCCTATATCTGCACAGTTACCAAATCCTCAAACATGAACTTCTCTCAATAACTTCTTGCAATGCTAGATGTAATTCCTGCAGAATCAAGTATGTGAGGCCATCTGGTGGATAAAATATAGAAACACACACATTCTTAACTACATGAAGACAAGCATTCAGATTCTGGTCTTTTTTTCTTATTTTATTTTTTTTTTTTTACATTTATTTATTTTTGATAGACAGAGACAGAGGACAAGTGGGGGAGGGGCAGAGAGAGGAGAAGACACAGAATCCAAAGCAGGCTCCAGGCTCCAGGCTCCGAGCTGTCAGCACCGAGCCCGATGCGGGGCTCAAACTCATAAACCGTGAGACCACGACCTGAGCCGAAGTCCGACACCCAAGCGACTGAGCCACCCAGGCACCCCCAGATTCCTTTCTAATGCCCCTACTCACGATCATGTTTACCAAACCATGTTGCCTCTGCAGAGACTAAGAGCCTGATCCTTCTGCCAAAACTCACCTATTAGACCTGTAATGTTATTTTATATGCTGACCTGTTCTTAAAAACAAGAGTTCAGGGGCGCCTGGGTGGCTCAGTTGGTTAAGCATCTGACTTCATGATCTCATGGTTTGTGAGTTCAAGTCCCACATCGGGCTCTCTGCTGCCAGCACAGAGCCTGATCTGGATCCTCTGTCCCTCTTTCTCTCTGTCCCACCCCTGCTCGTGTGCACTTTCTTTTTCTGTCCCTCTCTCTCAAAAATAAACGTTAAAAAAAAGTTTAAAACAAAAAACAAGAGTTCATAGACACAAAAACCTCAAGATGAAATGATACCAAGGAAGTTTCCCAGATTTTCTTCTTCATTACAAGTGGCTATACAAAATCACAAGCCTGACAGTTATTTTCCTAACTAAAACTGTAAGAAAAAAGACGTATCAAACATAACTCATCTGGAGAGCTATCTCCCTTGTTAGGATAGGAACCACGTATTAGTCATCTCTGCGAATCCTCAAAACCAAGGACAATTCCTGGCACTCAGCGTGTGCTCAGAAATTATAACCCAAGATAAAACAAATGACATGACACAACCTTAGTGCCCATCACTTAAACACACGCAGCCTCAGATTCTACTCAGGTACCTTTAGCGGGTGCAGGATGTATGCTGATAATTGGTTGCTGCTTTGCCAATGGCATCAGTGTTGGCAGTGTCTGAATTATGATGGTTTTTGCTGGAACGCTGGAGTTTGTCTGAGTCTTGGGTGCTGCTGGAAGTATTAAAGGCTTGGGCTGAATTGAAGGTTTTGAAGTCATCTGAATTTTTTTCTTTGGAGTCACTCCATTTGCTGGAGAAAATCCAAACAAATCACAAATCAATCTGAAAGCAATTCCCGGAACACAGCTTCCATTATACACCTTTTTCTACACATTATCTTGACTTCTTAGTAAGTATCCTCAACTGAGTTTAAGCACAGCCACTCTAGATCTTACTGGACTCAAGAAAGGTCCTTAATCTGAGGTCTTCCCCTTTTCTTTCCAGGTACAATTGATATATAACCTTATATGAATTTCAGGTGTACGACATGATTCGGTATTTGTAGCATGTAATGATCATCACAGTAAGTCGAATTACCACGTTAGCACAGTTACAATTTTTAGGATGATAATTTTTAAAATGTAATCTCTTAACAATTTTCTAATATGCAACACAGTATTATTAACGACAGTCACCATGCTATACACGACATCTCCATGACTTATTTATTTTATAAATAGTGAGAGGGGCGCCTGGGCGGCTCAGTTGGTTGAGCGACCAACCTCGGCTCGGGTCATGATCTCAGTTTGTGAGTTTGAGCCCCCGCGTCGGGGTCTGTGCTGACAGCTCGGAGCCTGGAGCCTGCTTCAGATTCTTTGTCTCCCTCTCCCTCTCTCTCCCTCCCTCTCTCTCTCTCTCTCTCTCTCTGCCCCTCCCCCCACTCATGCTCTGTCTCTATCTCAGAAATAAATAAACATTAAAAAAAAAAATTAGGGGTGCCTGGGTGGCGCAGTCGGTTAAGCGTCCGACTTCAGCCAGGTCACGATCTCACGGTCTGTGAGTTCGAGCCCCGCGTCAGGCTCTGGGCTGATGGCTCAGAGCCTGGAGCCTGTTTCCGATTCTGTGTCTCCCTCTCTCTCTGCCCCTCCCCCATTCATGCTCTGTCTCTCTCTGTCCCAAAAAATAAATAAACGTTGAAAAAAAAAAATTTAAAAAAAAAAAAATTATAAGTAGCGAGATCTTCCTTTCTGACCAAGCTGCAGCATTGGGAAGGGGATATATGAACTGGTAAAGGAGAACAGCTAAAAATCACTGAATAAAGCCTAAAGATTAAGAGGTAATAAATGTCACAACTAAATGGCCCTCACAATCAATATCTTTAACTGAATCTTTGCATTCTCTCTTGAAAATGATGAGGCCTACTTCTACTTTAAAGCATTTTTCACCTATAAAGACAAAACAACCAAAGAAGATGATTCCCTGCCTTTCCTCTCCACATTAACTAACCATAACAAACAAAACAGGTCCACTCTTTTAAAACCAAAAACCCAGCTTAATAAACACGAACTTAATCCAACGTTTTCTTTTTAAAAACGGAACCTAAGCTCAGTCCAAGTTAGGACATGGAGTCATACCAACTCTGCTCCTAGGGCCAATGATGGGCTTATCTTCTTTCAGTGGCTCTGCTGAGGAGGGACTATGAGAGCTTTCACCGTACAAGGAAAGGGGAGACATCTGGGAAGCAGAAGACAAATCCAACTCCTCCTGTAGCAACATGAAACACAAACAGATTCATGCAGAAGCATACGGTCCTTGAGCAGAAAATTGCTTAGAGGGGCAAGATCCATACATAAGCAGATAAACGCTTCAGGACAACTTCAAGGCAAAGGTGTAATATATTTGAAACTTTGTATACTAAGTACTAAGAGACTGGATAAATAAGCATTATCCATCAATACTAGGGAAAAATAACCCGAACTGCAGAGTATTCTATGTTATTCCTCTCATATTAAAGATGGGATCTGCTTCTACATTTCCTCCCACAAGCTTGGTATTTATTTGGTTCCTAGCTATATAAACATTTAGTATATGATAAGTCTATGGTGAAAATGCCAATATCCTTTTCCCCCAATCTCCTATTCAGTCTTACAAGAAACTCAAAACAAATCGTTCTTACTAATTTTTATTCTTTATTTATTAATGCCGTCTTTGTCCCAAATGTTTTGAAAGAAAGACAAACACTAAAAGGAACAGGGCTATTTTATTTAATGGATGAATTGGTAATACAGAGATGTACAAAGATAACATTTTCCAAGTGTTAACATTTAGCGGATCTGTCTCATTTTGTTGGCATACGGAAATTTAACATAGGATAAAAGTAGCATTTCTATTTTGAGAGAAAAAGATGTTACATAGAATAATAGAATAGACATATATAAATACATCATACCATCTTCAAAATACTCTGTAAGAGTATTAAAAGGAAAATTAAGAGGGGCGCCTGGGTGGCTCAGCAGGTTGAGCACCTGACTTGATTTCGGCTTGGGTCATGATTTCACGGTTCGTGGGTTCGAGCTCCGCACTGGGCTCTACACTGGTGGTGTGGAGTCTGCTTGGGATATTCCCTCTCTCTCTCTCTCAAAAAGAAATAAATAAACTTAAAAACATATTTTTTTTAATTAAGAGAATATTCGTTTACTCTAAGCATAACGTAGGCTCCCTTAAAACAACAACAACAACAAAAAAAAACCCAGAAGCCATAAAGGAAGAAGCAAGAAATTTGAACAAACAGTAATTAAAATATTTTATAATAAAAAATAGACCAGGGGCGCCTGGGTGGCTCAGTCCGTTGAGTGCCTGACTTCGGCTCAGGTCATGATCTCACAGTTTGTGGGTTCGAGCCCCGCATCGGGCTCTGTGCTGACAGCTCGGAGCCTGGAGCCTGTTTCCGATTCTGTGTCTCCCTCTCTCTCTGCCCCTCCCCCATTCGCACTCCCTCTGTCTCAAAAATAAATAAACATTAAAAAAAATTTGTTTAATAAATAGATAATAAAAAAAATAGACCATAATTAAAAAGATAAATACTGGGGCACATATCTGCCCAAGATAGACAAGGACAGGAACAGCCACTTCAATGAAAAAAATGCAAATGGTAGCTAAAGGCACGTTTTTTTAAAAAATCTTTTTGTTTTGTTTTTTGTTTTTTTTCGATCAGAAGAAAAGAAGTTAAAATGACCTGGAGATAATAGGGGAGAAATGGTCATTCCCAGTCATGCCGGTGAGAATGAGAGCTGTGTCGCTCAATGATCCTCAACAACTACTCAGCCCCAGCCACACACTGGGCTCTATGAACCTTACAGTATTTCAGAGTGTATCTGGGAGAAACCAAAGAGTACAAGATAACAACACAAGAGGATACGATTATCTTCATGGCCTTAGATGCTTAAAAGGTTATTTCATAACATTCAGCAAGTATTCCTCATAAAAGTCCTAAAACACAAGAATTAGAGGGATACTGGGGCGCCTGGGTGGCGCAGTCGGTTAAGCGTCCGACTTCAACCAGGTCACGATCTCACGGTCCGTGAGTTCGAGCCCCGCGTCGGGCTCTGGGCTGATGGCTCAGAGCCTGGAGCCTGTTTCCGATTCTGTGTCTCCCTCTCTCTCTGCCCCTCGCCCGTTCATGCTCTGTCTCTCTCTGTCCCAAAAATAAATAAACGTTGAAAAAAAAAAAATTTAAAAAAGAATTAGAGGGATACTTTCTTAACATCAAAAAAAACAAAAAAACAAAAACTATGGGGCACCTGGGGGGCTCAGTCGGCTGAGTGTCGGACTTCGGCTCAGGTTATGATCTCACGGTTTTTGAGTTTGAGCCCCACGTCAGGCTCTGTGCTAACAGCTCAGAGCCTGGAGCCTGCTTCGGATTCTGTGTCTCCCTCTGTCTGCCCCTCACCTGCTTGATTGCTCGCTCTCTATCTTTCTCTCTCAAAAATAAAACCTTAAAAAAAATTAAAAAAAAAATCCATTCTAGTTCTATGACCAAAGCATTACAAAAACAGACCATCTTAGAGCCTTCCCTGTCCTCAAAGAATGTATATTCTAACAGGCAAGAGAGAGGGCACCAGGGAGAAAAGACAGTAAGCCAATGAACAACAACAAAAAAATATTGGATACTGGTAAAGTGCAAAGAAAATGAAATCATGAAGGCAAGAACATAGGGGAAGGAGGGCAAAACCAAAGAGACAAAGAATTTATTGCCCTCCCAAGGCCCTTCCTGGAGACTCCATTCCCTCAGGATTAAAGGAGGTAATAAGATTCACAGTAGCATTTAGTAAATGTTAACTGCCTCTTCCACATGCAGAACTCCCAGACAGCATTATAATCAAAATCACTGTAAAATCACCATAAAAGGGGGTGCCTGGGGTGGCTCAGTCGGTTAAGTGTCTGACTTCAGCTTAGGTCATGATCTCGCGGTGTGTGAGTTCGAGCCCTGCGTCAGGCTCTGTGCTGACAGCTCAGAGCCTGAAGCCTGCTTCAGATTCTGTGTCTCCCTCTCTCTGCCCCTCCCCCCCTTGCGCTCTGTCTCTGTCTCTCAAAAATAAATTTTAAAAAACTTCAAAAAAATTTTTTTTAAAAATCACAGTAAAAGACTGGCTACTTACAGGAACGTGCTGGGTTGAAGAACAAGAGTCCACGGACTGAGGAGAGGAGACTGAACAACTCGAAGAGGCTGGAGAAGGTGGCTGAGGCTCTGCCTTAATGCCTTTAACGGAGAAACAGGGAGTAAAAATTTTCCCGCTGCACCATACAAACTCAGAATACAGTTAGGAGGAAAGAAGGTAAAATCTACTCCTAAAATCCAATCACACTGAAGCTAAGGTCACCAAAACACATCATCGAATGTAAATTCAAGATGCAGAAAACAGTGAATCGAGTAGGCTACCATTTGTATGATAAATGATATACGTGCATATGTATGTATCTTCCCTCAGGTGCACTAGTTCTCTGGAAGGATAAACATGAACACGTCGGTAACTGTGGTTGTCTCCGGGGAGAACGTGCTGGCTGAGGAACGGCAGCTGAAGGAGACATCTTTCTACCATACAGACTTGTCGGACCTTCGGAATATTATACCATATGCAAAACATTACAGGTTCGTCCAAAAATCACTCTTCAAAGTATAGGAAATCGACAACAAGTGTTTTGGAAAACACTCGTGGCAGTACGATTAAATCGCACATACTGTTCACATCTTTCGAGCAACTACAGCCGAGGCCACGTTCCTGGGTGTCAAGTCTGCGACAGGGTGGGAATGAGAGAGGGCACATCCCTGCAACAGACTGCACTGTCCAGAGTTAGCTGCAAAATCTCTACCATCCCTCCTAATCTGTAATGTGATCTTGCCCTTCCCCAGTGAGAAGCAGCATCTGTTTCCCTCCGTTTGAAGCAAGGGGGTCTTAGGACTCCTTCCATCAACAGAGTATAGAAGTCACGCTCCATGGATTCCAAGGCTGGGAGACATTAGGCAAACGCAGCTTCTACTCTGCGTGCTGGAACACTTAGATCGGAGCCTCTGCAGGCTGACTGCCTGAGACCACCAAGCTGAGAGCAAGCTCAGCCGCACAGAAAGACCAGGTGCAGGTGCTCTGACACTCCTGGTCATCAAGCCATTCAGGCCAGGCAAGAGATAACGTGAGTGAAGAGATATTAAGGTAATTCTAGCCCCCAACTTTCAAGCTACTCCAGCCTTTCAATCTTCCCAGTTGCGGTCTGGACATCACACGGCGGAAGAAAGCCACCCTTGGCGTACCCTGTCCTGACTCACTGATCCTGGGAGCATAATAAAACGGTTGTTGCTTTAAGCCACAAAGCTCTAGAGTAGTTTGCTACCTGACAATAGTAACCAGAACACCGGCCTTGGGTAGCCCATATTCTTTGAGGGAAGACAGGTATTGGGCAAGACACAGGAATATATAAAATGAGGGACTGGGACATGCAGGGGTGGGGAGGACTGCAATTTGGATGGGAGGATGTGCGGGTGACTGACTGACTCACTATCTCTCCGCGCTAAGTCTACCTCCTATTTATAGTCTGCGACGCACATTATTGAGACATGTCCCAGCCGGCTCCCTTTTAGGCCCCATCAGTGGGAGATACTAGAAGGACGCTAAAGTGAAGAGAGGGCAGAAGGGGGTTTCTTCCTCCTCCCATCAGCTTCATCCCAGAAGTGACAGTTTCCTCCAGGTCCCAGCCTCTCTGAGCACATCCCAAATGTACTTTATCAGGGTTCCTTAAAGATACTAGCATCAGCCAGGGGGGTGCCCCTTCCACAGAAGCACGTGTATCAGACGCATGGGACCCCTACACCAACTTCCCAAGTTCGGGTGACCCCAAGCTTCTTCTCTTTGATTCCCTAAATTCTGCCTGGTTCTCAGACAGGCTAACCTCTTACAGAGATACTGTATATAATTCAAAATCGAGATTTTGGGTATGAATTCTCAATTCATTATGCGACTAAAACCTTCCACTAAAACCTTCCCTGCCACATCAAAAGTAGAATATATAGTCCCTGGGATTTTTGACCCATCAAAGTAGCCCAGTAACCCCACCTAGTATCGACTGTTACCAAACTACAAAATAAAATGGATCTGTTTAAAAATATTTACCAGTGAAATACACCATTACCTGGACAGAACTGGTTGTTGATGTCCAAAATGCCTGTCTCCCAAGGCATCAAATCCAAGTCAAAATCAAGAGTATCAAAATTATTTTCCTGTAGGTTTCAGGAAAAGGATATCAGCAAAAGGATATTAGAAGAATAAAAAGATCTAGAAATCAAACCTCAGACACAATTGGCCATAAATAATATAACTGCTACTACCCAACTTCATAACGAGACTTCAGCTGAATCTTCAATTATATCAAATATTAAAATGGTTATGTAAGCAAGAAGAGATCCACAGAAAAATGGACAATTTTCTTTTTTCTACTATACAGTACCTTTTCAAACTTCTAAAATAAAATTTCTAATTTTTTTTTTTAATCCTAGAAGATAAAACTACGTTTCTCAAAATAGAAGTCAATACACTTCTTAGAGGGACTCTTAAAGTTTTTTTTTTTTTTTTCATTTAGATGACAATGTTTCTTACTTAAATATAAGCATATTCTGGGTCATCTGAATAGCCATCTTATACTATTATACATAAATAAAGAACTGTCACATGATTTCAGAGCCCTCACAGGTGTTTGAGATCAAGACAGTACTATTATCTTAAGTGTCTAGGGTTATGGAGACAAAAACAGAAGTAAGCAATATATAAATAGTACTACAAAGTTCAAGGCAGTTAATATTAACTTAATGTGACAGATAATAAAACAGCAACAGTAAAGAAAGTAAGCCTCAGGCAAAAAATAAAGATTAATCTCTTCATTATTAACAACCATTTGGTAATAATTTCTAAAATCATAGTATTTCACAACGTCTACTTTGTGGTTTATTTTTATTGAGAACAAAAGGAGAGAAGGTGGGGTGCCTGGCTGGCTCAGTTGGTTGAGCATGTGACTTTTGCTCAGGTCATGATCTCCCGGTTCGTGGGTTCGAGCCCCACGTTGGGCTCTGTGCTGACAGCTCAGGGCCTGGAGCCTGCTTTGGATTCTGTGTCTCCCTCTCTCTGTCTCCCTCTCTCTGCCCCACCCCGCTCACGTTGTCTCTCTCTCTCTCTCAAAAATGAGTAAACGTTAAAAAAAACAAAGTTTTTTTTTAAAAAAGAGAGAAGGGAAACAGTTTTATCACACTGCCCTTAACTAAGTGAATATAGGTGCAAGTTATATAAAAAGAATGTGTGGAAGTTCATGTGAAAAGAAAGAAAAAACTACTTAAGTCATGAAACAATCATTTTTTAAATCAATCCCCTTTGCTTTTTTCTCTTATTTGAATCGACACATCATGAAACTAAGCAACCTCATACTTTCAGCAACCAAAAACATCCTTAAACTTTGTTGGCGTAAGTAAACTAAACAACAAAGCCTACCTGAGTGCTATAGTAGTTTTTAAACATATAATAGTTTTTAAACATATAATAGTGGACGTGACCTACTTCGGAGATGCTTCTCTCAGTCTTCAGCCAAAAAAGTCAAATACTTTTTACAGCCTAAGAATTCTATCTGGTTGCAAACTTAACAGGCCTATTTTATGTAAAGTGAAACATATTTATACCTCTCTATTCTGGCTTTTCAATGACTTCTCATGGAAAAATCTACTAATGTGTGAAAGAAAAATGACACAATTTTAAAGGTAGAAAGGGCCCTCAGAAACCATCTAATCCAACCCCTTCATTTTATACTAGAAATACCAAGGAACTGAAAGACTGAATGCCTTGTGGAAGGTAAGAATGGTATAAAATGAGAACCATATATCCCTGAACCTTTCAAATTTACTACAGTGTTTCTTGATGGTTTTAGCTGTAGAGGCTGTAAAAGAATATCAGTTGCTTTGGCAACCGCCCAATATTTAAAGCCAATTTAGGGGCTCCTGGGTGGCTCAGTCAGTTGGGTGACCAACTCTTGATTTAGGCTCAGGTGATGATCTCACAGTTCATGAGTTCAAGCCCCATGTCGGGGTCTGCACTGACAGCATGAAGCCTGCTTGGGATTCTTTCTCCCTCTCTCTCTCTCTGCCCATCCCCCTCTTGTTCTGTCTCAAAAATAAATAAATTTTTAAAAACAAATAAAGCCAATGTAATCAAGAGACCAAATTCTAATTTTTTTTAATGTTTATTTATCTTCAAGAGAGAGAGAAAGGATCTGAAGCAGGCTCTGTGCTGACAGCAGAAAGCCCAATATGAGGCTTGAACTCACGAGCTGTGAGATCATGACCTGAGCTGAAGTCAGATGCTTAACCAACTGAGCCACCAAGGCACCACCAAGAGACCACATTCTAAAACACCTCACAAAGTAAGCAAAGCCATTAAAATCTCATGTACTGAGGGCACATTGGAATTCTCTCTCCCCTTCTTTCTGCCCCTCCCTGACTCATGCTCTCTCTCTCAAAATAAATAGCTTAAAAAAAAGTTCACATACTGATTTTTAAAAATCTATCCTGGGGGCACCTGGGTGGCTCGGTCAGTTAAGCGTCTGACTTAAGGGTGAGCTCACATCACGAGCTCACGGTTCATGAGTTCGAGCCCCACACCAGCTCTGTGCTAACAGCTCAGAGCCTGGAGCCTGCTTCAGATTCTGTGTCTCCTCTCTCTCTCTGCCCCTCCCCTACTCACACTCTCTCTCTCAAAAAAAAAACAAAAAAAAAATTGTTTTAATCAATTCTATATCCTACTCTCTTCTACTGATTCATACTAAAACAACTGCTAAATTATTCTTTGAAAAATGTCTGAGAAACTCACTAAGTAAGCACTACATATTTTTATACTCAGGTTAATAAGGGCTTAAAACGTAAGTAACAAATCTCCAACCTCACTGATGTACATATAAAATCACTCTGTTCACTTTCCAAGTGAACAGCACCTCATCCATTAAAGAATAAGACAAAATAAGAGCTCCATGGGCCAACGTACTATGTATGAACACAAAAGACAAAAAAGATACTTTTGAGGATTCAACGTGCTCTGATAGCTTTTATACAGACTTCTAACCACTCAAAGGCAAAAAATAAGGATATGTCTGAGTTTGAGAGCCTTCTACACTAAGGATACATAACTTTTAAAAAGGAAGTCAGTAAGTTCTACTTGAGTGGATCCACGACTCACGTACACCCTTTAACATCATCATTTCCCTTATGCAGCAAAGTATCTATAGAAGCCAAAAAGTAGGCAGTGAACTGACTTTTCCAAGTCACCCAACCCTGGGGCCAAAGTAAACTTAGAACACAGGTCTTCTCACGCCAAGATCGATGCAATTTCTACAATCCTGAATTTACGGAGTAAAAAATGGCTGCTGATTTTCATACTTAACACTAAGTTATTTAAACTTTAAATGACTGGCCTAAACCTGTCATCCCGAAACCATCTTGGAGTGATTAAAGATTAAACATCACGTTACTCAGTCAATCCCCTCTAGTGAATACTTACGTAAGTTTCCTTTGTCGTGTCCAACTGCAGGCCATCAGTGTCTGTGAAATAGCCAAATTCAGCAAACAGAGTAGAATCTTCGCACAAAAGAATAGAGATTAACTGTCAATTCAACGTTTCAACAAAAGAACTAAGCGCTGTAACCCAGCTCTATTGGGGTCCTCATCAGCCATTACTATTACTGATAAACTCTAGCCGTGTGAATGACAACCAATTCAAAGCTGTTTCTAATTTATGTGTTGTTCCCGCATAATTATTATCTTGCGATCTAAGTCCTTACACCAGGGATTAACAAGTTTTATGTCGGGTCACAATGGACTAAATGGTAGTAACTTTCTGGAACATTACTAACACGAATTCTGAGGCCACAGCTGGACTCAGCATGAAAATGCACTGTGGCTGATCAGCAGCGACGGTAGGAGAGGACTACGGCGGCGTATGTACTATGTATTTGTCATCCAAGCTTTAAGTGGCGGGTGCAACCAACTTTCTATCTAAACAATCAAGGACTCACTTGTCTAAACCGTTAAATTTATTTCAGCAAATCTAACTAATTCTAATTTCCTAGTAAGATTTCATCATAGGGGCGCCTGTCTGATTCAGTCAGTGGAGCATGTGACTCTTGCTCTTGGGGTCATGAGTTCAAGCCCCATATGGGGTGTAGAGATTACTTAAAAACAAAATCTTTTTTTAAAAAACTGCAATAAATTAAAAAAAAAAAAAAAAAGATTTCATTATAAGCCAAGCAACTTATGGACATAGAAAATATTCTTCAATAAACGAAGTTGCAACTTCTTATAGACAAAGGTCAAGGCGCTGACAAGGCCAAAGGCAGCTGATTACCACACAACCTGTCAAGTGTCCACTTTCTCTAACATTTTTGGAATCTCAAGAACTTCAGTTTTCCAAATCGCAGTTTGTTTTTATACCCCCTAGGGGGCGCCTGGGTGGCTCAGTTAGTTAAGTGTTCAACTCTTGATTTCAGCTCAGGTCATGATCTCACGGTTCATGGGATAGAGCGCCGCATCGGGCTCTGTGATGACAGCTTCAGATTCTCTTTTCTCCCTCTTTCCCTCCTCTGCTTGCATGCTCCCTCTCTCACTCTCTCATTATAA
The DNA here is from genome assembly GCF_014898765.1 of Herpailurus yagouaroundi. Lineage (NCBI taxonomy): Eukaryota > Metazoa > Chordata > Mammalia > Carnivora > Felidae > Herpailurus > Herpailurus yagouaroundi. The sequence goes on from NW_024412470.1 coordinate 10,380,462, forward strand.
ATAAACTGAAAAATTTCAAAACAAAAACAAACTTATCCTCCCCAGTATCATGCCACTGAAACTGCTCTGGGGATTTCCTCACTTATAACATGTACAGGAGCAACACTGCCCGTCTGTCATTAACTCGGCCAATGACACAATCGTTTCACCAACCTACACCCAAATAATGCCTAGCAACAAATTTTATGTGTAGTGATAGTGAAAGGTTATTCACACAACTCTCACAAAAGGACTGCCTCGCACTCAGCGGCAGAGCCGCAAACACAGAAGTAGGTAACTGGCCGTGTGCCTTACACGGTGCTTGAAACCCTGGAAAGAGTCCTCTCTACCTGCCGTCTCTCATTTCTCTTCTCCCACTCTTTCTGGAGGCTACATTAACCAAGCTCCTCTCCCACACACAAATGATTATTAATGTCACCGATGATCTCCATATTGCTAAATTCAACGGCAGGTTTAAGGTCATCGTCTTGACCTATCAGCAACATTTGACAGAGTTGATGCTTTCATATTAACTGAAACATCTGCTTCACTTGGCTTCCAAATCACCACAATCACCTGGTTTTCCTTCCACTTCACTGCTTGACCCTACCTTGCCGGTTCCTCCTCATCTCCCAGTGTGAACTTGTCCCTGGGGGCTTAGCATAAACTCTTCCATCTATTCTGCTCCCTCTGTGATCTCAGCTGAGTTCACGGCTTTATTTATTTTTTTTTTTTTAATTTTTTTTTTCAACGTTTATTTATTTTGGGGACAGAGAGAGACAGAGCATGAATGGGGGAGGGGCAGAGAGGGAGGGAGACACAGAATCGGAAACAGGCTCCAGGCTCTGAGCCATCAGCCCAGAGCCCGATGCGGGGCTCGAACTCACGAACCGTGAGATCGTGACCTGGCTGAAGTCGGACGCTTAACCGACTGCGCCACCCAGGCGCCCCAAGTTCACGGCTTTAAACAGCGTCTACATGCCAAGGATTCCCAAATATACATGTCCAGCTCATACGCCAAGATGCATGTACACACACAATACACCTCTTGGGTCATCTCCTCTTGGAGGTCTCAAACTTAGCACATCCAAGACTTAGCTCCTGATCACCACCACCACCACCCCCACCCCCCCACCAAATCCCCCATTGCTTTGTCCTCATCTCAGTCAACGACAATTCAATTCTCCTGGGAGCTCAAGTCAAAAACCCTGCTCGGAGTCACTGTTTAGCTTCTCTTCTTCACTCTCCATATTCAAACCGCCAGCAACTCCCATCAGTTCTGTCTTAAAACTGTACATCCATAATCTGGCTTCCTACCTTCCCCTCCCATTCTTCCTTCCCCTCCCATCTTTCCTTTTCTTCTGTACCCTTCCCAACACTGAGATATCAGCTTCTGAGGAAGCAGGGCAATGAGCGTGATGGGGCTCTCTGTGTCATCATCTGTGGCAACGTGCCCGGCGTCCAAGGAAATGGGATGGTGTGACAGAGGGGGCGGCCCAGTGTCGGTGGCAGCATGCTGGGGCTGCCAAGGAAATGGGGCAGGAGGTGGGAGAACAAAGAGGCAGACGGAAGAGGCAGCCTGAGTGTTTAAGAGAATGACGACACTGAACAAATACCTTCATCACCTGAACAAGTGATCAAATACATCTAAAATAACCAGAGACAGGTTTCTCACTATCTAAGAAAGAATTCACAAACATGGAAAGGAAAGAGCCTAAAAGAACCCTAAGACGTTGGACTGGCAGGGGAAGTATTAGTATGAACCCATGTCTAAAACATCTATGTACACAGAAGACTTGCAGATGTTTTTATACGTGTGTGTGCACGCGCACACGCACACACATTTCCTAGTTCTGTGGGCTGAAAGTCAGAACAGTGATATCGCGGTAGCAATGAACATACTGTGTGCTCAGATCTTGGACGCTAAATGCCATCCTCCACTAAATGGAAGTCCACTAAAGAGCTCCTTGGAGAAATGGCTGATGCCAAAGCTGAAGCAGGGAAAGTGCAAGATAAGAATGGAAGATGCTGTGATGCCAGAAAATAAGGAAACTCTCAGAGAATGATTGGAGTATGTCAAAAGAGTAAAAGAGCTAATACGAATGGACTCCCACTGGTCAAACTGGGGAAAATGTGAGCACCAAAATAAAAAGGGAGTATCAGATTTTAACCCACTGAATCAAAGAGAGGAGTCATGGGGCGCCTGGGTGGCGCAGTCGGTTAAGCGTCCGACTTCAGCCAGGTCACGATCTCGCGGTCCGTGAGTTCGAGCCCCGCGTCGGGCTCTGGGCTGATGGCTCAGAGCCTGGAGCCTGTTTCCGATTCTGTGTCTCCCTCTCTCTCTGCCCCTCCCCCATTCATGCTCTGTCTCTCTCTGTCCCAAAAATAAATAAACGTTGAAAAAACAAAAAAAGAGAGAGAGGAGTCATAATGAAATAAATACATATATATACACTCATACATACCTAGAGAAAGTCCTTACTTAGACTACAATGTCAGTTAGTAAATGCAGACAAAACCACCATTTGGCCGACACAGGCAGGGACTAGGGCTGGCAGGTGGAGGTTTAACAAGGAAAAGGAGATTGGTGTCACGGCCGATTAGCTCCCCCAAAACAGCAATCAAATACAAAAGGGAAAGTAGTAAAAAAAAAACAAAAACAAAAAAAAAAAAAAGGGGGAGCCTGGGTGGCGCAGTCGGTTAAGCGTCCGACTTCAGCCGGGTCACGATCTCGCGGTCCGGGAGTTCGAGCCCCGCGTCGGGCTCTGGGCTGATGGCTCGGAGCCTGGAGCCTGTTTCCGATTCTGATTCTGTGTGTCTCTCTCTCTCTCTCTGCCCCTCCCCCGTTCATGCTCTGTCTCTCTCTGTCCCAAAAAAATAAATAAACGTTGAAAAAAAAAAAAACAAAAACAAAAGGGAAAGTAGTGACTTTACAGCGGTGAAACCTGGCAGACACCAACTTGACCATGTGATCAAGGAGAACTTCACCTTGGGACAAGTCAACATGGTGGGCCTCCAAATGTGATTCACTGAGAAGAGCACAGCATCACTCTCCTGGCATTCCTGCCATGGGTGCATGACCTGATTCTGGTGATGAGGAACGGCGGACTAGACCCAGGTTTAGAGTCCTCTTAGAGAATAGAAAACCTGTAGTCTTTAAGACTGTCAAGGACACAAGAGACAGAAAAAGACTAAAAAACCATTATGGACTGGAGGACAGTAAGGAGACCTGACAAGTAAAAGTGATGTGTGTTTACAGGTACGATCCCAGTCAAGAAAGGAAAAAGCCATTATTAAGACAGACGGCAGGGTGCCTGTGTGGCTCAGTTGGTTAAGCATCTGACTTTGGCTCAGGTCAGGATCTCACGGTTCGTGGGTTCGAGCCCTGCATTGGGCTCTGTCCTGACAGTTCAGAGCCTGCCACCTGCTTCGGATTCTGGGTCTCCCCACCTCTCTCTCTCTCTGCCCGTCTCCCACTTGTGCATGCTCTCTCTCTCTCAAAAATAAATAAACATTAAAAAAAAATTTTTTTAAAAGACAGATGGCAAAATCTGAATGGCGTCTGTGAGATGGATGATAATGTGGCAATGTTTATTTCCTGACTGGAAGGAGTACGTGGTAGTAATACAGGAGTATTCTTGTTTTGCGAGGAGAGGATACACACTGTAGCCTTTAAAGATAATGGGTCAACACATCTCTCTTTCTCTCTGGGGAAAGAAACAGGGCAAACACAGTAAAATTTAACAGAGTCTGTGTGAAGGGCATGCAAAAGTTCTTTGTACTGTTTTTACAATTTTTCTTTAAGTTTGAAACTATTTGAAAACTAAAATCTAAACAAAAAATACGTGTGTATTCAGAAGTATACGTAAGTATATTTGTGTATCTTATGTATATTTATCTTATGTATATTTATGTAATATATTATTTGTATATTTATGTGTTCATAAATATATACAAGTATATTTGTACATACGTAAGTATGTTTGCACATCTCCATAATCCAACCACTCCCATACCTGCACGCTACCACAATTCACCTGCATTGCTGTAACAGCCTCCAAATGGTCTCCCTGCTTCCGCCCTGGCCCCACCCTTCAGGCCATTCTCAACAGCACAGCTAAAGCGAGATTAAAAACAGGATATTACTGGGAATCCGGATTTTTACAGAAGAAAAGAAATACAAGTGTATAACGTAAGAAGGTGAGCAAGAACCCTGTGGTACTGGCTTTGAACTGTGCGTATTGGTACGAATCCATGCGGTTTAAAAAAAAAAATACCTGTTTCCTTGTTCTTAGGAGGTACATGATGAAGTGTTTATGAGTTTCATATTATCTGTAGCCTACTTTCAGATGATGAAAGAAGAGGGAAGTGTGGGTAATAAAGAATGTTCACAGTTGGTAAATCTAGATAAAGGAAATACAAGGCATCACTAGAGCAATCTTTTAATTTTCTGTAGTTTTTGAACAAAAACTTTTCTGTGGTTAAAAAAAAAAAAACGTTGCAAGTAGGTGATAAATACATTTGTATACCTACAGAATATCCCTGTAGTGTCCCTAAGAAAGTGCTGGTCACCTCTAAGGAATCTCTAAAATCCACTGCCCATTCCTACATCCTTTTCACCAATCGCACACGACCAGCAGTTAGATGTCCCTTCACAGTAGTAAACTATGGTAGCTATGACCTCGACTTTGACCTCTTAGGTATTCATTTACTTCTTGTAAGTTTAGCAAGATGACAAACGGCCACCAGGCGTCACATAATGGAAATCAGGGATGACATCAGTAAGAACAGCTTTGGCGGTGTGGCGGAGCCTGGCTGCGGTGAGAGCAAGAGACGAGGAGAAACCAGAGTCGGTGAACATGTTTTGTTTTGTTTTCTTAAGAATTCTGCCGTAACATAAAGAAAAATGCAGAAGCGGCTAGAGGGGAAGTAACCTCTAAAGAGGGTTTGGAGGGGTTTTTCCTTTACTCTAAATGGGAGCAACAACTCTGTTTACTGACTAGCACAGATGATCTGGCACAGAGGGAAATGAAGAAGGCGACAGAGGGAAGAAGGCTTGAGCAAGGCTCTTGGCTAAAGAGGAGGGATCTACAGCACACGGGAGAAGCCATTCGTTCTCAACGAGAGAAGAGAAGGCAAGTATGCTGGCAGGTGGGTAGATGAGTTAGTGGGAGACTCTGGAAGTTCTCTTCTGATTCAAGGGAGGGGCAGGGGGTGACAGAGGTTCGAAGGGAGAAGACACTTCATAAAAACAAACATCTAAGTGGAGAATGAGAGGACCAGGCAGATCCGATCAGCCAGCCGGCGGCCTCGAGGCCTGGTTCAGCTTACTAAGCCAGTTAGATTTAACCGAGGTTGTGGTTCACCAGAGAGAGAGGGAGAGAGAACGAACTACAAAACAAGACACAGACCAGGGTATGGAGGGTATGAGCAAGGGAGCGGTTACGACTGCCCATGGAACTGAACTGGGTAAGGGGGAAGTGACGACAGAGAGGAAAGGGGGGACAGTGAAAAGATGGCGTGTCCGTAGGGTCGCAGGAACTGGTGGAGTGCCACGGGGAGTGAGCTGGTAAGACAGGAGGTGGTGGTCAGAGCTCGGGGTGTTGAAACGGAGACGGTTCTCAGTGCTGACAAGGTTTCGGCCAACGACGGGGGAGCAAATGGCTGAGACAGGGTGGAAGGCAAGATCCCTGGTGGAGAGGAGGCCCAGAAATGAGAGCTCAGGGTATCTGAAGTACCTCCTCTGAGAATCTGAAATCATGCAAGGAAGGAATATTCGAGAAGAGTGACAGTAAGCGAGGAGCTAAAATTTCTCAACAAGGGAGGGAGGGAGAATAAACTCGGAAGCAGCAGATGCCTGACTGTGACAGAGACAGAGGACGGCATATTGTGACACGAGATTTAAACGGGATTTATCTCAGGGAGGCTGAAAGGAGAGCTAGCCGAAAGCAGCGGTGAAAACCAAGGTGCTTATCCCACCTTTAGAGGCCCGAATGGCAAAAAGGTTTTGAGAATGAAAATGGCAGCCATTCCCCAAGCCTTCAGAGAAAGCAGCTGTAACCAAGGGGAGGGTCAGGCTGCGGTCAGTGCCGGAAAGCCAACTTTCACAGAGGAGACTGAAGACGTAAAAGAAACCACAGAAGCAGACAGAAGCTTCTGGTCTTGGTACATGCACCTTACATGTGGCAAAGAGGTGGTTTCTGCACAAAGCCCAGACAGGGAGGGAAAGAAGAGAAGGAGGGGACATGCAAGTGACAAGCATATGAAGAAATGCGCCACATCGTATGGGATCAGGCAGCTGAGCATTAAAACGAGATACCACACCCACCTACTAGAATGGCTAAAATCCAAAACACCGGCCACATCAAATGCTGTGGAGGACCAGGAACATTCATTCACTGCTAGTGGGAGAGCAAAACCGGTACAGCCGCTTTGGAAGGTTCCTCCAAAACTAAATGTGCTCTTACCGTATGATCCCAGCAATTGTGCCTCTTGGTATTTACCCAAATGATTTGAAAACCTGTCCACACAAAAAGCTGTGTGTGAACATATAACTGCCGGTATGTGAAAGCGACCAAGATGCCCTTCAGTAGGTAAATGGATAAGCAAACTGTGCTATGGACTGAATTGCGTCCCCCCAAAATTTGTATCTTGAAGCCACACCCCCCAGTGTGACTATGTCCAGAGAGAGACAAGGTGGCCTTTAAGGGGTAATCAAGATTAAATGACAATAGAAGAGAGAAGAGCAGGGCCCTAATCTGATAGGACTGTGGCCTTCTAGGAAGAGGGAGAGAGAGAGATCCTTCTTCACCCCCTTTCTCTCTCGCCCTTCTCTCTTCTCCCCTCTCCCTCTCTTTCGCCTCTCGTGCCCCTGCCTTGTGAGGATGCAGTGAAAAGGCGGCCATCCACAAGCCAGAAAGAGAGCCCTCACCGGAATGTGACCTTACTGGCACCTGATCTCAGACTTCCAGCCTCCAGGACCGTCAGTAAATAAATTTCTGTTGTTTAAGCCACCCAGTCTATAGTAGTTTGTTACGGCAGGCTGAGCGACTAACATACGGTAGTACGTCCATACAGTGGAGTATTACTCAGTGCTTAAAAGACAAAAAAAAAAAAGAGCTTCCAAGTCATGAAAAATTATAGGTCTTAAATGCATGTTGCTAAGTGGAGGAAGCTACAGACGGTATGATTCCAACTATATGACATTCTGAAAAGGCAAAACTGGGGAGATGGTGAAAAGATCAGTGGTTGCCTGGGGCTCGGGAGGGGGGGAGGGAGGAAGAAATGAATAGGTGGAGTACGGGGGATTTTTTAGGTACATGAAGCTATTCTGTAGGACACTGTACATGCATGACATTAGGCATCTGTCAAAACCCACAAAATGTACAACACAGAGGGAACCTTAATGTAAACCACCACGGACTTTCGTTAATAATATTGGATCAATACTGGCTCATCAATTGTAACAAATTCACTCCACTAACGCAAGATGTTGCCAACATGGAAAATGGCGGTGGGGGTGTATATAGAACTCTGTGTACTATCTGCTCAGTTATTTTGTAAATGTAAAACTGTACCCCCAAAAAGCCTATTAAGCATTAAAAGTAATTATGTGAAATTCAGATTTCGTGCCCATAAATAAAAAGTTGTATGGAAGCACAGTGATAACTCATTTACACATTCAGTTTACATTGCCCCTGGCTGCTTTTGCACTATTAACAGCAGAGTTGAGTAGTTGCAACAGAGACCACAAGACCACAGAGACTAAAATACTTACTATCTGGACCTTTACAGAAAATAATGTTGGCAAACCCCTGCTCTAAATTTCATGACCCAGGTTAAAGGGAAAAAGCACATCCCACCATAGGCAGTTCTGAGCGAACCACTTTATTATTCAAAGTTGTTAGGGTCACAAGTTCTAATCACATAAGCTGAATTTAAAAATTTAACTGGCCACTTTCTAATATTAAAAAAAAAAAAAAAAATCAAATAAATCAGTGAGGTATCTGAATACTCAAAATGGCAACTCCCAGAAAAAGAATCCACAGTCTACTGAAAAACGCCAGCAGACAACAGCGTTTCACTTTATCCTGCAAAATCCACTCCACTTACTGAACCCCTAATGAATCAGAATTGAAGTGTTCAACTAAGAGAAGACTGTTAACAGTGTGAAAAGAGAAGCCTGGAAAACAATGGGAAATGCGCACATTTAGGGAGGGACAGGGCAGGATACCTGAGTTGAGTCAGTGAACCAACTACAAAGAATTGAACGCTCTGTAAAAGAACACTAGGACTGGGAGTCAATTTATCAGATCAATCACCACCACGCAGGCTGGAAAGAGAAAATAACGCGATGAGGAAGCGCCCCACAGTTATAGTTTAAGAGAGATCATAAAAATATAATAGCTAGCTGAGAAAAACCATAACTACCTGATATTCTAGACTTATTAATAACTGATGGAGGGGGTGGATCTTGGGAAGAATCAAATCTGTAGAAATAATTTAGGAAAAGCCTTCTGGAATAGTGACTAAGAGCACAGGCTTTGGAGGTAAACAAACCTCCTGATCCTGCTTGCTCCCCTCGCTTGCTACAACACTGAACATTCGCGCTCTCTCTCAGCCTGTTTTTTCATCTGTAAGTTAATAATACCTCCTCCTTATGCTGTAGGGAGGATTAAAGAAGTCAATGCATGTTAAGAGCCTAGCAGGACACCTGACGCAAATGAAGGGCTAGATAAATGGTAATTATCCCTATTACCACTATATTTGGCTCAGGAAAACACACTTGGAATCGACAGTCTCAAGTTTCTTCCAGCAGCTCCTAGGAAATCTACCCAAGGACTGAAATACAGCTCCCACTGCACATAATCTAAGAGGAGTTCTGTCCTTAGAAAACCAAATGAGGACTTCAGTTCAATACACAGAATTGAGATTACGCTCTTGCTACCGAGAATGGTGGCCCAAGGAGGAAAGATGAAGATCAGTCTGGATTCCCCCCGGATTCCCCCCAAGTTCCAAAGTAGGTGAAAGGCGTAGGCTCACGACAGGGCCCACTCAGAGACCTACGCAATCCCAAATTCTCGCTGGAGCCGGAGAACAGCATTAGTCCTATGTCCCAAAACGAAGAGAAGAATACAAGTTTCCTCTAAACACCTAGATGACAAAGTTTCCCCACCGTCATTCCCACTGCATTCCATTCCACTCTTCCCGATCACAAAACCAAACCAAAGATACACGAAACAACTTCAAAACAAATTGGCGCTGTTTCTGAAGGGCAGTCAGGATTACATCCATTTTTAAGCGTTAGGTCTAGGCAGTCAGGGACCCAAGGTCAGGTGCTTTGGTTCTCTGCCAAGATGGACATGAAGTCTAGACCAACAATGGCAGCTGCGACATGAAGATCTTTGCATACATTCCCCTTCTGTCACACAAACACGTACAGACACACTCCACGGCAATCACCGCCCACATCCCACACTGAGAAAACAGCTTCCAGCCTTTCTGGTGATCCCAGCCATCCAGCCCTCTGCTTCCTACCGACGCCCTTTCCGCTCCCACATCCTGACCCCCTGGTACTTTCCCAGCGCAAATGGCGAAAAACGATAACAATTCCAATCAGGCAACATTTTACGCTGCCGGGTGCCAGGGCAGAAACCGCCCGGTTCTGCTAGACTCTTCCAGGCAGGTCCACGGACGGAAGCGACGAGTTAGCCCCGGCTCCCGGGGCAGAGTTCGCCCACACCTGTCTCCACAAGTGGGCGGAAGGAGGGAGGAAGAACCCCGCGGCCAGCGCTGGCACGTTCTCGGCCGCCACTCACCCCAATCCTCGTTCGCTCGGTGAGAAAGGCCCGGGCTAAGAGGCGACTCCATGGTGCCGGCAACGCCAGCCGGCTCTCGCACACCCCACGCTCCCGCGGCCTGGAACTCGGTGACTAACAGCTCGGACGGCGGCGGCAGGCGGACAAAATACCCCGTCCCGGCGCAGGGACGGTGGCCGAGCGAAGACAAACTACGCCCGCTGCCCGGGGAGCTTGCGCAAATCAGAAAGGAGAAACGTCAGAGACCGAGCTCCTTTACAGCGGATCTCCGAGTAACTATTTCCCTTTGGGAGTTTTCGGCACTTTCTGTCCCGCTGTTTTAAGGAAAAAAAGACACATAAGCCCTACTTTCGTTAAATAAAATGTATCGATAATAGTCAAAATGAAAAGTAAAAGCCCCTTCTGGATAGACCGGCTTGTTCCTCGCATATCCTTGTTAATACCACCGTGTAGCTATCTCAGAACAAAGGCAGAGACCCATAAAGTAAATGTGATTTAATTTTTTTGCAATCGCTGGCCGTCATTGTAAAAATTCTGCGTACACACGAGTGTGTGAAAGAAAAACTCAACTCTCGTGCCGCGTTCGTTAGACCCGCCTCTCTTCACGGGCACAGTACCTGAGGTAAACAACAGCACGTCCGTCGTACTTCCAGAAAGCCCCCTTCTATTTAAACAAATTTAAGCAAGGCAAATATAAAAGAGGGAACTCCTCGTCCTCACACCTATCTCCTAGATATGCGTTTCTAACGCATAGTACTTCGTAGTGGAAATCCGAGCGACCTTACCTACTACAACCTAGAATAAGGTAGATTCGTAATCTTTTTATTGCTGGAACTGGAGAGTCGGTTTTGTTCCGAAGCAATTCACATCACGAACTGACACTGAAAGCTTGGATTGAGATTGACGGAACAATTTCAAGAACGCTACGTAATAGAATTCCTTCCTACAGCATTTCAGCCGCGAGTTGTTTCAAATACCCTAAGAACCCGGATCCCTCTAGGACCGAGTGGAATCCTTCCCATGGTTACTAAACCAAACACACGCTTCCCAGAATCCAGCGAACTCCTCGTGGCTGCGGGGTTACTACAGATTGCATAATCCACAGTCTTCAATACAGTCCTGGGACCCCAAACCGGAAACATTTTCCCGAAATGATTCCTTGTGTCATGGGGTAACTAAACAGCTTTCATGTATAGTGGAATAAATATCGCTTCTATTCAAAAACGGACCATAAAAAGAAAACCCTAAAATAAAACCACCAAGAGTCTTATTCTACATCCACCAGATACCTTGGTCTTTTTTTTTTTTTTTTATCACCATGACTGAACTCCAGCCATTTTTTTTCAAAGTTTTTATTTTTATCCGAAAAGAGCAGATGACAAGGAAACAAGCATTTGCGTCCCTATCACCAAAAATTAACAAATATTAACATTTTCTATTTTTCTTTCAGATTTTTCATACTGTAAGAAATTAAACATGACAGATAAAGCCCAACTCTGCTTCTTCTCCTGCTTCATTCCCCCCCCCCAGACAACTTCTAACATGAATTTTATGGGAATCAAATCCATTTTTATTTTTATTTGTATTTTATTTTATTTTTATTTGTAGATACATATATTTAGTGTTGTGTTGGGTTTTTAAATTTACATAAATATATCATACTCATGTTCTCCAAGTCACTTTTCTTATTCAACATTACTTTTTGATGATCTATTCGTGTTTGAACTGTTACGTGGTATTTCCTTGAAAAAATCTATATATCACAATTTCATTTTTCATTTCTCTACTAACGGACATTTGGATTGTTTTAAATTTTTACTGTTACATACATCCTTCTATGAGTCTTTTCATGCATATATGCAAAAATGTCTTTAAGATATATGCTGGGTCATAGAGTATGAATGTTAGTATCTGCCAAATTATACCAATTTACATCCTTTCTACCACTGATGAGCTCTTTACTCCACATTCTCACCAACACTAGATATGGTCACTTTCACATTTTTTGCCCCATGAAGGGTGTGACTATAATTTACATTTCCCTGACAATTAAATATGGGGTGGATCTTTTCGCATCTATTAAACCTTATTTCCTCTTCTGTGAATTGCCTATTCTTATAAAATTTGCTATTGTATTTTCTTTCTCTCAATGGTATGCACGTCTTTAGCTAGCCTACTCTATTCATTTAACTGGTATATATGTTGCCAATACCTTCTCTTAAGTTTACACTTGTTTTTTTGTTTATGGGGTTTTTGTCTTTAGGTTTCAACTTCAATGTAGTCAAATTTACCAATCTTCTGTTTATGATCTGTGCTATTTGTAACTTGCTTAAGAAATCCTTCCCTCTCTTCAGGTCACAGAGATGTTTTAAATTTTCTTTCCATAATTTTATAGTTTTGTTTTTCACATTCTTTTTTTTTTCTCCTTATTTGGTTATTGCTGGGGTGTAGTAGCACTATTGATTTTTATACAGCAATCCTGTATCCAAAAATCTTGCTGGATGGGGCGCCTGGGTGGCCGTCGGTTAAGCATCCGACTTCGGTTAAGCATGTGACTTCAGCTCACGTCATAGTCTCATAGCTCATGAGTTCAAGCCCCGCATTGGGCTCTGTGCTGACAGCTCAGAGCCCGGAGCCTGCTTCAGATTCTGTGTCTCCCTCTCTCTCTGCCCCTCCCCCACTTGTGCTCTGTCTCTCTCTCTCTCTCTCTCAAAAATAAATAAACATTAAAAAAAATTTAAAAACCTTGCTGAATTATGTGACTGTAATATTTTGTCTGTAAATCTCCAGGATTTTCTATGTAGAAAAACTTGTATGCAAATACGAATATTTTTTTTCATTTTTTTAATGTTTATTTATTTTTGAGACAGAGAGACAGAGCATGAGCAGGGAAGGGGCAGAGAGAGAGGGAGACACAGAATGTGAAGCAGGCTCCAGGCTCTGAGCTATCAGCACAGAGCCCGACGCGGGGCTCGAACTCACGAACTGTGAGATCATGACCTGAGATGAAGTCAGACGCTTAACTGACTGAGCCACCCAGGCGCCCCAAATACGAATATTTTAAAATTTATCTCAGCATGTAACTTCTTTTTAAAATTTATTTATTTTGAGCGTCCGACTTCAGCCAGGTCACGATCTCGCGGTCCGGGAGTTCGAGCCCCGTGTCAGGCTCTGGGCTGACGGCTCAGAGCCTGGAGCCTGTTTCCGATTCTGTGTCTCCCTCTCTCTCTGCCCTTCCCCCGTTCATGCTCTGTCTCTCTCTGTCCCAAAAATAAATAAATGTTGAAACAAAAATTTATAAAATTTATTTATTTTGAGTGAGAGAGAGCACATGTGAGCAAGGGAAGAGGGGCAGAGGGAGAGAGAAAGAGGAGGGGGGGGAAGAGAGAGAGAGAGAGAGAGAGAGAGGATCCCAAGCAGGCTCTATGCCCAGTGCGGAGCCCGATACAGCTTGCTCTCAAGAACCACGAAGTCATGACCTGAGCCAAGATCAAGAGTCAGACACTTAAGCAACTGACCCACCCAGGTGCCCCCATTGTAACCTTTTTTAAATTGTCCACTCTGTGCTGACAGCAGAGAACCCCATGCAGGGCTCGAACTCCTGAGCCATGAGATCATGACCTGAGTTGAAGTCGGACACCTAACCAACTGAGCCACCCAAGCGCCCCTTAAATTGACCTTGACCTTTATTTTTTTTTTAATTTTTTTTTAACGTTTATTTATTTTTGAGACAGAGAGAGACAGAGCATGAACGGGGGAGGGTCAGAGAGAGAGGGAGACACAGAATCCGAAACAGGCTCCAGGCTCTGAGCTGTCAGCACAGAGCCCGACGCGGGGCTCGAACTCACGGACCACGAGATCATGACCTGAGCCGAAGTCAGACGCTTAACCGACTGAGCCACCCAGGCGCCCCTTAAATTGACCTTTAATGTGGAAAATTTCAAACACAAAGAAAAGGTAGTGAAGACTCGTTCTTAGCACCCAACGTCAACAATTTCCCATTCTTGTTTTATCTACCCTCTCTCCCCACAACACTTACTTTTTCTTTTGCTTTGTTTTTTCCCCTGGGGTGTTTTAAAGAAAATCCCAGAGAGCGTGTTATTTCACCTCTAAATACTTTAATAGATATCCTGACAAGGCTTTTTTCAAATTTTTAAAAACATGACTACAACACTGTTACGATACCCACCAAAATTAATAATTCCTTAATATTATCTACTACCTGTTCCATGTTCAGTTTTCGCTCAGAAATGCCTTTCTACAGTTGGTTTGTACAGTTGCTTCCTCTCCTATGTTGTTGCAATTGGCAAGGACCTCTCCTACCACACTGAAGGCAGATGCACGAGTGTACATCTTTTAACTTGTTCCCAACTTTCATGCGAAAGGTTTCCTTTAAAGGATTTTTTTTTTTAATTTTTTTTTCAACGTTTATTTTTGGGACAGAGAGAGACAGAGCATGAACGGGGGAGGGGCAGAGAGAGAGGGAGACACAGAATCGGAAACAGGCTCCAGGCTCTGAGCCATCAGCCCAGAGCCCGACGCGGGGCTCGAACTCACGGACCGCGAGATCGTGACCTGGCTGAAGTCGGACGCTTAACCGACTGCGCCACCCAGGCGCCCCCCTTTAAAGGATTTTTAAAAATGCCTTATTTAGGGGCGCCTGGGTGGCTCAGTCGGTTAAGCGTCCGACTTCAGCTCAGGTCACAATATCGGGGTCCGTGAGTTCGAGTCATGCTCTGTCTCTCTGTCTCAAAAATAAATAGACGTTAAAAATAATGTTTTATTTATTTTTGAGAGAGAGAGACAGAGACAGAGACAGAGCATGAGTGGGGGAGGGGCAGAGAGAGAGGGAGACACAGAATCGGAAGCAGGCTCCAGGCTCTGAGCCGGGAGCCGTGAGCCCGGCGCAGGGCTTGAACTCATGAACCACAAGTGTCTGACCTGAGCCGAGGTCAGACACTTAACCGACTGAGCCCACAAGTGCCCCTGATGTGAAAGTTTTAAAAAGTTTTACTAGTGATAAGATTTGGTTTTTCCTGTAGTTTCTTTTTTATTTTATTTTTTTTTAATTATTTTTTTAACGTTTATTTATTTTTGGGACAGAGAGAGACAGAGCATGAACGGGGGAGGGGCAGAGAGAGAGGGAGACACAGAATCGGAAACAGGCTCCAGGCTCCGAGCCATCAGCCCAGAGCCCGACACGGGGCTCGAACTCACGGACCGCGAGATCGTGACCTGAGCTGAAGTCGGATGCTTAACCGACTGAGCCACCCAGGCGCCCCTCCTGTAGTTTCTTAACACAAGGAAAATTTCTTTTCAATTTTCATCAAGAAATTTGCCGTGGTTAGGGTTTTTTTTTACACACACTTTTGGTTATATACTCCTTCCATTCTAGTTACCACGCTTTTTAAAAAAATTTTTAATGACAAATGTTAAATGTTACTACATCCTTTTTATTCACTTGTTTTGAACTTAAACCCTTGGAAGAGAAATGAAATTTGAAAGAGTTTTGTCTACGGGCGCCTGGGTGACTCAGTCGGTTGAGCGTCTGACTTCAGCTGGGGTTATGATCTCACAGTTTGTGGGTTCAAACCACGCATCGGACTCTGTGCTGACGGCTCAGAGCCTGAAGCCTGCTTCCGATTCTGCGTCACCCTCTCTCTCTGTCCCTCCCCTGCTTGTGTTGTCTCTCTCTCTCTCTCTCTCTCAAAAATAAATATTAAAAAAAAAAAAATGAGAGTTTTGTCTAGAGAAATAAAGGAGACCCTTGCCTAGATCCATACTTCTGAGGACTCTACCCTGGCGTCTGGCAGTGTCTCTTCCTGCAGGGGGAGAATCCTTGGTACCAAGGTGAGATGCCCAACCGGAACACATGCCTCCTTCTAGACACACTTTTTATGCCCAAATAGCTCCACACCTGCTTCTGAAGCTTGCTTAGGTTTCTGACTCCTAAGGGCGAACTGTGCCAATGCTGTATGCCAGGGGTGTAAACAGAGCTTAGAAATGTGAGGTGGAAAGTCCACATCCACATATGCACGGGCCATATAAACAAACCCAGGGGTGGGGAAAGGGGGCAGTCTGTAGGTCAGGGGCCAACTCTCCTACACTGTCATGTTTTGGCAAGGAATCCATAAAGTCAGAGAATTTTAAACTCCGACCTTGTCTTCCAGGTCTTTAGGAAGGCATGTTTGTCAAGATAAGAGAATAACAGTTTGGTAGCTTGATTTGTAACTTTCAAATACTAAGACAAATAGCACATGGGCCTCAATTTGCACTCGTCAGGATGCTGCAAATGTTGGTGGGGTACCTGACCAGTGAATTCATAACTTGCTTAAAAATTGTATTTCAGGGCGCCTGGGTGGCTCAGTTGGTTAAGCGTCTGACTTCGGTTCAGGTCATGATCTTGCAGCTCGTGGGTTCGAACCCCGCATCAGGCTCTGTGCTGACAGCTCAGAGCCTGGAGCCTGCTTCAGATTCTGTGACTCTGTCTCTCTCTGTTCCTCCCCTGCTCACGCTCTGTCTCTCTGTCTCTCAAAAATAAAGATTAAAAAAATTTTTGTTTTAATTGTATTTCATCAGTTCTATATTTTTACCATCTGGTATTTTCATTATGACATCTTCTAGATCACCCTAAACAGTGAATCCAAACATTAGAATACAGAGGTTAAAAGCTCAGATCTTGGGGGAGCCTGGGTGGCTTAGTTGGTTGGGTGTCCGACTTCAGATCGGGTCATGATCTCGCAGCTTGTGGGTTTGAGCTGTGTCGGGCTCTGTGCTGACAGCTTGGAGCCTGCTTCGGATTCTGTGTCTCCCTGTCTCTCTGCCTCTCCCCTACTCGTGCTCTGTTTCTCTGTCGCTCAAAAATAAAGCAACATTAAAAAAAGAAAAACAAAAACCACCTCAGATTTTGGAATAAGCCAAATCTTGACTCAAATCTAGGTTCAACCATTTGAAGCAATGTAACTTCAAAAAGTTACATTCAAAGCAAAGTTACATTCAAAGCAATGTAACTTTGATGAAGTGACTTAATCTTTCTGAGCCTCAATTTTACGTGTAAAAAGGGAATAACAGGAGCTATCTCGTAGGGTTTGGGGGGAGGATTAAATTCGATAATACACATTAAATGATTGGTATGCTAATTAGCCCATGGTGAATTTTCAAAAAATTGTTGCTATTTTAAGGAACAACGTTGAATGCTACTAGCTAGGCACTGCATTATATCACCCAAATCCCCATAAAAACCCAGATGGAATCCTATTATTATCTCTCCGTTTTATATAAGGAATTAAGGCTTATGCAAATGACCTTTAAAATAATGCTTTTAAGGAAGGCAGAGCGTGTATTATTCCCATTTCATGAAAGAAAACTGACGCTCAACTTTCAAAAGACCTTCCAAGGGGGGTGCCTGGGTGGCTCGGTCAGTTAAACGTCTGGCTCCGGGTTTCGGCTCAGGTCATGATCTCAGGGTTCGGAGTTCCAGCCCCACGTAGTTTGAGCCTGCTTGGGATTCTCTCTCTCCCTCTTTCTCTACCCCTACCCCGCTTGCACTGTCTCTTTCTCAAAATAAATTAAAAACAATTTTTAAATCAAAATAAATAAATAAACAAACACAAGCCAGGAAGTTGGGGACAGGTGAAACCAGAATTCTCAGAGCCCACTCTAGTCCTTCAGTACTAGTTTAACTGCACCAGAAACACTGCTGTGAAAGAAAGTTAAAATTGCTATTTTCTACAGATCTGTAAGCCCATCATGTTGTAAATGGATATTCTTAAATATTAAAAAGCGTTCCATGTGTTTGTTCTTGAGAATGAAGGCATAATGGATTTTCTATTTACCACCCAAAATGTTTTAACATTCATGGATTTGAAATCGGAAACTTTTGCTTAGCGGATGTTTCACAAAATTTCAAAATTTACATAAAGTCAATTCCCCCAAATTCATTTTCCACTGGCAAATACCAGTTATCTTCCAAAAAAAAAGCTATTTTGTCTCTTTCTCCTGGCTGGAATGTAAATTGCAGGAAGACGGGTTTTTATCTAGTGTGCTCACTGCATCATCTAGAATTGTGCACAGAATAGTTGCTCAGTAAATTATTTACGGAATTGACAATTGCAAATCCAAATAAAATCTATGCAATTTTCCCCACGCTAGATGCTACAGCGTGGGATTGGTAGGTATTAACTCAAGCCATACAAAACTCTTACTACTTGTTACCTACAAAAGGCACAATTCATGTGTTTCAGCCTAATTGTTTTTAAAGTTTTCTAGAGTATATTATGAAGCAAGGTGAACAGATATTACAAAAGCTAAGATAAAAATGGGAGAAATTTTTCTCATAAGAAAAAATTATTTTATAAAAGTTACCAAAGGCTTCAAGTCCTATGTTAAGATATTCTCACAAATCACAACACTCCCACCATTTCAAAAGTTAAACTAGGGGGCGCGCCTGGGTGGCTCAGTTGGTTGAGCAACCAAATCTTGATTTCGTCTCAGGTCATGACTCACAGTTTGTGGGTTCAAGCCCCATATCAGACTCTGTCCTGACCGCTCAGAGCCTGGAGTCTGCTTTGGATTCTGTGCCTCCCTCTCTCTCTGACCTTCCCCTGCTCACCCTCTGTCTCTCTCTCTCTCTCTCTCTCAAAAACAAATAAGACATTAAAAAAAAAAAGGTTTTTAGAAAAGAAAGAGAAGTTTCAAAATATGTCCAAACAAATCTGCTCTGCATTTCTAGGAATAAATCTATTTAAACACAATCATTTCCAATTTTTGTACATAATTTTGTCCATCCAGACCTTAAGATCACTTAACATTCCAAAAATCAGAACTCTTTAAAATATACGAAACAAGGAACGAATCTGGGTTATACAAAATTTTAATATCAAATAAAGTATAATTTACATGATTAAAAGTTTTGATTTCCACATAAAGTATTCTACTGAAATAAGAGACTAACAAAGCACAGTTTCCAAGTCACCGTAAATGAAATGTTGACGGTCTAAAAACTAGACAATCGGCCATGAATGACAACAAGCAAGGGAAGCATGTATCAGCAAGTTTCTTTCCAAGCTATCAAAAATGTCACAAGTTCAAATTTTTCTTGTCTGTGATCCCAAAACCGGCAGCGTCTTCATTTCATCCACTCTATTCTTATGTATTTGAAAAGCAGGTGTTATCCATCTACCACAGGAGCACTGTTCACCATACCAATTGAAAGAACCCAACTTGGCATTGCATTTGGGGCAAAGAAGCTGAAATAAAGCAACTGTGTTACTTCATTCACTCACCTGTATATAAAACAAATAATTACCACTGGCAATACAGGATATAAAACAGGTAAGACGCAGCTCCTACCTCCACGGAGTTTACGATCTAATCAGCAAGATGAAAGGCTATGGCAATTCGCCATACTAAGATGGAGGGCTATGATAATTGTGCAAGAAGCATGTTGTGTCCTGGGAGTTTGGCAAAGGACCAGATGAATCCGCGCATGAGGGGAGAAAGGTGACGGCGGAGATAGGAAACCCAAGGTTGCAGGATGTGGCGCGTGCTGGCTTTTAAATCAGCCTGCGGTTTAGTATCTCAAACTAAGATCATCACGGCTACAGAACAGGAAGGCATGTTAGGAGTCTCACGTTCTATTAATGATATTGACGGCATGTAAGTTAGGTCTCAGCTTCCTGGCTATTTTAAAACAAATAAACAGGGGCCCCTGGGTGGCTCAGCCAGTTAAGCATCAGACTCTTAATTTCGGCTCAGGTCATGATCTCCCTGGGGTTCATGGGATAAGGTCCCATGGTCGGGCTCTACACTGTCAGTGAGGGATTCTCTCTCTCCCTCTCTTTCTGTCCCTCTTCCCCAGTCACGCTCTCTCTTTCTCAAAATAAATAAATAAACATTTAAAAATAATAAAGGGATGCCTGGGTGGCTCAGTTTGTTGAGCATCTAATCTTGGCTCAGGTCATGATCTCGCAGTTTGTGAGATTGAGCCCCGCGTGGGGCTCACTGCTGTCAGCACAGAGCCCACCTCGGATTCTGTGTGGCCCTCTCTCTCTGCCCCTCCTCTGCTTGTGCGCTCTCTCTCTCTCTCTCTCAAAAATAAACATTAAAAAAAATAAAAAATAAAAATAAAGAGATTAAAAACAAAAGACTATATCTTAGATTAAGATTAAGAATATCTTTAGGGGCACCTGGGTGGTTCAGTCTGTTGAGCATCTGACTTCAGCTCAGGTCATGATCCCACAGTTTGTGGGTTCAAGCCCCACGTTGGGCTCTGTGCTGACAGTGCAAAGCCTGCTTCAGATCCTGTGTCTCTCCCTCTCTGTCTGTCCCTCCCCTACTTGTGCGCACTCTCTCTCTCTCTCTCAAAAATGAATGAATAAACTAAAAAAAAAAAAAAAGGGTATCTTTAGATTAATATTAAGCAAACCTAAATGAGAAATGTGGCCGTCACAATGCTCACATGAGCTGCATTCTTAAGAATTAACAGGAAATGAAAACAAATCTCTCAGCAAACATACAAACTGAAAGATCAGGAAAAAAGAGAGACGTTATGGAGCCAAAAGAAAAAAAAAAAGAGAGGGAAGAAAAACTTTAAATATAATTTTAAAATCCTTATTTGCCCTTACTTGTTACTAAGTTTGCGTTTTGTTAAAATACATTCTAATTGGCTTATATTAGTCTTCTACTTGAAAAAACATAAATAGCCTTGAAAGGAATTATCTTAGACCAACAGCCCCCAACTAGAAGTGGTTCACTATTTTAGATCAGCTGGGTTGTATTTAATTAATATATTTGATAGAGTCTTATCTACACTAGAAAGATATAATCTTCATCAAGAAGGTAGTTATGATGGTTTAAAGTCCGAGAGAGAACAAAATATAGATGATATAATGAAACTGCAGAAAATATAATGTGTTCCTACCTGTCCATCCATCACGCCCAGCAAGGCAGATTCCATCCACTGTACAGGTTCAATGAAATACGATGTACATTGAGCCTGACCCCCTGTGGTGAGCATCAAAGATGGCGTCACTCTCTTGTGGGCAAAGGCTATAGGACCACTTCCTTCATTATGATCCAAAATGCTAGAACTTCGAAATAAAGATCGCCTGCAAGCCCCAAATAAAAACATTAATGGCTTTCAAAACAATGAAAAAATAGATGCAATGTGCAGTATTTCTTAGCAAAATAAAATTGATTATGCTACTGTAATTTTCAATAACCTCTACAAATAATCTGATTTATTTTCACTCTTAAGAACTTATTCTCTTCTTAAAAGCAGATTTGAAGGGGCGCCTGGGTGGCTTAGTTGGTTAAGTGTCTGACTCTTGATTTCAGCTCAGGTCACGATCTCACAGTTGTGCAATTCAGCGTCCGGTCGGATTCCATGCTGAATGGGGAGCCTGCTTGGAATTTTCTTTCTCCTCTCTCTCTGCCCCTCCCCGCACTTGCATGTGCGCGCACGCGCGCGCGCACACACACACGAGAAAGGAAGAGAGAGAGAGAGAGAGAGAGAGAGAGAGAGAGAGAATCCCAAGCAGGCTCCACACTCAGCATGGGCTCCATTCCACAACTCTGGGATCATGACCTGACATGAAATCAAGAGTTGGGCGCTTAACCCACTGAACCACCCAGGCACCCCTGATTTTGAAATTTCTACGTTACTCAATTAAACAAGTTCTCCCTACAGATTTTAAGAAAACGAAACTTTCAATACTTTTCAGCTACTGAGACAAGGCAAAATCTCCAGAGGACAGAAAATATTTTACCTGCACTTTCTACATTTGTAGAGAACCTCGTCTTTCAATCCTTGTGAGATGGTCGTTGGGTCGACAGCAAAGAGTTCTTGAGGTAAGTTCTGCAATTCTACAGAACGTAATTAAAATGTATCTAATTGTTGAAGTTAACTCTGCATTGTCAGGCAAAGTTCAGCTAATGTCAAACTAAGGCAAGAAGTGCTAACCTCAGAAATTAGAAAAGAAAAAAAAAAATCTCCAGTGAGGAGAAATCAGGGGGAGGTAGGAGAGCATAGTGAAGCCCTTGGGTTCTGGGACAGACTGCCTTAGTTCAAATCCCAGCCCACCACTGACAAACCATGTGACCTGGAACAAGTTATTTCTTGCTAAATCACAGTTTCAAAAGGAAATAATAGTACCTGTCTCAAGAGATGACTGGAAAAGTGAGATAATGCACCTGAAGCCTTTCGTGTCAGAGCAAAGAACATCTAAAAAGGGCCCAATAAGCAATTATCACTTACCTGGATACTTTTCTGTAACCTTTTGTAAACGATATTGCTTATAAACTGCACTCGAAGTATCTACTTCATATCCCATTGCCTGGTATAATTTTAGTTGCCACTCAAATCCCTCATTCATCCTGTAAGGACAAGCAAATTTAAAGTTAAGTTTTCATTAAATGAGTAAAATCACACTGCAAAAACAATTATTACTATAACAAAGAACTCACTTAGCCTCTGGTTTGATGGTCTGGAGATTTTCATAGGCTTTTTCAAAGGTAAGCTGGTGAGTCTTCATCAGAAAAGCAGTTATTATAGCCACACTTCGACTGACTCCTGCATGACTGAAAAAGAGACCTTTAAAATAAAATAGCAAACAGCAGCAATTAAAAAAACAAAAAAGCTCAGCTCCCTATCAGTGGTAAAGTTCAGGTCCATTCCATGTCTGCTTCTTCTACCCAAGATAAACTCTTTGTCTCTGAAATACTAACGACATACAAAAGAATTATTTCCTTTTTTTTTTTTTATTTCTTTAACATTTATTTTTGAGAGAGAGAGAGAGAGAGAGAGAGAGAGAGAATGAATGAGCAGAGAGGGGGACACACACAGAATCCAAAGCAGGCTCCAGGCTCCCACCTATCAGAGCTCGAGGCAGGGCTCGAACCCACAAACCGTGAGATCATGACCTCAGTCAGACGCTAAACAATCGAGACACCCAGGCACCCCTATTTATTTCCTTTTTTTTTTTTTTTAATTTTTTTTCAACGTTTTTTATTTATTTTGGGACAGAGAGAGACAGAGCATGAACGGGAGCATGAACGGGGGAGGGGCAGAGAGAGAGGGAGACACAGAATCGGAAACAGGCTCCAGGCTCTGAGCCATCAGCCCAGAGCGTGACGCGGGGCTCGAACTCCCGGACCGCGAGATCGTGACCTGGCTGAAGTCGGACGCTTAACCGACTGCGCCACCCAGGCGCCCCTTGTTTTTGAATTCTGAACTATGTGAATGTATTACCTTTTCAAAAGGTAATACACTAATTTTACACTAATTAAAAAAAAAAATTATAATGGCTTTGTAAAAAATCCAAGCTCCCTTGCTCTTGGCATTCAGGGGCCTGGAAACCCGGTCCCAGGCTTCTCTCCATTTTACCACTACCTTATGTCCTTTATGTAAATATTTAGAACAAGAGCTGGCACACAGTAAAAGTGCTGGCTCAATAAACCAGTTACTACACTCCAATCCAACTAAAAAGGACTACTAAGAATTCCCAAATACCTATCAAGATTTTCTTTTTGGCATTGCTACGACGTAACTCCATCTTTCCCGTGGGCGTGGCTTAGGGATCCTTCGTGTCCTAACCAATTTTTCTCTCCCCATTTCTCCCCTTCATCAACCACCCTCTGCCCCAAACAAGAACACTGAAAAGAATCTACTTTTCCTCTGAAGGTTGAATAACTTTTGTTCATCTCCTTTCGCACATGACTCGCATCACAGTCTGCATTACAATCATCGGGGTAGGTGCCTGGCTTCTTCTGAAGAGCTTTAAACTCTTCTAGGTGCAGGGACTTGGCCGTTTATCAGCCACACACCCCCCATCTCCCCCCCCCCCCCGCTAAAAAACAACTCCGGGTTGGGAGGAGGGCTGCAGGATGAATCAAAATACAGAAGTGTGAATCATCAAAACAGGAATGAATGAGAGCCCGCACGCCTTCAGGGGCCCCGCCCCCTGCCCCCTCCTCTCTCCCGGACACCCGCCAGCCAAGGGAGGGAGGGAGGGAGAGGAGGTTCTGGTGGTCTGACAGCCCCTTCGCCCTCCCCTAGGATCCTCGGAGGAAGGGGGGCGGCGGCAGGCTGGAAGCGAAGCGGGGCTGCACCCCCTCGTGCGGGCCGCTCACCAGTGCACCAACGTCGCGCGGCCCTCGTCGCGGGCCTGGCCGATGAAGGCCACACACCGGTCCAGATGGCTGAGCAGGTCAGTTTCGGGCTTGTCCAGCGCCGGCACAAACAGGCGCCGTAGACCCTCGATCCCGGCGCCCGACCTGAAGTCGGGCTCCTCCGAGTCCACCGTCAGCACGGCCGTGATGCCCGCCTCCCTCAGGTGGTCCGGCTCCGCCGCGGCCGCGGCTCCACCCAGGTACAGCCCCGGCCGCACCTCCAGCATCTGCCCGGCGGAGCTGGCCCCGCTCCGACTGTCCCCCGGCCGCGGGCAGCCATGACTCCCTCCCTGCGCCTCCAACATGGCGGCGGCCAGAGGCCGAGCGGCCAGGGGCCCTACCATCGAGTAGGCGGCCGGCTAGAACGCCCTTCCTCTGGGACGAGCCGGCCTTAGATGCGCAGCCGCTCCCTCGGAGGACTGCGGCCGTGGCTGGAATGCGTACTTCTGGGGCAAGGTGATGCTGTGGCTGAGGCAGAGCAGCCTTTAAAACCCGAATCTGGCCCCAGCCTCCCTAGATTGGTGGTAGAGGATAAACTTGCCCACATACAGGGTTTCTCGGGCTTATAGTGTTGAGATTTCATGGAAAGGGCCGATGAGAGCAGCTGGACTCAAATTTGAAATAATGGCCCCACCAACCGAATCAACTCTCATTTTATCCAACTGGGGTAAAACCGTTTTTTCAACGTTTATGAAGCCTTCTGTTTGTGTTTTTTCTCTTGTGATTAATTTTTCTTTTTTTTTTTCTTTCTTTGCCCAGTTTTTTATTGGTATGTGAATCTCTTTCTTGTTGATGTACACTGTCCTATATACTTTTAAGATACTAATCTCATATTTTTGTGTGTCAGTACCCTCCAACCCAAGAACACTGGGAACCTATCTCACTTTCTTATCATTTGCATGTTCCCTGAAGTAGCATTTTTAATTGCTTTTAAGAATTTTTCCGTTGCATTCACATGTTAGCTGTTGGGTGCAAAAGGCCTAGTTTTCAGCCTATTTTGGCTTTTGGCATGATCATTTCTAGCTTTTGATTTAAAGAGAGAGACCTGTGATTCTTCCTTTCACTTGAACATCTAGAGATCATTGTAGGGTTATTAATTGGCCTAATTACAATATGGTTGCATCTCAGGGACTAGGAAGGCCTGAAAAGAGGAAGCCAGATGGGGGGAACAGGGAACATCTGGTCTGTGGAGCAGTCAGAACATATATCATGTTGGGGCACCTGGGTGGCTCAGTTGGTTAAGCATCTAACTCTTGATTTAGGCTCAGGTCATGACTCACAGTCCATGAGATCTAGCTCCTCATCAAGCTCCACATCAGGCTCTGCTCAGAGCCTGCTTGGGATTCTCTCTCTCTCTCACTGCCCCTCCTCCCTCTCTCTTTTTCTCCCTCTCTCAAAATAAGTAAATAAACATTAAATATATGTATACACACAACATTTATTAAGTTTGTCATCTTATATGGGTATGATTTGTGGCACCCCAAAACAATCACAATAGTAACATCAAAGATCACTGATCACAGATCACCATAACAAATATAATAATAATAATAATAAATTTGGAATATTAGGGCACCTGGGTGGCTCAGTTGGTTGAACGGCTGACTTTGGCTCAGCTCACTATCTCATGGTTCATGAATTCAAGCCCTGCGTTGGGTTCTGTGCTGACAGCTCAGAGCCTGGAGCCTGTTTCAGATTCTGTGTCTCCCTATCCCTCTGCCCTTCCCCTGGTCGTGCTCTGTCTCGCTCTCTCTGTCTCAAAAATAAACATTAAAGAAAAAAAGTTTTTTAAACAGGTTAATTGTGCATTCAGAAAACAAAAAGGGGGAGAGGGCTAAATGGGTTGAGCTTTTGTATGTATTGAAGTTATTATCAGTGCAAAATAGACTATTATAGCTATAAGATGTTTTATGTAAGCCTTATAGTAACCACAAAACAAAACGTACAGTAGATGCAATACACATGAGATGAAGAGTAGGGAATCAAAGCATAACACTGTGGAAAATCATCACTTCAGCAATGAAGGAAGCAAGAAAGGGAGAAGGGAACAAGAGTGCCGGAGACCAGCTCCAGCAACCAGGGGTTCCCGAAGGAAGAACGGCGTCGGTGAAAATAAAACAAAACTAAAATGAAAAACTAAAACTAAAATAAAAATGGACACAGACAACAGCAGTGTGTTGAACTGGCCGATTTATTGTAGTAGATGTGGCATTATATTTGCTAGTGATTTCCTTGTAACATATGTCATCTATGTTTTTCTAACATTACCTAATTTTGAAAATGTTCCTATGTGTAAACAACCTTTAAGAAATAACATGGTGGGGCGCCTGGGTGGCGCAGTCGGTTAAGCGTCCGACTTCAGCCAGGTCACGATCTCTCGGTCCGTGAGTTCGAGCCCCGCATCAGGCTCTGGGCTGATGGCTCGGAGCCTGGAGCCTGTTTCCGATTCTGTGTCTCCCTCTCTCTCTGCCCCTCCCCCGTTCATGCTCTGTCTCTCTCTGTCCCAAAAATAAATAAAAACGTTGAAAAAAAAAAAAGAAATAACATGGTGATTTTCCCCTAAGTTTCCCGCATGCCCTTTGATTATTGATTAATTTCTTACATTATTCCATTATGCATCTGCCTTTATCTATAATCTACAGAGCATTTGCTTTGCTTTGCTGGACGCTGCTTTGGATTCTGTGTCTCCCTTTCTCTGCTCCTCCCCACTCACACTCTGTCTCTGTCTCTCTCAAAAATAAACATTTAAAAAATTAAAAAAAAAAAAGAAATAAAGAAGATCTGAAATGAATAACCTAACTTTATACCTCAAGGAACTAGGAAAAAAAAAAAAAAAAAGGAAACTGGGCCCAAAGTTAGCAGAAGGAAGGAAATGACAAAATGATATGGAGACCAGAAAAACAATCAAAAAGAGCAATGAAAGGAATATGTGGTGTTTTGAAAAGATGAACAGAATTGACAAAGCTCTAGCCAGACTCACTAAGCATGAAGGATGGGAGATTAAAAACAAAATCAGAAAGAGGAGACATTACAACAGACACCACAGAAATATAGAGGATCATGAGAGACTAGGATGAGCAATTATCTGCTGACAGATTGGATAACCTAGAAGAAAAGGATACAGTCTAGGAAACATGTAACCTACCAAGACTGAATCATGAAGAAACAGAGAATCTGTTCAGACCAATAATGAGTAAGCAGATTAAATCAGTAATCAAAAATTTTCCAAAAAAAAAAAAAAAAAAAAAGAAGAAGAATCCCAGAGCCAGGTGGTATCACTGTGAATTCTACCAAACATTTAAGAAAAACTTAATGCCAATCCTTCTCAAAGTCTTCCAAAAAATTGAAGAGCAGGGAACACTTCCAGACCCATTTTACAGGGCCAGCATTACCATGGTTACAAAGCCAGATAAGGACACTATGAGGAAAGAAAACTACAGGCCAATATCCCTGATGAATACGGATGCAAAATTTCTCAGGGGCACCTGGGTGGCTCAGTTGGTTAAGTGTCCAATTTCAGCCCAGGTCAAGATCTCACAGCTTGTGAGTTTGAGCCCCATGTGGGGCTCTGTGCTGACAGCTCAGAGCCTGGAGTCTGCTTTGGATTCTCTGTCTCCCTCTCTCTCTGCCCTTCCACCACTCATGCCCTGTCTCTCAAAAATAAATAAACACTAAAAAAGATTTTTTAATTCTCAACAAAATATTAGTAAGCAGAATTCAACAGCAAATTAAAGGATCATACACCACGATCAAGTGGGATTTATCCCTGGGATGTAAGGATGATTTAACGTCCACAAATCAATAAATGTGATATACCACATGAACAGAGTGAAGGATAAAAATCACATGATCATTTCAATAGATGCATAAAAAGCATTTGACAATATACAACATCTTTTCATGATAAAAAAAAAAAAACTCAACAATTGGGTATGAAGGGACATGTCTCAACATAATAAACAATTTTCTAGGTAAAGAATCTGGCTTCTATGCTGAGAATGATGATGGAGGTTTCAGAAGAATAGCCAGTTTGAGGGAAATTTGCCTGAAGAGAGTAGAGAACATGCGTGGAAGCTGACCTGTGGGATCAGGCAGCCCAGGGCCTGGTTAGTGTTTGCATCATAAATGTAAAACTCTTGGGGCACCTGGGCGACTCAGTTCCTTGAGCGTCTGACTCTTGATGTCACCTCAGTTCATGATCCTAGGGTCATAGGATTGAGTCCCATGTCTGGCTCCGTACTTAGTGCTGAGTGTAGAGCCTGCTTGGGATTCTCTCTCTCTCCCTCCCTCTGCCCCTCTGCCCATTCATACTCTCTCTCTCTCTCTCAAATAATAAATAAATAAATAAATAAATAAATAAATAAATAAATACGCTTCTGTGCAGTAAAGGGTTAATTCAGTAGGCCTTGGTGGCTCAGGCTCAAGCCTGAGGGTAGTCTTGGTGACCCCTGATATAGAATCTATTGTCTAGAATCATGAAAAACTGGAAATACTAAATGAATATATGTAATGGATTTGTTACACAAGTGGTTGTATCCAGCCAATGAAATACTAACCAACTATTTCAAAGATAACAAAGGAAGTGGTCCATGCTAGCTATATTATAGGTTTTTTTTTTTTTTGAAGCTGGTTTGCAAATAGAAAATACATCTTGGCCATATATATGTATACACATAGATATAGATTATATAGATATGAAAAATACTGAAAGATATATGTCAAACATAACTGGTTATTTCTGGGAGCTGGCTTAAGAGACTTACAGGATAGCCTTCATACACTTCTTTCTATGTATTTTTTTTTCGACTACTACCATTAAAATTATTCACTGTAAACAATTATAGCTATTTATATTCTGGAAAAGGGGGAAAACACTATTAGCGGTTCATCTCCTGAACATTTTATGAAGTTACCTTAATCATTCCCGCAGCCTTATTAGTTTTCTGTTGGAAGCAAGCTTTCTTTCTTCAACTCCCTAAAATGACTATCATCTCCTTCATGGCCGGGAGTAGGAGACACCTCTGAATTGTTACTAACTACCCACAGAGTCTGGTCCAGTAAATGTCTGTAACTGGATAAATAAAAATACCCAGATTCCTGCCGCTGAAGATCTTTTCCAGTTTCTGCATTTGTATTTGTGGCCACTAGGTGACACAATTTACCCTCTGGCAAGATACATTTCCTGTCCCACCCTCACGATAGGGTTAAAGGAATATGGCAGCCTGTGAGAAAAGTAAGATGTTAGGGTTAGGAATGGAATGCTGTCTTTAGGGAGGGAGCCGGATTGTTTTTCTGTCAAGGAGAAAGGAGCTTCTCTGTCCTAGGATTGGGAGTCCCCACCCCCACCCCGCAGACACAAAGGCAATTTATCTGTTCATTGTATCACCAGAAAACCTGCAACCTTGATAAATATTAAGCAAAAATTCTCATCATTGTTAAGCGATCGTCACATATGTGGTGGCCCGCATGTTAAGAAGACAGCCGTTTTACGTAACGCGACCCGGTTGTACGAGAATACGCATTACCCTAGCCTTCCTCTTCTTTGGTTGTTTCTCAGAAATGTTTGGCTACAGTCACATGTATCATGTATCGCTTTCATCTTTAAAAATGTTTTCTGTAAGTGTATATCTGTGCTGAGCCCTGAGCAAGGAAATTTCCCCGCTTCTGCCCCATCCTCTCCCCAGCAAAGTCCCAAGAGGAACTTCCTCTTTCTGTTCCTAGCACATTTCCCAGGGCCCCCCTACACCCAGCGCGTTATCAGGAAATGTTTGTCAGTGATGTTCTCAATGGGGCTTAAAGACAGTTGTGAAGGTACACATGAAATGTACTTTGAGGCCAAGAAAAATGAACAAAAATATAGATGACAACATAACTCTATTATTTGGCCTGTGTTTGTGAGTGGGAAGTGGACACCTAGAAAGTGACGAGCTGGGACTTGGTGTTGCTTTCGAAGGGCACGGTCTGAAGCCAGAGGAACACCTAGGTGTGATCCTGAGCTGCACAGGCCCCTGCTACCCACCAGCGTGTGGTCCCGTGCCTTTAGAAAGTTCTATGATTCCGCGAAGTCTCCGGCTCTTCATCTGCAAAATGGGAGTAGTTAGAGCCATGTTGCAGAGTTCTGATAAGGATTAACTTGTTGGTGTGTGTCACTAGGTGGCGACAGAGAGATCTGCCATGCTAAACTGTGCCCCTGGAGGGAAAGCTGTGCACCTGGAGGGAACAGCTGGAAGGGGCTGTGAGAGGGTTGCTGAGCTGGGTGGGGAGGCTGCTGCAGCTGAAGCTGTTGAACAGAGATGAACCATGGGGTGTGCTCAGTCCAGGAATTCAGCGGTCATGAGGTTAAGGAAAAGCGGATCCTAACCACCTACCATGCTGCAACCACATCCCTAAACTCACTTAGTCATTGGGATTCTGGGTCTTTGTAGAGGTGCGTCCTCTTGACAAAGGGGCACCTACTGTTGAGATTCTGAGGAAGAAGCATCAGCTCTACCTACAGACCCTGGGAGCAGAGATGACCGAATGGAGTGGGAGCACCCTCATTGTGTCCGCTGACCCAACAACTGCCCTGCCTTACTCCCAGGCCCTCCCCACCCTCCAACATTTGCCAACTTAGCACCCTGTAGGGTTGAGTTGCAGGTGAAGGAGGTGAGAAGAAGGGGCTGGCAAGGTGGGGTGGGGGGTAGCTGTGAGCAGGAAACACTGAGGTCTGAGGGCTAAGACCCCAGATGGTCTCATTCATGGTGCCCAACGTGGCTAACTAAAGGGACGATTTGTTGTCAGACTTCACAAGCTGTCCTGGGACGTGTGTTCAGTCACACTGGCCACATCCAGCCCTAACAGTGGCTGCATAGAGCTGAGCCTCCGTGGAGGGAAAGGGCTCCTACACGATGAGGGAGCGTGGGGCAAGCTGAGAACAAAGTACAAGCTGGCACCCCTGCCCCCTGCACCCGAGGTGGGATATGTGTGATTGACACTTCCCAAGAACAGACGAAAGGGGTTTAAGTGCTTGCCATGGTGATATGGGAAACTAGGGCAAATGAAAAATTAAATTCCCTTACTGCCTACAGCCCCCATTACAAGTCTTTGAAACTGGCAGAGTGACCTCCCTCCAGGAACTCAGCTGCCTCCATGATGACACTTTGCTAGGGGCAAAAGAGAATCTTGGCTTAACATTA